>NW_024043372.1:37236429-37716429 GCF_014851395.1 Micropterus salmoides
AAGCATGGCAATAGGAGTCTATACAGATCATATAGCCCATCAAGTGGATTATATAGGAAAAAGGAACATGATCAGAAAGAACAGGACCAAGTGACTCTCAGGAAACTCAATCAAATACAACGGTGGAAAATAAAAAAGGAGAAGAAACAGGCTTTGTTATGGAGGCAGTGTTTACCAAAGCAACAATCACCACCACAGCTTCATCAAGCCAGGAACAACCGCAATTGCCCCAACCACCACTAGTGGTCCCAGTTGTTCATATCCACCAGTTATGGACAGATGCAGAACTGGAGAGGAAGAGGACGAGGAAGCTCAAGAAGAGGAGGATTTAATCCATACTTTTCAGCAATCTCCAGAAGTGTGTTACAATTGTGGACAGGTTGGTCACTTGCCCGTGAGTGCAATAGCTCAGGAAATTTCAGAGGAGGAAATTTTAGAGGAGGAAATTTCAGAGGAGGATTCAGGGGCCGTCAAGGTCGCTTGGAGACTGGTGAACCCTCACGGGGCCCAGAGCCAGGATTCTAGAGGTGCCCAGAAAATCCGAAAGGGGGTGTCAGCTGGTGGCATCAGGGCCGAAAGAGATCCAACAATTGAGGTGAAAGTAATAACCGACCATTGGAAGTAATGGCGGATAGCGGAGCGGCTTTCACCTGTTTCGGCCTGAAGATGCTACACATCTTCCTATGTCCAATCAACTGATTCGGACAATCGGTTTGAGGGAGTGAAGCAGCTGATTCCCTCACGGAACCAATTGAGCTCTGCTATAAAAATCAGAAAACTACAATACCCATATTGGTATCAGAACATACACCTATTGCTCTATTGGGAAGAGATCTTTGTGTAGATTGAACTGCACAATAAAATGTACACCAGATGCTGTCTGATAGAAGTGCCAAAAAAATGGTCCACCAACTATTGATGACAACAGAGATGGAGTCCTCTGCAATTCTGGATTGAAATCTCAGTGCAGATTTCTTGGAGCCGGCTAAGATATGGGAGAAATTCATTGTGGCAAACTGCCAGATGCAAAACTTCCAGAATTCCATTCCATTGTACGCTCAAGTATTTCAAGAATGCTGCCCAATCAAACCCAGGAGATGGTTGGCTCATCAACCAAAGGAAATTCAACTAAGCTCAAGTTGCATAATTTGGGACCACAAGGAGCGCTATGAAGGTAAACACTGATGATTATCTGGAGAAAGAATTCAAATTGAGAAGAGTGGCCACATGTGACTTTGTTGGTTTCTGAAGACTATGAGCAGAAACATAGGGGAAATGATGACAGAAGCGAGGAAGCTGTTTTTGTACCGATGAAAGAGAATTTGGCAATTTGGAGGAGTACAGATCAGCGATTGTTAAAATCATGATTTCAGCTAAAGGACAGGGACAGCCACAAGCTGTACGGATGACACATGAATCTATTGTAGTGCCAAGATGGACTCGATTCTGATTGAAAGAGGATGTTGCGACAAGTTCCAGAATGTTGTGGTCCCAACACAGTACCGATATGGACTTGTGAATCAGCCCAACCAGTGAAAGTGGAACTTCGACCAGGAGCTAGACCTCCTTGGAAGTATCAGTATCCATTGAAGGATGAACAATTCAAGGAATCGAACCACAAATTGAGGACTTTTGAAAGCAGGTGTTTTGAAGAAGACAACAAATCCTCAGAGTAACACCCTTTGTTGCCTGTGAAGAAACCTGATGAGACTATCGTATGGTTCATGATTTGAGAGCAGTAAATGAAGTGGTAACTGATTTTCCAGCAGAAGTTCCGGATCCACATACTTTGTTAGCCCAAATCCCTCCTGATGCAACACATTTCACGGTGTTAGATTTGTGTGGTGCATTTTTTAGTGTTCCTCTTAGTGTAGAGAGTCAGGGTTTATTTGGATTCACATATAAAGGACAGTTTTATGAGTATGAGAGATTGCCACAGGGATTTAAACACAGTCCTCATATATTTAACAAAGTATTGAAAGACGATTTGGTAGGGATGATCAGATATTGCAGAGTACTGTGATTCAATATGTCGACGATATTATGATCTGTTCACAAGATGAAGAAACATGTCACAAAGACTCAATTAAATTGCTACAAATATTGGCAGAAAAGGGGCATAAGGCCTCACAAAGAAGTTGCAATATTGCCAGGAGAAGGTTGTATATTTGGGTCAGACAATAACGCATGGACACAGAAGCATTTCTGATTGTCAATTGGAGGCTATTCGCAAGGCTCCAAAGCCTAGAACTGTCAGAGAGATGTTGACGTTTCTTGGTATTGCTGGTTATTCTTCAGCATGGGTTGAGGATTATTCTAGTTTGACGGGACCTTTGAGAGCTATGGTTAAGGATACTGGGAACGCTCAACTTCACAGCAATCTGTCCTGGACACAGGAAGGCCTTGTGGCATTTGAAACAATCAAACAGAGGTTACAGGAGGCGCCAGCGCTCACACTACCAGATACTCTAAGAATTTCTTGTTGTATGTGTCTAATTCCACTGGAGGTAAATATGCATGTGCAGTCCTTTGTCAGCCGACGGGTACAGGGTCAAATCCTCAACCTATTTCCTATTATTCGACTGCATATTCAGAAGTGGAATTAGGGCTACCACTGTGCTACAGAGCAATGGTTGGAGTTTATTTAATGTATGACAAAGCATCATCCGTTACGATGGGTTACCCAGTGACAATTCTTACCCATCATAGTCTCAGGAATCTCCTGAACTATGGAAAATACACATTGACTATGCCAAGGCTTAGAGACTATCATAGGCTCTTAGAGCAGGAGGATGTCACCCTGGTAAGGTGTGATACGGTAAATCCAGCTGAGAATTTGCCAACGTCAGAGGATGGTGAGCCACATGATTGTGTTCAAGAGGCAGAGAAATACTCAAGGCTTAGATCAGACTTGCAAGCCCTTCCACTACGTGAGGCAGACCTGGAGTATTGGACTGATGGGTCTTGTTATCGTGTGGGAGAGAAATTGTGTGCTGGCTATGCAGTAGTAAAAGCTCAAGGAACGGGATTTGTTGTTGAAAAAGCTGAAGTAATACCACAGCCTGCGTCTGCACAGCTGGCAGAACTTGTGGGGCTAACAGAAGCGTGTTTGTTAGCTGACGGGCAGCGAGTGACAATATATACTGATTCGGCATATGCACATAATGTATGTCATTTGTTTGGAGCAGTGTGGAAAGGTCGGGGGTTTAAGAGAACGGATGGTTCTCCAATACAACATCACACACAAATAATAAAACTGTTGCATGCTATGATGAAGCCTAAAGAGATAGCGATAGCTAAGTGTGCAGCTCATAAAACAGATGCGTCAAGAGTGACACAAGGGAACAAAGCTGCTGATGAAGCTGCAAAAGCTGTCACAGGAGCTGACAAATTGGGCAAGGTTTTTCTGGTCACTCATGGGGTGGACTTGGAAGACAGAATTACGCTTAAGGAAGTGATTTTGATGCAGGAAGCTGCTTCTATGATTGATAAACAGTTGTGGCTGGACCGAGGTGCTGTTAAGGATTCTACGGGTCTTTGGAGAAATCACGAGGGACTGATAGTAGCACCTCTGGACCTGTTAGGTTTGATGATTCAGGAAGCACATGGGTTAGCTCATGTTGCCAGGGGGGAGGTTAGGAGAAAAATCACAAAGGAGTATGGTTTTTGGGCACCATATTTGCTTGAACAGATTGATTATGTCATAGGCAGGTGTACAATCTGTCTGAAAAATAATGTCCGCAGGGGTATGTCTGTTCCTCCTGGTTACATTCCCACCCCAAGGGGTCCTATGCGTGAGTTAGTTGTTGACTTTGTCGATATGATAAAACCAGTTGAAGGGAAAAGATACATGTTAGTGGTTGTGGATAGATTTTCACGATGGCCGGAGGCCTGTCCAACCAAGCGGAAAGACGCTCAGTCGGTTGCCAAGTTTTGTGTAGAGAAGTCATAAGCAGGTGGGGACTTCCAGATCGAATATCATCAGATAATGGGAAAGAGTTTGTGGATAAAACAGTGAAATTGATTTTGCAAAAATTGGGAATCAAGCAACGTCTTGGAGCAGTTTATCACCCACAAAGTCAAGGGGTGTGTGAAAAAATGAATGGGGTTTTGAAAAACCGTATTGTCAAGATTTGCCAACATACGGGTCTAAACTGGATAGCGGCGCTCCCTTTGGCGTTAATGGTGTGTCGCTCAAGTGAGCTGCGTGATTTACGTATAACGCCCCATGAATTGGTCACAGGAAGACGGATGCCTACGCCTTGTTTACGAACAAGTGGCAAGGGTCCAAGTTTGGCTCTTTTGGAAGATGAAATGAGAGCGTATGTCACGTACATGGCCAATTTCCATAAAAGTTGTCCACATATGTTTCTGACAGGCAAAGGAAAGAAGAGGTGCAGGAGAAGCTCGATGAGCAAAAAAGGAGCACAGTGCAACCTGGGGACAAGGTGTTCGTGAAGGTCTTTAGGAGGAAGTGGTATAACGAACGCCGTGAGGGACCATTTGAAGTGGTTCGTAGTACTGGAACAGCTGTCCAGGTTAGAGGGTCTCCAACGTGGTATCATTTATCACATTGTGTTAAAGCGCCTAGTGAAGAGGTGCCGCGGGTGGATAGCCAAGATGGTGAAGGCTCAAGAGAGCTGGATGACAATAGGGAAGAACAGGCAGAAGGAGAGATGCATGACAATATCCAGAACCAAAACCCAGAAGGGGATATTGTCCATTCAGTGGACAATGTTGGTAATCATGTGCACACTTTTGATGATGCCAGATATGACTCTGCAATTGATGGAGAGGAAAGGAGATTTGGGGATATTGGTTTTCAATATGTCCCAGAATCAGCAGGGCCCATTTCAGTGGAAGGGGAAGTCGCAGAGGTCACCAAGGGCTGCATCTCTGTTACAGGAGAAGCCAGTGTTCCACTTAGACACAACAGCCCCAGACCAGTTCGGAAAAGAGTCAGACCAAAACGATATGAAAACTAGAATTGAAGCACCTCTAGGAAAGTCAACAACAGTTTCTAAATGTATAAATGTAACACATTTGACTACAGTAGCGCCTCAGATGATTTCATCAACGCCAACTTCATTGTCTACGGTGGTTAAGGTTAAGTTTGGAGGTTCGGCATATCTTCCCTGTAAATGTGAGAAATGGAATACGGGTGGTAATGTACCTCCCAAGTGGTTAAATAGTCGCGGTAAAGATGTGTTGTTATCAGGACTGGAGGGTGTACCCCCTAGTCAAAGAAAGTTTTCTCTGCTTAATGATATGAGGCGGTGGAAAATTGTTGGTGACTGTTCACTTGTTTTGCGTAATGCTACCCGGGAAGACTTAGGGGAATATAGTTGTACGTATTTAAAGCCAGATTTTAAATTTGTTCCGTTTCAAAATTATTGGATACAAGGTTATGTGACCCGTAAGGTGACGCTTATGATGAAAGATTTAGAGCCTGGTGAAGTGACAACAGTCACCAAAGGAGTTCAGGAGCAGTATCCTACAGTAGTCACTCCAAGAGTGAATAATACACAGAGAACAGTTGTCATTGGGCCCTTGGAAACAACTGAAAGAGTTAATACATCAACTAATGTGATTGTTTTAGCAGAAGTTGTGGAAGAAATGAATGTTACAGAGGCGATAACAACCATTGTAAATATGACACAGACACCGACTACAATCTTTCGGGAAGTAAAGGAGTTGGCAGACGTAACTCAGAAGCCTGCGTTACAGATGAAGATTGGGGAGCAAAGAATGCAAGAAAATGATGAGGAGTCATCTGAAACCGTCCAGAATATTATCCCACATGTACCAAATGAGTTCTTTACTTTTGATAAAATACCAGAAGATATGACTGATCAATATCGCTCGTTACAGAAGAGGGAAGCTACATGGAAGGCATATGGGTTTGATTCTTCTGTTTTGAAAATTACAGATGGCTGGGCAGGTAGGAATTTATGGTTCCAGCAGTTAACTCATTCTGTAAGATCAGTTAAGAAATTAGATGGTCCATGTCTGTTGAAAGTTCCCGCACCAGGCACGTGGGATTCAATTTTAGAGACAGTGGCCCAACCTCTATCCGTTATGTGTCAATCTTATGCTTTATCATGGCTGTCGTATCAGCAACAATCGTCAACAGATATAGTGATGTCGTGGTCGTCGCAGTTGTTTAGACCTAGACTTAATTGTTCTTGGATAAATGAATTACCCTATGTGAATTTGTTAGATCAGAAGGAAAATAAGTTAACGGCAATTCCTGAAGCAATGGAGGTAAGACCTGTGAGGGCTAGTAGCTGTTTTTGCTCAAATAAGACGTATGATGGGCCAGGGATGTTTATGGGAATATCAGAGTGTGATGAGTATATGATGTCTTTGGATAAGCATGACCGTAAGGTTAGAGGAAACATATACGAAGTAACTTTTGCTGTGCCATCTAGTAAGAAGGGAAGGACTTTGATGGTAAGAGATCAGCTTTTGCCTGGCAATGTGACGATAGGGAATTTTCAAGATATTTGGTGGGTTTGTGGTGATAAGGCATATATTCTTACCTTATGGATGGATAGGATGTTGTTACATGGCGACGCTAAAACTTCCGTATGAGGTGTTTACAATCCATAAAGGGGAGACACCTGCTATAGCTCATTCTGATCCGGGGGTCGGAAATAGGGTGAAAAGGAGCATGGCACAATTTCATAATCTTGAAGCCTACCATTGGAGGATAAGTCTAGGTGAGAAGTGGGGACTTGGACTTTTTCCATGGTATGGTGTAACTTTTTTGGCAGATCACATTGATAATATTACTTATACTTTGCAGGGATTTGCAAATGAAACTATACGAGGGTTTAATCTTCTGTCAAATACTCAAAGAAGTCACAGACTGACATTGTTGAAACATGACATGGCTCTTGACTATATTTTAGCCAAACAAGGAGGTTTGTGTGTGGCTATGAACTTGACGGGAGACGGTTGTTATACTTTGATCCCAGATAGTTCTGATAATATCACTAGTGTTATAGATGCATTAAAGAGTATAAGGGATGCGTTTGGTCAATCTGAGGGAGCTGGATGGTCAGCAAATACTTGGCTACAAAATCAGTTAGGACCAGTGGGAGCAGTGGTGGTTCAGATTTTGGTAGCAGCTTTGTAGCGCTGTGTTTGATGTTTTGCTTTTGTACGGTGCTATTGACTTTTGCGAAAGCTATGATATTGAGATGGGTTGGAGTGGTGATGCCTGGGGAGAACACTCAGATGCCTTTGTTGACTATGGCTGATTCAGATGGAGATGATGAAGGGGAACCAGATGAAGTAATGATGGAAAGATATCCATTTTAATGTTACTTTGTATTTTCATACATTGAGGTTTTAATTTTCATGTGTTATTTTGCAACAAGATACTGGTTGGTGTTTTCTTTTCTTCCAGAGTATACGGGGATGTACAGAGGGGGATTCAAATACTCAACAAGGACAGTGTGGATGGACTCTGGACAAGGACGGTGTGGAAACGTCTGGATTGCATCGACACTGCTGAGGAGCTGCAGTGGAATACCTTCCTATGTCTACTTTGATATAGATATGAATACATATGCAAATGACTAATACTTAATTAACAATTATATTCTTTGTGTGTTAACTGTGTAAAGACTTGTGCTTTCACTTAGGGAGTTAATATTTGGGGACCTCAGGTTTTTTTTCTTTTTCTTGATGCTTAGGGATATAGGGTCTAGGCAGGGAAAGGTCTGTTGGAGGGTCCGATGGGTTGACCAGCCTGAATTCGGACATGGTTTTGATTTGTTTAATTTCCTGAGGTTTTCACATGTATTGGCTAAACCGTATTTCTGCATTGACTGATAAGGATGTCGTTCATTAATTGGACTGGAGTACCATGCGTGGCCGCCTAAGGCAGAGGGGCCGTGAGAAAATTTTCCTGTCTCGATTGTCTTGGAGGGAATTTGGAATGAAGGCTGCCGGACAGGTTTTTCGTTCTCACACTCCATAAAGTTGATATGTTGTTAAAAATAATATGCTAGAAGTGTGTGTTGGAGAAATTTATCTCTTTTTGTTTTTCGAGACTCAATTACGTCTCGTAGGGGGGAATATGTGGTGTATAACATATGTGCATCTGGCCATTACGTGTATCCGGCCATTACAGTTTAACATAATGCTCTGCAGCTGGTGAGAGGGACAGTGAACCCTTATGGGGAAGTAATGATTGATGGGTGCAGTGTTAGGGGAAGTAGAAATTAGGTATAAAGAGATTAGTGTGTATAAAGAGATTAGTGTGTATGAAGGGACTGTACCCTTCTGTGGTGTCTAATAGATGGTTACACTTATTTTACAGCACTGTGCCCTTATATGGTTTTTAGCAGAGACCTAAACATGTCCTATATAAGCTGTGTTCGATGTACAGAGAGACAGAGTGGTCATCGGGCTGGGTCACTCTCCAAGCTGCTGCAGAGCTTGTAATTGATGCTGAATTCTTTGATGTAATAAACTTTGATAATCAAGAACAGTGTCAAGCGGATTTCTTCTCAACACATCATCGCAGCATTATCGTTCGGACACCACAATGCCTAAAATGTCATGCAATCAACTCCGCATATGCAGAATTGTCTTCCATCAGGAACGTTCTGTGTTCTTCTTTTAACTCGTACAGTCTGCCTAAAACCTTCCCCCGTGAAAGCCAGCGGACGGCCGTGTGTAGCAACAAGCAATGTTCTGCTCCCATTTCCTTGTATAGAATCGAAAACAGGCAGCTCAGGTCGCGCTTTAATGAAATTAACAATGTCCTCTGCGCTATCCAGTACATCTGAAAGTTCTTTCGGCAAAGTCTTTGCAACAAGTGCCTCCCTGTGAAGGAAGCAGTGAGTGCATCGCACGTTAACGTTTTGCGCTCTGACCCTATTGATGAAACCCTTTGCACTACCCATCATGGCAGCGGCCCCGTCTGTGCAGACACTTACACACTTCTTCCAACTTAATCCTCCCTGTTCAAGATACACAGTTGTCACACGATAAATCTCCTCTCCAGTTGTTCTGTTCTGTCGGTTTGCAAAATAAAAAATTCTCCCTGATATGGTCCCATTCCACAAATCGAACATTTGCCAAGAGTTGAGCATGCCCACTGACGTCTACTGATTCGTCAACTTGTAAGGAAAATTTTGCGCTAGACCAGGTTTTCAATATCTAAAGACATGTCATTGATTCGCCTTCCAATTGTAGAGTCCGACAGCGGAACCTTTTGCTGTTTGTGTGCATAGCATTTTGTTGACAATTGCTGTGCATGTTGGCAACATAGCTGTCTCTGCAATCGTGTGTGGATTCTTTGCCTTAGCTACTGTCTCGGCCACTAAATAGCTAGCCTCCAGTGCTTTCTCTGACACTTTTGCACACTTTATCATCACTTGCTCTTGTCATTTGTGTTGACTTTTCAAATGAGCAAAATACTCTGCATCCTTGCTTACTAGTGATGGATGATTTGTTGTCAGGTGTCTTTTCAGTTTGCTCAGAACCATTGCTTGGTTTGACAATTTCATACCACATACCAGGCGTAAAGGGCATGATGAATCTCCAGTAAAGATGAAACCATACGACAAGTAGCTGTCATCGTACTGTCTTTTCTTGGTCTTGCCGCTGGCCTCTACAACCATTGCTGATGATGAAGTTGATGGCTCAGATTCAAAGTTATCTGATTCTGGAGCCTTTCTTTTCAAAAACTGCTACACTCTCGTAACCACGCGCAGTGGTGTTATGGGGTCGCCGGGGTCAGCGTAATGTTGCATTCCAACACCTCGGAACTTCCATGGTTCCATTGTACATTTTTAAGTTGGAAGTCTGATATGTCCAAGTTCCGAGTAGCTTTGACGCTGACCATCGCGTTGATGTTGTGACATGGTAAAAGGGGGTTTGTGCCACATTCTGATGACATCAGAATGTGGCACAAAGCCCCTGTATGAGACTGCTAATGCTCTGCATTTTATAAGTTGCGTTAATATGGAATTTTAATTTATTTTATTATTTTTCATACATACATTTTCATACGTTCTCACGCAACACATCGATTTTCTCAACTGTTAATAACGAGTCGGGGCGAGTAACTCCACCCAGCTGATGCGATGCGATCTCGCACTGAGTCGTGGTAAATAACTTTTTTTTTGCAAAATAACATCTGAAATCTGAGGTGCAGACTTCCTTTGTTTGGGACTGTGAGCTGCACTTTATCTGAGGTGCTGAAGTGAACATTTGTGGTGAGATTTCTGTCTGATCCATGGTTTGAATTACAGGGGGGAATGGGGGGGTCTGACCCCCTAGTTAAGGCTTGGACCCCCCCAGGTTAATGTCAGTAGTTTGAATGCAGACTGTATTTTATGTGTCTTTAGTTTTGTATCAACACTATGTTTTCAGCGGTCATGATGGTCTGCTGTTGTGTGTCTGACTTGCTGGCAGTTTTGCTCTAGAATACTAAAAAAGCTGTTGTATGTATGGTACCATCAACTGGTGTAATGAATTTGATTTATCATCATCCACAGACTGATGACATTAGTAAAACAAGCAAGGATATTGTAAGCGTTGTAAGATTTTAGTTCCTGTGCTGTACTGGGTTTTCTTTTGGATCTGGAAAAAAAGTTATTGTCACTGTATAATTCGCATCCTGGTTTGATCAAAAGTGTTTCAAGAAGTTTCGTTTATCCACCTCCTCCTCTCATCCAATAGCACTGTCCCAGAAAGTTCTGTGTCAGCAGACGGTCTGCAGGGGCCAAATCAGCAAAGCAACATCGCAGGCTTATGCACAGCAGAGTATAGGGCAGGTAGACTGTTAAAATGTAAAATTATGACGATATTCTTGTAATATTGCGACTTTTTTTCTGGACCTGTCAGAGAATACAGATAGCCTATATGGGAGAGATTCTGAATGTGCAGAAAGTTTTGAACAGGAGCAGAAACCTTCTGAAACACACTAAAGTGCAGGAGTTTCTAACTGAATTAAAATTATTTAATATCATTGAGGTGAGTAAAGGTGCCACAGTCATATTTAAAAAGATTATATCCCCAAAAAAGACAAAAATGAAAATTTTTAAATGCACATTTAATGTGTATTCAAATGTTAATATATTTATTTGTTAAGTTCGGTGTGAAGCATCAAGGGACCGCAAACTTTTGTTTCATTATACAGCAACATTGTGTTGTATAATGACAAACAACCTTGTAAAAGTTAAAGTACAGGAGAAAAGATAGCCTATCTAAAAGCAACACAGAGTGCCTGAGAGCTTTACTGCATTATTTCTATATTTGGAATCGTCACCTGCCACCCCCTCAAGTTCCCCTGCAACAGCGACAACAAATCTGACATACAGTAAACACTAGTCAGCAGCACATCACAAGTCATAGGATACAGAGCAAATATGGTTACAGTATAATCAACCATACATGTGGTAAACCTCTGTTTATATTATAATTATCATCATTTCAGCTGACACAGCCATATATTCATACAGTATTTCAGTTTTGTACATAATTTGACCAATACGTTGATTAATGTAGTCCTCAAGATTGAATTTGATAGATGAAGTATAGGTGGGTTTAGAGTTCATCATAGCACAGAGACAGCACTGGTGAAAATTACTAATAACCTCCTAATTGCATCAGACAAAGGACTTGTCTCTGTACTGGTTTTATTAGATCTTAGTGCTGCATTTGATACCATTGACCATCAGATCCTATTGCAGAGACTGGAACATTCCATTGGCATTAAAGGAAAAACTCTAAGCTGGTTTAAGTCCTATTTATCAGATTGATTTCAGTTTGTACATGTTAAGGATGAGTCCTCCATGCATGCCAAAGTTAGTCATGGAGTTCCTCAAGGATCTGTCCTCGGACCAATCCTCTTCACTTTATATATGCTTCCTTTAGGCAATATTATCAGGAAATATTCCATAAACTTTCATTGTTATGCAGATGATACTCAGTTATATCTATCGATCAAGCCACATGAAACTCATCAGTTAGCTAAATTTCAAATGTGCCTTCAGGATGTTAAAACCTGGATGATCTGTAATTTTCTCATGTTAAACTCAGATAAAACTGAAGTTATTGTTCTGGGGCCTAAGCACCTCTGTGACACATTATCTAAAGAAATAGTTTCCCTTGATGGCATCGCCTTGGCCTCCAGCACCACTGTGAGGAATCTTATCTTTGATCAGGACATGTAGTTTAAGTCTCACATTAAGCAAATTTCAAGGACCACCTTTTTTCACCCATGTAATATTGCGAAAATCAGGAACATCCTGTCTAAAAATGATGCAGAAAAACTAGTCCATGCATTTGTTACTTCTAGGCTGGATTACTGCAATTCCTTATTATCAGGCTGCTCGAAAAAGTCTGTTAAGACTCTTCAGCTGATCCAGAATGCTGCAGCACGTGTTCTGACAGGAACCAGGAAAAGAGATCACATTTCTCCTGTTTTAGCTTCTTTGCATTGGCTTCCAGTAAAATCCAGAATAGAATTTAAAATCATTCTACTTACCTACAAAGCTCTTAATGGTCAGGCACCATCTTATCTTAGAGCTCATAGTACCTTACTACCCCACCAGAGCACTGCGCTCCCAGAACGCAGGGTTACTTGTGGTTCCTAGAGTCTCCAAAAGTAGACTAGGAGCCAGAGTACATGAAGAAACAAAAAAACAAACCCCACTGCTACACTCTAAACAATGTGTAAGGGGGTGCCTGTGTTATGAACCTAAGAACCCATTAAAAACACTAGGAAAAAACTTATGACATTATCGCATTAATCACCATTCACTCCCTGGTCAAATGACATCGGCAGTGATGCAGGTAGTGTCCTCTGTTTCTGATTAGCGGATGTCTATCAGGTCTCAACGTTACATTCATATGTGTATGTAGTAATAATACCATACTAGGTCTATGTCATCATTATATAAACCCCCTGGGCCCACAACCAAATTCAAACCATGTAAAAACCACAGAAATATGTTGTCAATATGTAATCACCACTACTCCGGCTAAATCCTTCAATCTTTCCCGAGTATACAACCAGACCAGCCATATAAAGGCTTATGTATATAATTACTATCATTATCTCTGAAGTGCTCTTTCATACAGTAGCCTAACGTCCCTATCCATGAGTAAAACATTAATATCAGATTTGCAGTAAATATATAGAAGTAATAAGCTTGATACACTAGATGAAGAAACACACTCTTATTAAAATTCAACCAATTTAATAATAATCTGGATCAAGCCACCAAGTTCTTAAAGAACTCCAGCACAGAGAGAGGAACAGAGAAATATTAACACATTATATAAATGCAGCAGTTTGGCAGGTCTGGACACAGAATGGGCCACATCAGGTCCTGATTCTGCAGACAGAGAAACACACATGAGCACATCGCTCTCATACACGGCCAGGTTGGTAAATAAAAAGGAAAAGTTACGTTGCGTTCTCTGGCGGACCTGGATCAGCTTTTAGCTGTTTACAGGGCTAATGCTAATGTTGCTACGTGGCTGTGTTTTAATGTTTTAATGACCGGGTCTGTTTGTTTTGGAGAGGAGACAACCTCAGAGGTAATTCGGCTCCAGATAGAACCCCGTCAGGGCTCTGAAGTGGAGTGGACCCAGAACAACCTGCCTCTCATTCTCCGGCGCTGGCAGTCACTCGGCCTGCCGAATGAACGAAAGACTGAGGAGGACCCATGTGAGTTGTGAACGAGTCGTTCATTCCTGCTCCACAGTAGGAGCTGTCACGTGACAAATGAATGACTCATACCTAGAGACCCACAGTTGCTATGAGTCGTGAACTAATCAGTTCTGTTTCCTGTGCTGCCTGCTTACCACAGCCCTGTAGCCGAGCTGTCACGAGACAAATGAACGACTCAAACAGACCCACAGTTGACAGTCGTGAACTAATCAATTCTATTTCCTGTGCTGACGAAGCCCAGGCAGCTGCCGTGTGACGAGTGAACGTAAGTGTCCAAGATCCTTCACGCATGCGTGAAAATGAACGAATTAGTCACTGAGACAACCCGTTCCTCCCGAGTCGTCATACACGCGATTAGGTCTTATGAATGAAACGTTCATTGAACGACACAACACTAGCAGTCAGAGCTCCCCCTGCAGTCCATAAAGTGCCTCTGTGCCTCAGCCCTTCCAAACCCTCCCTGCAGCCTTTGGGCCACGCCTCCTCATTTGCATGCACGGCTCAACCCTAAATCCCAAAAACTAGGACTGGCCCGGACGTCATGTTTGACACAATCCTAAAAAAAAACATCCACTGTTGCACAAATGCTGTTTTTGTTCTACCAAAATTCTACTTCAATGTCTTAGATCAGTGCAACATTTCCTACAGACAAAATCTCATGTCAATCGCAAATATCCAGGTGTGACGTCACACTGTCTACATAGGGTCAGTTATTTGAAGAAAAATAATACAAGATCGACCCAACAGTACATCACTGACAGCTGTTTTTTTTTTTTTATGTGAATGAAACCTCACAATGGGATTTCACGTCGTCTTTGCGTGGACTTGCATGTGTCTCATCATGTCCTTTTTATATGCAAACGGTCTGGAGCAGATGCCACAGTGATGGGGTTTCTCTCCTGTGTGGGTTCTTATGTGACACATCATGTTGCCCCTCTGCTTGAATCCTTTCCCACAGACTTCACATGTGTATGGCTTGTCCACCGTGTGGATCCTCATGTGTATTCTCAGACATTCACCTCGTGCAAATCTTTTGCCACATTCTTTACAACAGTGTGGTTTCTGACCTGTGTGAACCAGCAAGTGCCTTTTTAAATGGGACCTTGTGGTAAATGTTTTGCCACAGACATAACACAGATTGTCCTCCCTGTGTCTTTCGTCGGGTTCGATCCCACTTTCTGTAGATGCTTGGTTTGTGGGACAGAGACCAGTTGCATTGTTTGCATGTGATTTAACATGCTTCATTAATAAACTCCTGTAGTGGAAAGATTCTCCACACATTGCACAACAAAAAGGTCTTAGATTTGTCATTTGCTTAATGTTCAAGATGGGGCGGTTTTGTCTTCGCTTTGCCCTTCTCTTTGACTTCACTGTGTTTGAACTGGAGTTAGATCCTCCACTCTCCGTCCATTCAGCATCACTAGTATTATTTCCGTCCCCACAATCTGAAGAGAGGGGCTGCTGGAAATCTGACCCTCCACAACCATCTGTTTCCTCTTCTGTTTGCACCCACTCAGTTGAAGTTCCAGGAAGAAGATCTCCACTGGCTACAGTTTGGGTCTGGCAGCAACAAGATGACAGAGTGCTCTCACACTTTAAACAAGTAGCAGCGTCACCTAACAGGTCCTGCGGTTTCCTTTCATGCTGGCCGGGCCAGTGTTCCTGAAGCTCTGGTAATCCTGGTCCTGATGTGTCCTGCTTCACAAACACCTGACCTTCAGCGTGTGATGGCTGGGTGGAGGCCTCTGCTTCAGACATGCTGACCTCCTGGGAGACTGGGGGTACAATGAGAAAACATTATGTTAAAGACATACATCTTACCATTGCATATAACAAATTAAATGTCCTGTTGCAGGGATGGAACAACATTACAATGCTGAACACCGTATGTTAATAAATTGCATAATGCAAATCTTCCAAAGAGAAAAATCTCTTTGGAAACAGTCTTACTAAACTAAAACCCCGCCAAGTCCCGTTAAGTTTAAGGTATCTAAAAGAAGACCCCATGACAGAAGAAAAACACTTCACACAGACTTCAACTCACTCTTATCAGCTAGGTTTCTCAGCAGGAACATGGACTGCTTGAACAAGGGCAAACAACCATCTCAGGCTTTTAATGGAGAGTGCAGTAAAATAGACAGCCCCTCACGTGTTATATGTGTTTAGTTAATGACAGAGCTAGCGAACTCATTCAGGGGCGTAGGTGCGACTATGAACCTGGGGGGGGGGGGTGCACAGTCAGAGAGACGAAGTACAGTACAACTACAACAAAACCGACTACACATACCATAAAAGCCATGGAACAGCAGCTAGTTAATGTAGCTAGCCACAGCACAAATGTGTTCAGTTATCCTAACGTTACACTTGTGAGCTGTCTGATATTCCCTGTGTCTCACCTGGCTCTCAATATCCCCGTTCTGTGGTCACTTCATCTCACATCTAGGAAAGCAACAAATGTTTGTTATCACAGAACTGGCTTCAGTGCAAACTCTGATGAAATGCCATTGGCCCAACAGTCTTTTTACTATGGGAATTTTAGAATATACTATACAGTGTCTAGTAGCTATCCATGCGACCTACGTTTTCTCTCCTTCTCCTTCTTAAAATACTGTAGGATGCTCACCTCTGTGTGAACATTATACCTACTTTTAAATTGTTTATAGACACGTAGCAGTGACATACACACACCTCAGGATGCAAGATTTTTAAGGTCAAGACAAACAAATGAGAAATCTTGAGAAATAGGTGGTCTAATTAATATGTTTGCTTGAGAAAGTAGATTACATTAAAATACATTTTCAAAACTGGAAACACCTCTCTAAATCTCCTAAAGTAAAATAATCCCCTCAGCTGAGCCCTTGAGTACAATAAATAAATAAGCCATGTCATCACCAGTCTGTGCAACATGGTTACTTGAAGGGAATACAATTTGCTTTGCTTGTCAGTTATCTGTAATTTAGCTATTTCTGTTCAATACACTTATTTTCCTTTTTAAATCTACATGAAGATACTGATAAGATCACTTTAAATCTTACTGCCCGGCCTGTGTCTTTTATTATGGACCTGTAGCCTACCAAACATAATATTGCATAATATTGCAAAAATCAGGGACATCCTGTCTAAAAATGATGCAGAAAAACTAGTCCATGCATGTGTTACTTCTAGGCTGGATTACTGCAATTCCTAATCAGGCTGCTTGAAAAAGTCCATTAAGACTCGTCAGCTGATCCAGAATGCTGCAGCACGTGTTCTGACAGGAACCTGGAAAAGAGATCATATTTCTCCTGTTTTAGCTTCTTTGCATTGGCTTCCAGTAAAATCCAGAATAGAATTCTTCTCAATTCAATTCAAATTAGCTTTATTGGCATGAATGTGTAATAACAATAATAACTTCTCACCTACAAAGCTTTTAATGTTCAGGCACCATCTTATCTTAAAGAGCTCATAGTACCTTACTACCCCACCAGAGCACTGCGCTCCCAGAATGCAGGGTTACTTGTGGTTCCTAGAGTCTCCAAAAGTAGACTAGGAGCCAGAGCGTTCAGCTATCAAGCTCCTCTCCTGTGGAACCAGGTTCCAGTTTGGGTTCAGGAGGCAGACACCATCTCCACATTTAAGAGTAGGCTTAAGACTTTCCTCTTTGATAAAGCTTGTAGTTAGGGCTGGCTCAGGTGAGTCCTGAACCATCCCTTAGTTATGCTGCTATAGGCCTAGACTGCCGGGGGATTTCCCATGATGCACTGAGCTCCTCTCTCCTCTTCTTTCTCTCCCTCTGTATGCAACCTCATCCCATTATTGCATGTTACTAACACAACTTCTCCCCTTCCCTGGTAGTCTTGTGCTTTCTCGTCCCTCTCCTCTCTCCTCCTATCACTTCCTGCAGGTTTTCTGGCTCTGGAGCTGTGGAGTCTGGATCTGTGGCTGCGGGTCACCTGCTGTCCCCCTGTTCCTGCTCGACACCCTCTGCTGCAACGACTATTGTTACTAGTCCTATTGTTATTATAATAATTAACATTACGACTGTTACCATTATCTCTCTCTCTCTCTCTATCTCTCTCTCACTCCCCCCCCCCACCGGTCGAGGCAGATGGCCGCCCACCCTGAGCCATGGTTCTGCTCGAGGTTTCTGCCTCTTAAAAGGAAGTTTTTCCTTGCCTCTGTCGCCTAGTGCTGCTCTTGGTGGGAACTGTTGGGCTTCTGTAAATAACATCACAGAGTACGGTCTAGACCTGCTCTTTATGAAAATTATTTTACTTTGTATTATGTTACACTAAGGATGGCCATCTCCAAGATACAAAAAACTATAAAATATTATTTTAAGCGTCAGCAAATCGACATTGAGCTTAGGGGGCCGTCTCACCCCACACTACCCTACAGTAGGCTGTGTATCATATTTTATCGACACACATTCTTCTCTCTCTCTCTCTAAACTAAACCAGCGTTCACTTTTGGCCTCAGGTGAAGATGCTACGATGGTCGTTAAGGCTTGACCTGGAGTGGCTCTAACTATGAATAACCAGCAGTATTGATGACCTTGGTAAACGACTCCACAAAAGGTTAAATAGCTGAGTTTCCATAGCAGTCACTCAGTATTGAAGAAGTCTGTTGGATGAGGGACGAGACATCTTTTACTATCTTCAACCAAATCCAGCTGTGCTTGATATTAACCTTCCTTGGATATTTATGTCAAGTGTTTAGAAACTGTCCCAGGCTCTCTCATTCACTGGGCAAGAGATATCAAGGCACACATATGCAGACATGTAAAGAGAGATCGGAGAAAGCTAAGGCCCTCGCTTGTGATTCATAGTGGTGTATCCTGCTCTTGTTTCTGTTGCTGAGTTTCATTACCCAGACAGTCCAAGTCATCCTGACACAGCAACCTGAGGTTACTGCAGCCCCTGGGTTCCTAGACGTTCCAGCCACCAGACCCTAAACAACCTTCTACCCTTCATCCCTCTATGCCCAACCCCCTTCACCCCTCTACCCTTCATCCCTCTCCTCTTCATCCCTCCATCATAAATACTCCTCATTATCCATATAAAAATACATTTTCATACCTCACCTTTGCATAGTCTTTGTAAGTGAATGGCAGCCATTCCACAGGCTTTGAGTATCTCTGTAATGAAACTCAAGGGCAGGATATCACCATTGTTATTCCCAAGTGTCAATCTGAACATGAGAGGCTAAAGCTTTCACCACAAGAAGCCAGACAGACTTCAAGGACAGAGGCTATGGTAATCTCAGATTTATGTAATGATAATGACAGCCTATCCACAGATTTGAACTGTGATGTGATGTGATGGTCCCTTTAACTCTGAGTCTGGGGCCTGTGTACAGTGTGTCTCTCTGTTTGTGTTTCTGCAGGCAATCAAGGAGATTGGGAGCACCTGGCCAGTGCGCCCAACCTATTTGGGCACTGCTCCATCACCACACCACACAATAAAGATCACTATTTATTCAATATCGTCCTGCTATCTGGAAAATATCCAGTATTGAAGAGGAATCCTATTAAAGGTCATGTTGGCTGCTGATAAAATGTGGTAATAGAAAGGTTCAAGACTGGAAGCTGAATTCTTAACTAACCAGGTTTAAAAGGGGCTATATGTAGTTTTTTTTAAATGAAATGAATCACTTTTTTTAATTATTTGTGAACAGGTTGTAACCCCACATAAAAATGCAGCCTGTATGTTGCTTCCTATATGAAGAAAGCAGGTCAGATTTTTCCCTGAAATCCATAGGTTTATCTAGGCTGTTCATGCGGGCTCCTGAGCCTCTTGCCTACTGATTCTGAACTGTACACACAGTGACAACACTGCAGCTAATGAAATACAGTCCGCTAAACCAAAACCACAGCCACGACACAGACAGACAGACAATTAATGCTGAAATATATGAATTGTGGGAGTGTGGGCGTCCTCCAATTTATGGTGGAAATGTTTTTAATTATGTAAAAGGAAAATTCAAAATTCAGGTGGCAGGTGAAAATTTAAAATATATAAATATAAGAAAATGAAAAACTTAGATAGAATAGAAACTGTGTCAAGAAGTTGTTAAAGTTACTGACTGTTTTGGGGTCATTTTATAATTAGAACAATTCTTTTAGCTTAAGTTAAACAAATAAATAAGAGCAAATGACTTTTTCTCAAAGCATTTTCATTTGTTATTTAACATAGTATAATATACTATACAATAGTGCGCCATGACTGTGGAGAAGCTGTGTATCTGATCGGTACAACGACAATAAATCTAAAGTGAACTTTGGGTAAACAGGTGTAGATCCGTGCTAAAGTTACGTTAGCTGACTGCTACTGCATTGCATCAAGGCTAGGATAAACAAATAGTTCCATATTTGCTTTGTACCGTTACACCTTTCTTGCAGGCTAAATCAACACTTTCTCATAATACCGGTGGTATACAGGGAAGTAATGTGGATTGAGTATACTGGTGATGTAAACTAGAAAGACAAGACGTTACATATTATATATTGCACCGGATGACGTTAGCAACTGCTCGGAGTTAGCTGGTGAGCTAACGTGACTCTCCTTGATTCCAGCCTGTCTGATGTTCACTGTTTCCACAGGTCTTCTGATGCTGTTTGTCCTGACAAGCGTCATCACATAAACCTCCATTGTTTTTCATCCTTATGGAGAGTCAATGTTTGAGTCTGTTTTGCTGGGAGCCGGTTTTTATGGTGTGAGTTGACTGTATTTGGTTTGCCGCGTTGCGACCCGGTGTCCTCACATTGAAAGCAGAATGGTGGCTGTTCCAAGCAACAGAGAAAACAGGCGTGTGCTTAATTTCTAAGTGAGGTTACAGCACATTGACAATAAGGCAGTGAACTTTTGATTTATTAATTATTTATTAATTAATTAATTATTAATTAAGTGACTTCATTGAAAAACTACCTATAGCCCCTTTAATCAGGTTCTGAATTTTAAACGATTTTTAATCAATATAAGTTGTATGCTTGCCCTTGCTCAATGCTCAAAGGGACGTGGCTGAAGTAGTATTTGGCTCTAGGGCTTTTCAATCGAGTGCTATTTCAGAGTAAGCAGGATAGGCATTCGGTTGACGACAGCTAGAAGCTAGGTGAATCAAATTTGACTGCAGCTTAAACAATCCCCAGTTATACCTAATTGGGTAATACTCATGGGCCTGGAGGATCAGACCCTTAAAACAAAGAACTGGACCAGTACATCCTGGACATGAGTAATTCAGCATCAGTGTATATGATTGTTATATAAATAGCCTATATCTGAAATTCTGATATCAGTATCAGCCTTAATTTCCATTATAGATCCCTCCGTTCCCGTGGGACCTTGTTTCGGGAAAAATATGTACGGTAGTCAATGGCAAGAGTTTATTTTTTTCTTTTGTTTGAACTGTGCCCTGAAATACACATATGATGATGGTCAATTTAAAAGATAATTATATCCGTCAAGAAAGTTGCAGTTTGTCGTAAAACATTAAAGTTACACTTAGTTTACTGTGAAAACTGAGCTACATCTCTCGTCTCGTCCAATATGTCACCAACATGTTAACGCGGTAATGCTTGACTTTCGGGTTTGTGGTCTTTGTAATTATGTATTTTCACTGTCTTATACTTAAACAGTTTTACATCAAATTGCGACTTTCTTGACTTTTAAATGTATGTTTTAAATTGTCATCATATGTGTAATTCAGAGCACAGTTCTAACAGGATCAAATTATTTGTTAGTTGTCCCTTGCCATTGACTACCGTACATATTTTTTCTGAAGCAAGGTCCCATGGTGGTCCACTGGAAGGGGAGGGATTTAGTCTACTATTGCTCTATGATTGATGCTGTTTTTTCTGCCATTAGGGGAAGAACTGCTGACTCAATAAGGGAAAACATTCCTGATTTTACCTGGTTAAAGAAAGTATTGCTCCTGTGTTTTCTACTAACAAAGCGAGAATTGCTGTTTTTTTCTAGGAGCAGAGGGAGAACTGCTGCTGGTTCCTCGCAGACCAGAGCAAGAAATTCAGCTGATTTTTCCATTATCACAGCGACATCTCCGGTTGCCACTTATTGAACATGTGCAAAAATTGTGGCAGATATTTCCACAACCAAGACCAGGAGTTTCTATGTATTTTCCACAGTCCATGGGACGGTGGACAGCGAGTTTTGGAAAAGAAGAAGAAGATTAATCAACAAAAGATTTGCAGCTGTTTTTCCTACAGTCAGAGCAAGCAGTGCTGGTGGATTTTTCATGACACATTGGAATATTTGAATATTTCAAAGGCAGGCCCATTATTTATTAATATAATACATGGGGACAACACCTTGGACTCCCTGCCAGTCAGGCAGAAGTGAAGAAGCCCGTTACATAATGATAACCATCTGTGCACCAACCTGCTGTGAACACCTGCACCTCCTCCAGACCTGCAGCTAGCGTCGGCAGCTCCTCCTTAGGTGAATAAATGTCAGCATGATACTCTAATATCGTTCTTTCCACCGCACCGAAGATCTCCTCCGCTGCCTCTGTCAGTCGCTCCTTCACAAAGAGTTTGAGCTGGTGTAGCTTAGACATTTTGGAGGACAAGAAGATACCCTGGACTTCCTGATCGCTAGAGTAAAGTTAAAAGGTTCTCTTGGTCTGGCAAATGAGCCGCAGCGGGATCTGCTGTTAACTACACCTCCTCAGTTCGGTTGTCATTAGTCCCACTCGTCTGCTTTTTCTTCTTCTTCTTCTTTCTGGGTTTGATCGGCGTTTGGTAACCAGCATGTTGTGCATTACCACCACCTCCTGCTTCGGAGATTACTACATCTTAACAGCTGCAACATAAAGAAAGTCCATCCATCCATCGTCAACCGCTTATCCTGCGTCCAGGGTCGCGGGGGGCTGGAGCCAATCCCAGCTGGCATCAGGCTAAAGGACATTAAAGAAAGTCTTACATATTAATGCATCAAGAATGATAATGAAATTATATAATACTATTATGAAATAGGTGATTCTGCATAAAGTGTATTTTGTTAATACTTTGCACAATTTGACTTATTGTAACAGTGGCTACTTTTACTTAAGTAAAATATCTGAGAATTATTTCACCACTGAAAGTAACATAATTAATAGAAAAACAGGTCTAAGAATCATCGATCAAAGTTTTGTTCTGTTTCCCCTGAAATGTGTAGCTTATTATCTTTATAAAGCTTTCTTATTTCACTCGTCCTACAGCCCGGTACAGCACACACACAAATACACACATAGGCCTACTCACAATCTGCCTACAAACATATGTTTATTCCCACCTTCCCCTAAGGCTCGTCCTGTCACCCCTTTAAGATGAACAGAGAGGCTCGCACTGCTCTCTGCCGGCCGGCAGCTGAACCGTCATGATCAAACCGACAGATTTATTTGAAATAGAAAATGGGTGCTCTTTGGTAATTGCGGCCCCCACTCCTTATGATCACACCACCGTGTTCCGCGTGAACAGCCCACTCGCCCTTTTCATTGGTGCCTTCTGTAAGCTGGGATGGGCACAGTTCTGCAGGAGCGAGTGCCACAACAATGCCTGGAGAGGCTCTCCATCAGGGAGAGGGAATGGAAGAAGAAGGCGTTGTGGAGCGACAACAGGCCTAATGCGGCCAGGTAGCGAGAGATATTATTTGTAATTCGGTAAGGAATGGTGGAGACAGAGGCCCCTAGTGTCTCTGTGAGCTTTTTCCCGTTGCACGAGGAGATGCTTGTTGGTCGAGTATCTTGATTTCTAAACGCGGCTACTCCATAAGAGAACGTCATTGTTTCCAAATCGCATTTGTGTTTTCTTATGCAGTGTTATTTGGGTCATTGTTTAACATTTAATCTTTTTCTCTTTTTTTCAAGCAACAAAATGGGCAGGAGGCAGTCACAAAGGAAGGCACTGCAGCCACAGTGCACGCTCCCAAGTCAAGAAAATAATAATGACAAGGTAAGTGGGAAGGAGAACTAAAACAATGTGTCAATTTATCGATTAGATAATCACAGAAAATTAATTGATTTGGCCTATATGTATTATAACTGGTATTCAAGCAGGTATTTTCTGTTTGCCAAACATTTGCTGATTAGAGCTTGTAAAATGTGTGCTTTTATATCACTCTGAAGTGAATATGTTTGAATTTTGTTACTTGTAATTATTTTGTATTCACCTTGACCTCTGGGAAATTGCGATATGCAATATTTTCAGACTAATCATGGACAAATCGATTAATAAGTCAGTGAAAACGTTGCAGCATCAAGCAGTGTGTAAAGAGTGAACATGTATTGGTGATATGTGTGTGCAGGCTTAATAGTGTCTCTGTAATCACAGGGGCTGCAGCAGAGAAGAAAGCACAAGCCTAAGAGCCCCTCGACCAAACACAATGCTTCTCAACACAGGTGAGGTTAATGTTCTACAAACGTCATGCCACTCTGTGCTGCCTTCATGTGAGGATAATATTTACTTTTTCCTCTAGTGCTCAGGGAACCTCGGAGTCAAAGTCCCATCCACTGTCCCCTGCAGAGGACAGGATGGAGCCAAAGGTGCAGCTGGCTGCTCAGCACTGCAGCCGCAGAGAACACAAGCACAGAGGTTTCAGAGGGAGCAGACACACACCAGCCTTCCCCTGCCACCGCCTGTCAGATTCAAGTCCTGATCTGCTGGAGTCAACAAACTCAGAACTAGGAAATCTGTGCGGCCATGGAGAAGGTGACAGTGACACTGACTTGTCTGAATCGGAGACACTTCCGGGGTCACCCTCTAGTCGGGTTCCTCCTCAGCTCGAGCTGAGGCCTGAGGTCATCGAGGCTGAAGACTGCTCCAGGCCTAGAGGACGCCCCCATGGTGGTTTTGACTTCCCAGACTTTCTCCCTCCACCTTTCAACTCTTGGAGCCTCAGTCAGCTGGCTGTCTTCTACAACATGGAGGGCCGCGGGGCCCCTCGGCCCAGGCCTGTTGGCTCTTTGGAAAGGTACCTGGAGAGGCTTCTGCAAATGGAGTGGCGCCAGATTCAGACTGTCCAGGAGGAGAGTGGAAAGGCGGCAGGGTCCGATATCATATACAGCTGCCACAGGTCGCCTGCCGCTGTCTCTTCACGCCTCAGCTCGCCAAAGTGCATCCTCCAGTGTCAACGTGCCTTCCCCCTCACCTTCCTCTCCTCTCTGGCCAGTCACTCTGCCCTGCTCTCCGGCTGTGGTTGTACTCTCTGCCGTATCCGCTACTCCACCTTTAGCACGTCGTGCTGCCGCTCCATCCACAGCCACAATCGTCAGTCCAGACTGAGTCCCATGCCGGAGCACAGTGGGCCCACATCACTCCCCAAAAGGAGCTACAGCGAGAGCCGGGTGCACTCCTCAGACAGGAGCTCAGCATGCCGAGCTCAGAGGTTCAGCAGCCCTGTGAGGACCAACAGCCACCTGAGGAGAATGCAAGCCTCAGGCAACATCCGCAACCCTGTTCAAGGTAATAACAGCAAGCCTCATTCCACTGCCAGAGACTCTAGTGTTGGAGCTATGAGGGACCGCTTGGGAGCATACAGGGATGTGTTGGACTACAGGACAGGAGCGTTTAGGAAGAGGAGTGGCTCAGAGCAGAGGAGAGGTGGAGTAGAAAGACAACAGGGCGCATCAGAGAAAAGACGGAGTGGTTCTGAGTGTAGACGAGGAGGAACTGAGCAGAGGAGAAAGGCTGAGCTCAAGGAACGGGAAATAAAACCAGATGCAGTCACTGCAATAATGGACAATTTACCTGGGTCCAAAAATTCTCCTCTCAACAAAGCAAACAGATCGAAGCAGGTTGAATTTGTTACTTAAAAGCAACTTGAGTACTGTAAGTAAAGTCTGAATGCCATAGCTACAGTCATCATAATATTTGATACTGAATGTATATTTACAGTCATATTTCTTTATTTGAGCAAGTTGACAGAAAGTGTAGCACGATTGTAAAGGTATTTTTTTTCACAGGTGGATGTTATGTTTCACCAGAGTTTTTTGGTCTCATGTAGTTACAGTTACATTACTATGTTTACTCCAATCTAGTCAAACAGGTTGATGCAAACGCTGGATGTTTACATGCATTATTGATCATTCATTCATCTCATGGGCATGTGGATATTTATATAAAAGTTATTTTTTAGTTTTTTAATAAAAGCAACCCAGTAAGACTTTTGTCAGCACAATACATTATGTAGCCAATATATTTGTATTCAGGGTTTCTTAACATACCGGCAGGTTTATTAATGGTACTTTTTTGGTTTCTCAACAATATAACTGTATCATAAAAGTTGTTATAAAGTAAAAGCATTGTGCTAGGGGTGAAATGTCAATTAAATAAACTCGATTTTTCAAGAAATCCTTAGATTCATTTAAAAAAATGTTTTGAAAACCACATGTCTACATGTTAATTTATTATTTGAAAAGTAGTTTCACATGATGTGTTTTCAGCAAGGGAAATGTGAGGGGTGGAAGGGAACATGCATTGTAGTCATATACTCTGTTGGTGTGTGTGTGTATGTGTGTGTGTGTGTGTGTGTGTGATTACAAAACTGCACTTTGGATTTGCTCACGCAGATGAAAGTTTCTGTCTCCTTAATCCAGCCTGTAAAATATCAAAGTGCTTTGTGTTCCACAAAATGTCAACAAATTACCAATTAGGTCTGCAGATTTGCCAATTTTGAATTATTTTCAACAAACTTGTTGACATCAAAGCAAGGGCGTCACTTTGTGTTGAAAAGTGGTGGGGACATTTAAGGGCTCATATTAGGGGAAACATTTAGTCCACGAGATGTGATAATGCACAATATTGGAGTCGCAAGAACAAGACAACAAGATACTCCAAAACTTTTTAGAAGAAATAGTCATTGATGAAATAGGCTAATGGATTGCGGGGTCTGGATGTCCTCCACCAGAAAAAGTTGAACATCAGAAAAACAAAAAACAGAATTCATGTGGCCGGTGAAAAATCAGAATGTTAAAATATTATTGAAATGAATGCAGTAATCAGCTGCTTCTTTTTTTAGCCGAAGTCCTTTTTTTGGACAAGGCAGATCTGTTTCTTCTATATTTACATTGCATGTCATGTAAACCTTTCTCATAGATTTTTTATTTGGAATTTAACATTTCTTGTTGCAAGCTAATTTTTCAGAAAACTTTTAGCAAATGCTTTCAAAAAGTGGTGGGGACATGTCCCAGGCGTCCCCAGTGAAAATGACACATGTATATTCTGTGTCTTGCTGGTGTATCTTCCTTAAATGCTTAAGTGGTTAATTTAAAACCATAAATCCATTTGTTTGTTCTAATAAAACTAAATAAGCTCTTCGGCATGAGCTAGCTGGAAGACACATTAATATGGACTATAGGGAGTGTTTGTGAGGAATTATTATTATGCGGCTCTCTTGGTAGTCGTTCCTGTTTCCGACCGGACGTATTTTCATAGCAACACAGCTGCCATGGACGCTGTATCCCAGCGTGTTTTGGATTATTTGACAGAAGTTGAGGAGGCAGCTGAGGATGTCCTCGCCACTAAACAACAGGTAACTAAATGCTTACTCTTAATAATATGCAGAGCACGGCCACCAGGGAGGATCGATGTGTCAGGTAGCGGAGCTGGAATTGAGAATGTTAGCAGCTAAGCTAACTAGCTACATTCAAGTGTATTGTCTTTATCGTCAGATGAATGGGATCAGTGCTTTAAAGAAGGCTAGCTAACGTTACTATTTAGTTGTTTTCGTGTTTATTTGAGGCTGCAAGCTGGGATAAATATCATAAAACTGACTGTACAATAAATAGAACAATGCAAAATACAGTTAATGTGCAAATATTCTGAAACGCATGTTGAAATGTTGATTGCGGCTGTGGGTTAGAGGTAACGTTACAACGGACCGTTGACATGTCTACTACTAACACCGACCCTGTCGGTAGCCTCTGAACTTCTATCTACCAGGGGCCTGCAGTGAATTTGTTTCCTTCCTCACTGACAAAATAAAAACAATAGACAAGCCCTCCGTGCGTCCATATCAGGCACAGGAAAACAAAAATCAATTCAAATAACGTGATATGTTCTGATGCTATCAACCATAAAAACCTGGAGGGCATTCTGCCTTTGAAATCCTCCTCCTGCTGGCTTTTTCAGAAATGTTTCTAATTGCAGCCTCAGATCTTCCACATGTGTCAGGTTTCTTTCCACAGGCCTTGAAAACTGCAGTCATCAAGCCACTCTTAAAAACAACAATCTACACATCACACAAGAGCAACTGTAGGCCCATATAAATATATATATAGCTAAAAGCTACCAAAATGTGGTACGATTGGTAAAATTGCAAGTTGTTCAAATGAACCAGTGCAGTAGTAGATGCATATAGCTCAGAATATGGATAGAAAAGTATTCTATTTTAGTATTCTGTTTATCTCAATTACCTATATGAAGCAGCACGAATACCACACCATAGAATAGGGATGCACCAAATGTTCGGCCACCGAAATTAATCGGACGAAAATAGCAAAAGAAAAGCACTTTCTAATAAGTCAAAAGACCGAGTAAATTTTACCAAACAATTACGTTGACATGTCGGCAGTGTGGAAGCATTTTAAAGTGTACGAAAAAGACGCAAAAATCGCCGTGGATCGACACTGTTCTGCCGAACTGTCTCCTAGCACATCCACTCCATCTGTGGCTGACTTCTTAGAAAAGGCACTTTTCCATTACCAGTACCAGCTCGCCTCGCCTCGCCTCGCCTCGACACTGTATAATATTGCATATTTATATTATAAAACTTTGTATTAACCATGGATGTCTTTTTGTGTTTTACGCATCAATCCAAATAGTTGAACACTAATGTGAACTTTTTCACATTCCTTAACGAAAAAGGAAATTGTTGTTGCAGCATCACCCACTGAACATGTTGAAAACGAATGTTCTCTGTTGTTTCAGATAGTGGACCTGGACACAAAGAGAAACAGGAACAGAGAGGCACTGAACGCACTGAAACATGAAGTGCCAGATTCAGGTGGGTGACCCTTCATGACAGAGTGTTACAGAAGGCTTGGCAATGTTGCAATTTCAGTGTCACAGTGGTAACAACACAGAACTATCATGGACCCAATTGCTCGGGTTGTGAGAAGATTTAACAGAGGAAACAACAGTTTAGTGTCTTGGTGTGGGTCAGGTGTATGGCTGTCATACTGGTGGTTGATGTCACTGTACATGAAATGTTACTAAACACTGCTGTCATTTGCAGAGAAAGTGAAGGTTTGCTTCGGAAACATGTTCATCAAACTTCCCAAATTGAAGACAAGAGAGATGATTCAGAAAGGTAAAAAGTTCCAGTTAATAAAATCTAAATGTCTGATAGATTCCCACTATAAATCTGAATATAAATAGAGTTGTACACACATTGTAGCTACATATGAGCTCATCTTAACCTCTTTTGATATTCGTTTCTTATCTGTAGACCAAGAGCAGCTGGACAAGGAGATAAATGACCTTCGCAAAGGACTGAAAGCAAAAGTCAATCGTCTCAATGAGATGCAAGGTATGAAAAGCATTTTGGCTCTTCTGTTGGTCACTTGCAACATGCTAATCTGAAGAAATCGTTTGACATTCTGGGGAATACACTTGTTCACTTTCTTGGTCAGAGTTAGATGAGAAGATTGAAACTCTGATTGGCGCATGTACATGAAATACAGTGGGGAGAACAAGTATTTGTCTTAGATTCCGTCTCTTGTACCTATGATAAAAATTACAGACCTCTACATGCTTTGTAAGTAGGAAAACCTGCAAAATCAGCAGTGTATCAAATACTTGTTCTCCCCACTGTAACACAAGCCAGCTATTTGTAAGGCACATTTCAGGCAGTTCAAAGTTTTTTATAGGGATGCACCGAAATGAAAATTTCTTGCAGAACACGGTAAAGTAAATTACATGTGTCCAATTACTTTTAATGGACACATGTAATATGTTTTATACTTTCTGTGAATATAACCCAATTAATCTTATTTCCATCCTGTATAGACACCTTATTTTGAAAAGCAAACATGTGTATCCTCGGTAAAATTTCACATCAGGGCTTGACATTAAGGTTTATGTTTTACTCGCTCAGTAGCCAAACTTACTTGTCCAAAATTAGAAAATGTAGGCCTAATAAATAGTTTTTTTTTAAGTGATTTGGACAATTATAACAATGTCTTTAAGTGGTACACTTTCATAGCTGGGACGATTCTCAGTTAAACATCGCACCTATCAAAGAAGCCACACAAAACAGCTTGACCCATACACCATAACACACACACACAAAAAATTACATTTTTGACAAACTCCTCCAACCCCTGCCTAAATGCCCAGGGGCTGAACCCTGGCCGACGCAGTCTTTGGCAGGTAGTGCACTGCAGCTTTGGTGTTAAACTTCTCCAGTGGGGGGGGTGGGGGCCTTCCACTGAGAGAAACATCAGCCTCTGCAGCTGAAGGGAGGAGAGATGTGACATCCAGTCAGTTTTTACTCTCTCCATTGTTGAAAATCCTTTCTGACCCACTGCTGTGTTGACTGGAAGGAAGAGGTACACCTCCATGAGGGGCACCAAGTTCTTCTTATGGATGGCTCACAACAACTACAGTTTAACAGGACTGTAGTAGACTGTTTTGAAGATGGTTTGCTTAGCTAGGTGCATCTGTAATTCATGTTAACTGTATTTTAACAGGGCTGATAACTTTGTCTAACAAACAACAGGCTTAAAACTAAATGTACTCACCAGAGAATGTGAACAGCCAACTCCTTATAAGCTGTTCCAGCGGCGCTGGTTAAATTTACACAGTGCCGTGGGTCACTCTAGCCTGACTGACAGGTCGGTCTGCTTTATGGTTTATTTTAAAATAAATGGGACCATAATTTACTAAATGATCATCATGTTGTATTGAAGAAGACATGAAACTAGTGACAGAGACCATAAACTCATCAGTAAAGTGTTTACTGAGGTAATTATTCAGCTGAGAAGTAGGATCGTTTTACCATTATTTCTAATGCAGTCAGACTTCTTTTTCCAATCAGAAGTGTCATCCCCATCTGGCCGTGCAATAGAATGCAGTTTTAAGGGATTTCCTCGTTCCCATCAAATTACTGACAGGAAGCTTGGCAACACCTGTCTCGAAAGAAAGTTCTTACCTATATTGTAAGGGACCTCAAGCACAAAGGAGTACTGGACCTCTGGCTTCTAATTGTAATGACTAACAGGCAGAGAATTCTAGGAACTTACAAACCAAGGAGCCACAATCAAAATAATGATACAATGAGAACAATTTACCACTCGCTGTAGTCACACATGTTCCATGTACACAGGATTCTTGGGATGACCTGCTAACCTGCAGTCTCATGTGGTAGGCAAAGATTAGCCACAGAACATTCAATGACTTTGTCTGCACTGAACGCACAAGCCCTTTCTTATCATGAAAAGCCTCCTAGACTCTTTCAAGTAACCAGGAGCCTCGTGGTGGCACTAGGATCCATTATTAATATATCTGTAGCCTACACTAGAAGAGTGGCTTGTCTTCAGTAATTTATGTTTGTACAGAAAATACACTGTTTTCTGATAGATCTCTGGTAGACACTGATGTGTCGTTAAACTCTCAATGTCTACCAGTGGTTCTATTGTTGGAAGAGGGGATGGAAACTGAGCCCTGTCGGGGTTCAGTAAGATAGCTATAGACTTGGGAGGAATAAACAGGGAGGCCTTTCAACTCAACAATTCTTTTAGTAAACCAGTTGAAAAAGAACTCTGTCACAATCAAGTCCAATGCAAGAGGAAACATTTCTGTTGCTACTATTTTGTGAACATTTGCTTAGGACTGAAGTAAAAACTGGTTTGTCACTTTACTGAATATCCTGCCACAGTCTTCTGAAAGGTGACCATGATGTGTGTCGTTTTGTTTGTCTTCAGGAAAACCTGAGCTGAGAGGCTACAATCTTTCTCCTCTGTCAACGGATGAAGTCAAAGCTATTAACAGCCTTCTAAAGAGATGACACGGACTCTGCAAAGTGCTGAATATTTCTGAGGACATAAGGACAAAGAAAACATGTTGACTAGATGCCAAAGAGCCTCACCTGCGAGTCTCGGCTGGGGTACCATAACATGCTAACCTCTGGATGCTCTGATATTTTTACTAAATTACCCGCCTGGATAGTCGACATCTTTATAACCTTTAGGATGTTTTTTTAAATTCTTTCAAATAATGTAACTGAAAAACTACTCTTTATTGCAACTTGGGTTTTATTTTCGCAGCTCCATCAGGCCATCAGCTTAAACAGTTATGAGAGCATTGTACTCACCAAAACTAGCCAACATCTCAGAATTTCACAGGAAAACATGCACAGTAGGTAAAGCAGGTTAAAGAAGAACCTTGGCTTTACTTTTGTTTTCTCTTCCAAGTAAGTTTGTCTGTTGGTAACCTTTTGGCTTCGACTGTCTGATTGGCTGGTTCCTGCACCATTGCACCTGTTTCAGTGATGTCACCATGTTCCCTGATTTCAGGAGTAAATTTTGATGTGTATTATATAACTAGTAGAACAGAGGGGCCAGAGCTGTGAAGATAAAACCCAAGTTGAAATAAACTGTAGTTTATAGTGCAGTGTTGAAAAAAATATAAAGGCCCACTGCTCTGTGGGATTGGAAAGGGGGGATTGCTTGACATGATGTATATTTGAGTGAGAATTTAGCCTGTGTAGTTGGTGAATGGCCACAAGGTGGCAGAAGGACAAAGCCTTGATTCACTCACAGCCTCCGCAGGCTCACAACTCCTGGCATTAATGCTGCTCTGATTATAATGGGTCATCTAAGACACAACAGAATTGGTTTTGTAAGTTAAACACAATCCTTAAACTTTACAGTAGTCCACTGTGTTTACTAGTGCATAATGGGGAAATGTAAATGTGTGCATATTGTTTGTACCTTGTTTTGGTCAAGTTTTTGTACTTTATTTACCACCATGTCTATAAATGCATCTAAGATGCTTATTATTTTGGATGATTTGTATTGTTTACGGGGTGGCTGTGGCTCAGGAGTTAGGCGGTTCAATCCCCGGCTCCCCCAGGTTGCATGTCGAAGTGTCCTTGGGCAAGATACTGAACCCTGAATTGCCCCTGGTGGCTGTTCCGCCAGTGTATGAATGTGTGTGAATGTTAGTTTCTGTTTGAGCACTTCAGTGAATGAATGTGAGTGAATGGTGACTGGTGAATGCAGATGTAGTGTAAAAGCGCTTTGAGTGGTTGAAAAGACTAGAAAGACGCTATACAAATATGGAGCATTTACATATTGTTTGTGCAGTGAGCATGTGTTACTTTTGTTGTCTCTGTTTTGTTTTTACTTTGAATGAGACATACCATACATCCTTAGTCACAATCTGAGTGATCCACAAGCCATGCAGCATGAGAAGACATGAATAGCCTCTGGCAACCTCTGGGGAGAAAGGGAGAGACAGTCACACAGTAGGTGTGATTGTTTCATAGGTTCACTCTCTCCTCAGACTTAGTTTGCGTGCCACTACTCACAGACCTGGAACCAACTTTGAGTGATGAATTTATGAGTCAAAGGATGGGAACCTGCTGATTATCTCAAATGTTAGACAATAATATCAAACAACACATGCAGCAGTGCTATGTTAAGAAAGTGACACATTGACAGCGTGTGTGTTCTACCTGTGAAACTACAAATCAAGACATCCTAAACTGGTGATTAATTATACAGTGATATTGGTTTCCTTCACTAGACTACAAGAGCAAGATGATTCAGGCCCAACAGGAATGAAAATAAATCCATAAAATATGTGTTATAATAATAGTGGGAGTAATAGTGTAGAGTGGAGATGTATTAAAGGCTAAATCTTTTACTCTAATTGTGCTTTAGCAGTATTCACATATTATCAGAGTCTGAAAGCCAGACAGTAGTATGTGTGAGAGAAAGATTGCTGAAACAGTTTATAAACTGTTTATAAAAGTAAAAACTCTAAACCTGCATGGGCAGGTTTTGAGTTTTCCTTGGCATTTTAGCAGTGTGTGGGGCTGTGGTTCCTTTCTGCTTGTTTTAATGGCTTGCTGAAGAAAATATCTCATTTGGCTGTAATTCCCATGCCATCCCAATCTGCAGAGCTGGAGTACTGATTTACTGTAACTGGATGCTTATGAGGGCAGAAACCTCAGAATATGCACTGTTGCAAACCTGCAGAGGTAAATATAAAGTCAGATTTGTGGAAATAAGTAGAGGGTCCAAATGTGTGGGTCAGGGATACTTATTTTGATAGACTTGGCTGAGAGACGTGTTGGTTAACTTGAGTGGAGAAGACTCCAGTGCAATAATAATAGCTTTATTTGTATAGTGTTTTTCAATACAGTGAGCAAAGCGCTTTGCAACAATCAATGTAAAACATAAACAAGTAAATAAAAGAGAAAATACAAATAGGCCTCACACAGTGGTTTAGAACAATATAAAAACATATATAAGTCGAAATAAAATAAAAGAGATATATTCAAATTTCCAGCAGCAGCATAATGTTGCTTGAAACTTGGGTGGCAAGCTAGTCAATAAAGCTAGACAGCAACCAATGCATGAGCATACATACAGTGACGTTACTGATGACCGGGTGTGTTATCTAGTAAGTTTTCTTACATCAGCTCGAGTGACTAAAACATTAATATCACCGATAATTACAAGCCACCAGATCTCACTTTGTTCACTCAGCAAATTTTCTTCGTCTAATATGTTCAGAGTATTGAAAACCACATTTACTTGGCACTGTTGGGATCAGGTTGGGATCAGAGCAGCCCAGATTATGTTGAGATGGATTCAGATGTAGCAGACTGGTCAACTAAACATTCACTCTGTGAGTTATTTTAAAGAACCAAAAGATGCGGGGCTTTTGAGAAAACATTAGCAGGAAACCAAACAGTTGCTTATGTACATATCTAGCAGTTACAGAGCAATATTATCAATTTGGAATCGTGTTTCTGGCACAGAGGGGTAAGACAAAAATTCACTCTCTTTTAGCTCTGGTTTTGTCTCTACCAACTCCTGAGAAAAATAGAATTGATTGATTGATTGATAGATTTACTCCACTATTTTCACCAGCTAGTCAATAACTGCATCTGCCTGCTCTTTGGTGCTGAGCAGTCAGTGTACAATGGCTTTTTTCCAGAAAACACCTCAACACTTATGGCATTCTACTATACAGATAATTTTTAGCCTGAGGCTAGATGCAGTTTCAAGTTAGACAGTTCATCCACAGTTCCACCATCTCCTGGGGAGGGCAGGATTATAGGATATAAGGACATAAGAGATTTTTCTTGTCTCTATCTTTGGTTTATCGCCTACTACCAAAAATCCTCTTCAGACAAGAAGAAATGACTGTTTTGCTCTCAAGAGGCCTTATACAGTATAAATGACTCAATATATTGTATCGTCATGTAATGTTTCCAGTGCTCACACACAGACGTATTGAGGAGAGGCTCTTCAGCTCTCTTTTGGGAAAAACAAGCATCTCTTTGATGTCTTTATAAGGTTCAGGTCAGTGATCACAATGAGTGTAGCCCGACACTCACAAGCCCACTGTTTACGACTTCATTGGGGGGTTGGAAAAACCTTGTCAGGGACTCTGCAGATCTGCAGACTATCTTCTCCTTTTTCTGACAGTAAAAATGTCAATTTGGTGACTTGCCAGACTAGACAAGAACTTCTTCTCACAAGACTGAACACACACAATCTTTCTTCTCACCCCCTGATGTGCCTTGAGATATGGTTTGCCAGATGCCCACCACCATAAAAGATGAAAAGTTATTAATTCACAGAATTAACCTCCTGTTTGCATTGTGACAACACTGCCATCAGCTGACCAAAGGACAGAGACTTCTGCAACCATCACCATTATGGTTCTGTGTAATACTGTAGCTATTGTTGTGATTTATGTAGAGCAAAACGTTGTTGTTTAACACTTAGTAGGGTTAAAATGTATGTTTGACAGCGTAGTTAAGAGTCTCAGGTAAACTGGCTGAATGATCTGCTGAAATATCTGTCAGTTAAACGCTTTGAATGTTGTTATTACTATGCTATTTTCATATTTTGAATTACGTTGTATGACCATAATGATGTTAGAGTTGTGATTTTGCGCCTACAATTTAAATTAAAACCACCAGTCAGGAAACTAGAGAAGACAACGTTGGTTCCACACCCTTAGACAAAGGAGTATAGTTTTCAGCGTGAAAACTATACTCCTAACAACTAGTTAGTTGTAGAGCTTTACAGTCAACCCTCTTTCGGATATTTGTTTTTGTTATTTTTCTTAGACATTTTTCTTTCAGTTTTTGTGCCTCACCTAAAGTGAGTGCAAAATTTAACTATTTTCTCAGCAAGCGAGTTTCATTTCATTTGTTTTTAAGCTAAAGAGGTTGGGTCAGATATACACTGCTCAAAAACATAAAGGGAACACTTAAACAACACAATGCAAGTCAATCACACTCCTGTGAAATCAAACTGTCCACTTAGGAAGCAACACTGATTGACAATCAATTTCACATGCTGTTGTGCAAATGGAATAGACAACAGGTGGAAACTATAGGCAATTAGCAAGACACCCCCAATAAAGGAGTGGTTCTGCAGGTGGTGACCACAGACCACTTCTCAGTTCCTATGCTTCCTGGCTGATGTTTTGGTCACTTTTGAATGCTGGCGGTGCTTTCACTCTAGTGGTAGCATGAGACGGAGTCTACAACCCACACAAGTGGCTCAGGTAGTGCAGCTCATCCAGGATGGCACATCAATGCGAGCTGTGGCAAGAAGGTTTGCTGTGTCTGTCAGCGTAGAGTCCAGAGCACGGAGGCGCTACCAGGAGACAGGCCAGTACATCAGGAGACGTGGAGGAGGCCGTAGGAGGGCAACAACCCAGCAGCAGGGCCGCTACCTCCGCCTTTGTGCAAGGAGGAGCAGGAGGAGCGGGAGGAGGACTGCCAGAGCCCTGCAAAATGACCTCCAGCAGGCCACAAATGTGCATGTGTCTGCTCAAACGGTCAGAAACAGACTCCCTGAGGGTGGTATGAGGGCCCGACGTCCACAGGTGGGGGTTGTGCTTACAGCCCAACACTGAGCAGGATGTTTGGCATTTGCCAGAGAACACCAAGATTGGCAAATTCGCCACTGGCGCCCTGTGCTCTTCACAGATGAAAGCAGGTTCACACTGAGCACATGTGACAGACGTGACAGAGTCTGGAGACGCCGTGGAGAACATTCTGCTGCCTCCAACATCCTCCAGCATGACCGGTTTGGTGGTGGGTCAGTAATGGTGTGGGGTGGCATTTCTTTGAGGGGCCGCACAACCCTCCATGTGCTCGCCAGAGGCAACCTGACTGCCATTAGGTACCGAGATGAGATCCTCAGACCCCTTGTGAGACCATATGCTAGTGCGGTTGGCCCTGGGTTCCTCCTGTGTCTGGAGTATGTCAGCAGTTCCTGCAAGAGGAAGGCATTGATGCTATGGACCGGCCCGCCCGTTCCCCAGACCTGAATCCAATTGCGCACATCTGGGACATCATGTCTTGCTCCATCCACCAACGCCACGTTGCACCAGACTGTCCAGGAGTTGGCGGATGCTTTAGTCCAGGTCTGGGAGGAGATCCCTCAGGAGACCATCCGCCACCTCATCAGGAGCATGCCCAGGCGTTGTAGGGAGGTCATACAGGCACGTGGAGGCCACACACACTACTGAGCCTCATTTTGACTTGTTTTAAGGACATTACATCAAAGTTGGATCGGCCTGTAGTGTGGTTTTCCACTTTGATTTTGAGTGTGACTCCAAATCCAGACCTCCATGGGTTGATAAATTAGATTTTCATTGATAATTGTTTTGTGATTTTGTTGTCAGCACATTCAACTATGTAAAGAAAGGAGTATTTAATGAGATTATTTCATTCAGATCTAGGATGTGTTATTTTAGTGTTCCCTTTATTTTTTTGAGCAGTGTATTTTATTCAACAAGCCAACTTGTAACCCTTGAACAGCTTGTTTTCCCAACATAAATGGAGCTGTACCAGTTGCTGTGTCTGTGAAAGGTGCTATATGCTGTGGTGGCAGACGGTGAGTGTCCAGGTTTTCCCTCTTTTGTATGTAATTCTGTTTTTTTTTTTTTTTTTTTTTTTTTTTTTTCCTGGTTTTCTCTGTACTCCGCCCGCCTGCCTGTGTCTCCTCCCCCGTGTGTGCTCTCTCTGTCCCTCTCTCCCTCCGCTCCAGAGCCCAGCCAACGATCCGCACCCGCACCTCGTCAGCTGCCTCCTCTGCCTGCTACACCTGCCAGCAATCAACTCCATCTCTGCCAGTACTTCTACCCCGGTTCTCCAGTCAACCCCTGCTTGATCGTCGTCGCTCCTTACCCGGTGTCACCTCAACATTCAAACTCACACGTATCTTTGCATCCTTTCTATTTCCCTGTACTTTGTCTCTGCCGTGTCTGACCCTGTTTGTCTGTCTGTCTCTCCCCAGGTTCACTCACCCTCGTCTCCAGTCAGTCATCTGCTCACTTGCCCCTTTCCCTCGGACTACCCCCACGGCGTCCTCCCAGTTCTCCTGTGCCTCCTGGCCCTAGTGTCCCCCGGCTCTCTGGTCTCTGTCTCCTCGGTTCCCTTTGCCTGCGTTTCCCCAGCATCCACCTCACCCTCAACTCCAGTCCTTCAACCCCTTTTTTCCCCAAATTAACCTGCCTACCTGAGCGCTGCATTTGGGTCCTCTCTGTCCCCACACCACACCACCGTAACACTATATAAATAAAGTTTACTTACTTACCGTACCTGAGCCACTGCTTTGAAGTAACTCTCTGAAAGAATGATGCTCTGTGTTCCAATGTACAAAGGGTACAACAGAAGAAATCCTGATCCTGCATTTTTCTGAGAACTGTGCCTACTCAGCGTTGGCACAGACCTTTGACATTGGCCCTGCAACAAGACTGCTAGACCAGCTAGGATACCTCAACGACTGGGTGACCCACTGGTCTTGAGGGAGCGTAATGCACCTCACACTGCACAGCAGCCTGCACCCAACCCCAGAAACCAGCAGGAGCAGAAGACAAGGTCAATATATCAAAACAATTAAATTCCTTCTAAAGAGACTGATTAAATTAATAATCTAGATTTAATGAATTAGGTTTAATTTCCCTATTGTTAAATAAGTTAGTGCCCCGATGAGGAGAGACAACTTTTATGAGGAACACTCAAAATGTCACCAAGGAAAATGGTTTTGTGCTGGTGCAAAACTCACAAGAGAAAAAGTAACTAGCTTGGTGAAGAAAGTCGATAGAGCCAGATAAGAGCTGGCAGAGACCAAAAGAGAGCTAAACAGAGCCATGCTCTAAACTAACTCGAAGTTTAGCATGCTAGCCTAGAAACACTGAAAACCAGCCAAGCTCTGTCAAAAAAAACATCCTCAAAGCTGTCTTATCTACACATAGGTGTGTATTAAACATGTAGAAATGGAAAACTAGATATTGAGGCTTAAAGGTTCAGAATGTAATATTTATGTGGATCTACTGACAGAAATGCTATATAATATACTATATGTTTCAGGGCTCTAGTTTCAATTGCTTGTCAACTATTTGCCACCTAGCTGGGTGCACAAGCTACCTTATTTATTTAAAATACAGAAGAAAGTAGCTAATGCAGTGTTAACTTTGTGAGAGATTGAGAGGACCGGGCACGTGGTGAGAACTTGTTCCTAAGTTACAATTTTGCTTGTGATAAACAATGATGAGACAGGCCAAAAAAAGCTATGTAGCTAATGTGTAAGTGAAGTTACACCAACCTTTGCTAATGTCAGCTGCATGTAGCTCTATTAAAGCTACGTGCTGCGGTACCGCTCCCTCATTTGGGTGAGAGAGCTAGCCAAGAGATGTGACAGCAGAGAGTGGAGAATATTTTTTTACATGTTAAATAGGTTGCTCTGAATGGCCATAGGCACATAGCAAGTTACTTTGAATACACAGTTGAAAACAAATATGAAAGATCAAACATGGGAGACAAGAGTCAGACAGAAAACCTAATGCTTGCACAAAAATTGTATTGTGTTAGGTGGATTGTAAAATAAAGAAAAGAAGTGTTGAATATAGATGGTTAAGTTGATTTCAGCTCTTAGTGTTTGTATATGAGTTGTATGTTTTTATGGGAATGTGGATTTTTCAGATCAATTTGAAAAAAGTGCCTTTGATTTGCATGTTCAACATTTTATCGTGTTTCATGTAGTATGGGGGCCTGGTCCTGATCTTGACTTGGTCTCGCCCTACCTTGGTCTTGGTGTTGTCTTGGCCTTGGTACATTCTGGTCTTGATCATGACTTGCGCTCTGATTAGTCTTGACTACAACACTACTGTTAAGCTGATGATACACAGAGCAACTTTTAGAGCAATCGTGCAGGGCAACGTTATCGTCAATGGTAATGAGTAAAGATTACTACCGTAATCCCCTTCTCCCACCACTCAGCCACAAACCCTGCACCACCGCTATCCGTTCATAGTCAACATAGTCGGACTTGCCACTAGCAAGATTGCCCAGCAACATGGCTCAAAAAATTGCCCAGTGTATCATAATATCCTTTGCCATTCATCAACTCTGCTTTTGATCCACTTCAGGGAGCAACAGTTTACTCCAAACTGGTTCTCAGGAACGCCATCTGGTCCATCTGGTTTGAATCAAGAAAGGGGTACGTTGGAAGGCAGCTTTAAACATGCCTCTAGGACACAGCAGAGGATATTTGAACCCAAAGTGCAGACTGAGAACACAGAGTCAGGAACGAGGGTATTACCAGGGTTTATTGTCCAACAATGAATGGTGCCAAGAAAGAACTGTGTCTGGGGATCAAGGTGGCAGGGGGGTCCAAATGGGGTTTTAGACCAGATGAGAGGGGGGAAGAGGCTAATCCCAGGTCCAGGGGCAGAGCGATCCAATCCAACAATCTAAAGTCCAAGTGTCCTGGGAAACTTAGGGATTTTCTAAATTGTTAAATTTTTATGTACATTAAAGATTTTCTCATTTTCTCCCAAACCTGTCTAATCATATCTAACATGTTCACCAGGTACATCAGAGATCATATCATTTTTTGGTCTGGTCTAATGCGATCCCTCTTGTCAGTTTAGTGTGGAGGTTGAAGTTTAGAAATTGGGGTAAGGCCAGTTCTCTCCCAGCATTTGGCTCCAGAACAAAGGTCCATCCCTGCACCTTTTTCTCCAGTGGGGCGGATTAATGACACTGGGAATGGGAAGTTTCTTGCTGTCAAACTGACATTAGGAATTGGAGACATTTATTGGAGGGAACTGATCAACCTTTTGTGGTGTCGACTGACCATAAAAATCGAACGTCCTCTCGCCAAGTAACTTTACTCTTACTTACAGACCATGTTCTACAAATGGCAAACCTGATGCTCTCTTCCACCAACACTTCTCTAAAAAGCTTCCCAGCTGCTTTGTGGCAGCAATCCTGGGAGATCAAATCTGTGGTGAGAGAGGCCTAGCAACACCAACTGCACCCAGGTAATGGTCCAAGTTCCACAAACCGTTTATTTGTCCCTGACTCTGCCTGTTCTCAGGTTCTCTAGGGGATGCATATCGCTCACTTTGCCTGTCATCCTAGGATCAACTGCCCACTGTCCCTTCTCAAACGGCACCTCTGGCGTTGCTCATGGTAAATCCTCTCACTGTCCACCTGCTGCTCTGCTACGTCCTCTACCTGTCCCTGCAGGTAACACTACTATTGTCACTCTTGTTGACTGTTTTTCCAAAGCACTACAGATCTTCTTAATGTTTTCATCTCCCTGGTATCCCTTTAGACATTGTATCAAACCAGGGGCCCCAATTCATTTCTCAGGTTTGGAAAACCTTCTGTCAGGCTCTCGGTACCTCAGTAAGCCTTTCGTTTTATATTTAGCTGACGCTTTTATCCAAAGCGACTTACAATAGCTATATATGTCAGAGGTCACACGCCTCTGGAGAAACTAGGGGTTAAGTATCTTGCTCAGGGACACATTACTGGATGTGTCACAGTGGGGAGTAGAACCCGGGTCTCCAACAGCAAAGACATGCGTCTTATCCACTGCCCCGTCACCACCCCATCCCTTTTGTTTTCACTCAGAGACCAACACTTAAACAGACAGGGCTAACCAAGATCTTAAGGCAGCAATTTGGTTTGCAACCGCCACCAGTTCCCTGACCAATGCAGCCACAGGCTTTTCCTCATTTGAAGCTTCTTCGGGTTATCGGGTATTCAAGACTATAACTACCACAGCTCCTCACTCATTTTTTTGCCAGATTGTTCAGTCGCCAACTTGGTCCTTACCCTACAGCCAAACTCAAGTAGTACTAGTACTTTTGTTCCTGGTGTTGCTTGACTTTTGCCTGACATTGTGTTTGCCTATGCCTCAAGATTTTTCCCTGCGGGAGATTTCAGCCTGCGCCATTTAGAGTTTTACCGGCTCTCTGTTGACTGCCCAACTCACCTCACTTATCTTGATCCCAGTGAAACTCTTGACAGCGCCCTGCTTATTCCATTTGCTTGGATCTCTGTGGAACTCTGATCAAGAGATCCCACTTGCACATTCTGACACTAAAGCTGATGCTACATGGTACGGCTCAGGAGATACAGCGGTTTGGTTGTTAATCGGAAATTCGGCGGTTCAATCCCGGCTCCCCCAGGCTGCATGTCGAAGTGTCCTTGGGCAAGATACTGAACCCTGAATTGCCCCTGGTGGCTGTTCCGCCAGTGTATGAATGTGTGTGAATGTTAGTTTCTGTTTGAGCACTCAGTGTGTGAATGGTGAATGCAGATGTAGTGTAAAAGCGCTTTGAGTGCTCGAAAAGACTAAAAAGGCGCTATACAAATACGGAGCAACTTTTAGAGCAACGGTGCTGGGCAATGTTTCCGTCAATGGTAATGAGTAAAGATTACTACCATAATCCCCTTCCCCCATGACTCCGCCACCCTCCCCGCACTATATGTTCAAAACGTCGGACTTGCCACCAGCAAGATTGCCCAGCAACATTGCTCAAAAAGTTGCCCCGTGTATCATCAGCTTTAGAATACATCTGACTGTTCATCTTTTATATCCTTTGTCAGCTTTAAGTACCAGCTTTCACTACGTTTTCAATATAGCAGTGATTGCAAACACAACTTCGTCAGTACTGAAAAACGATTGAGATTCAGTTCCCAGCAGGAAGGAACAGTGCAGTTTATCTGAAGAACACTACATTTGTTTGTATTGGAATTTCTGGGACAATACTGACAACAAACACTCTCACATTCATTATACCTTAAAAAGCATCACTCATACCAAGTGTTATCAGATAAAATGATAATGAAAAAACTAGTACTCAAGGATTCTCAAATTGATTGCATTTTATCCAGATCTGACAATGACATTTTGCCATGTGTCTTAACATGTTATTATGTTTAAGATGGTCCCTTAGAAAATAACAGGAACAACCACAAAGAGTACATTTTTGTCTTTTTTATTCACATAATGATTTAATCTACTGTTGTTACTCTTAACATTTCTGGTGTGTCATTACAAGCACTTGTGGTCAAAGTGGGTACTTGAGAATTTATGAGGAAAATTCTTGAATCAGTGTTGCTGGCATCAGTCACACAATTGTCACTAACAGAAAATGAGAATGAACTGCCTGATGTTTGTTCAAGGCACAATCCTCTGCCATGCTGAACTGCTGATATTGAACAATTCTGCATAGTCGTGGATTATGTTACCGTGTCCAATATCAACAACATCTGTGGATGGCAACCACGATATGGTTACAGTTGTGTTTATGACAAATAAACCGTGATTAAGGTTAGGCAACTAAAAACTTAAGTTAAGGTTAGGGAAAGATTGTGGGTACACTTAAAAACCAAAGTGGACTGTGACAGGACACAAACTCTGGTCTGCTGCAAGAAAATCAGATGCGCTACACGCCCATTTACCACCCAATCAGGACAAATATAGGCTAAAGCTAGCCTAATTCATAGGCTCCTGATACAAATTCAGTATACTCTAAATGTAAATGGACTCTGGAGTCTGGCCTGAAATGAAGAGATTCTTTACCATTCTTTCAGTCCCATAAAAACAGTAACAATTTAACTGTAAATATGCTTACATAAAGCCAGGTGTATCAGAATACTTTAAATATAAAGCAAGGATTCCATGTCTTCCTTTTGGCAGAATGAAACTGAATAATGGATGGCGCTTTTCTGGAGAAACTTTTAATAAGCAGAGATGCCTGACTTACAACAAACTGCTAGATTTAGATTTTTAACATCTTTCCTGTGCAGATGGTTGATTAATTGTGAATTTAGTTGGTGACCCAATCAATCAATCAATCAATCCAAAGAATAAACAGATCATAAATAAGGTGTACCATACACTGGCTGTATTACTTGACTGCGTTCTTTACCACAGAGGACTGTTAGCATGATTACATATACAATTTTATATACAACATGTTATTATATACCTTTATCGTGCATATAGGTATTGTTTGAAAATATAATTTATGAATTGAAACACATTTTAATATACACAAGGCTTTGGACTGGATTAATTCATCCACTGAAATGTTGTGCATCATAATAATCAAAATAATAAATTGAAATTGAATGTTTCAGTGACTTCACTGAATTTTTTTAATTATTCTGAGTTACTGCTTGCGAGCATACGCTAATGTAGAGAGGCAGGTTTAATGCTGTGCCTGTGGAGAAAGGAGGTGGTGGTGGAGGAGTCAGAAGGCAGCAGCTCTTGAAATGGCCTCCACATCACACAACATGCACATGTGTAAGCAACATGCTCCACCAAAGCATTTCATGGTCGACACAAACTGGCCGTGTAAACCATCCTCAGTTGTGACAGGATAATGAAAAACATCATCCACACCTGCAGAACAGACACAGGCAGTGCTGGGTTTGCACGCACTCCATTAGCATCCCTGCTGGTACCCCTCACTTTCAGTTATTGTCCAAGCAGCTTTGTGGTTATTCATCAATCAGTCTGATGAGAAGGCACTGAGCCATCTACAGAAAAGTAGATATTCATGCTACTTTTCCAAATAAAGGGATGCATTATGCAAAGACGTATGCCCACCTTTCGGATTATGAGCATGTCACTTATATGTTCATTTCATAGCAGGCCCCACTGCTCACAGTTGCTGTCCTCTTGTCTATTTCAGACGCTGCTATGGGGTGGCCTCATCTGCCTGCAAGGAAAAACAAATACACAGAGACGCTTGAGGCCACATCTAATTAGGTGTTCAAAACAGGGACCACCTTGCCTCAATGGCTTTTCCTCCAATACTTAATAAATAAATATTTTCTATATTGAAACAACTTGAAATTAAGTGTATTTATGCATGTATAGTTAGCTACTAACCAAAGGGGAGAAGAAAGGCCAAGTTGAAATCTTTATCCAATTTTGAAAGCTTGTATATTTTGTTTAAAAGACCAGTGTGTAAGATTTAGTGGTGAGGTTACAGACTGCCACCAACTGATAACCCTTCATCTAACCCTTCCTTTACAAGTGTGTTGGAGAACCTATAGCGGTCACTACACTTGAGCCAGTGTTTGGTTTGTCCATTCTGGGCTACTGTAGAAACATGGCGGGCACAACACAACAGTCCTTATTTTTAGGTGATCATACAACAATAAAAACATGGATCATAGAGAGCCTTAGTCCCTCCCCTTCCGGTGGACCACCATGGGACCTTATTTCGGGAAAATATTGTACGGTAGTCAATGGCAGGAGACAACAAATATTTTGATCCCGTTTGAATTTTGCCCTGAATTACACATATGATCTTTGTCAAAGATACATTTTAAATTAAAGAAGGTCGCAGTTTGATGTAAAACTGTTGAGATATAAGACTGTGAAAATACGTAATTACAAAGACCACAAACCCAAAAGTCGCGTATGTGACGTAACTTTCTCTGTCAATGACTGAAGCTAACATTACTGAAGTTAACCTCAAAACACTTACATGAGAGGATGATGCGATAAAAGAGCCAGGAGTCATTGGATTAAACACATCAGGTGAGATATATTTCTGCATGGAACATAGCTACATTATCTAGCTAGTAGCAAGAAAGCAATGAACATTAGCTAGCTTTACCGCGCTAACATGTTGGTGACGTATATAGACGAGAGATGTAGTTCATTGAGCGGTTTCACACAAAAACAACATGTAACTTTACTGTTTTACAACAAATTGTGACTTTCTTGACTTGCAAAATTCTATTTTAAATTGACCAACATCATATGTGTAATTCAGGGTTCAATTCTAACGGGATAAAAATATAAGTTGTCTCTCACCATTGACTACCGTACATAATTTTTCCAGAATAAGGTCCCATGTGCCGGAAGTGGAAGTGAGTGACTTAGGCTCTCTATAGCCAATATTGCTAGTTCATTAAAAAGTACATTCTTGTGTTATTTATGACAAATCTCCACTTAACATTGCTTTTTATCTGCAGTGGTACACTTACCTGTCCATGCAGAAGCTGCTGCAGTCAGAGTCAGTCTGCTGTGTACAAACACATCGCTGGGCCACCGCGCCCCTGCTCCCGGGCTCAGTCCCAGTGGAGCGCCTCTTCCGCACAGAGCCCTGGTAACTGGACATACCATAAGGTACAGTGTACCTAAAGAAGACACACATAATGTGCACTGAGTGACCAGAGAGATACAGTAGGAACCCCTGACCGACATTTCACTTGGACAGTCTTATAGGCTTATGCTGTTCATTTTTGACACTGCGTCAGAGAGAAATTGATTGGACTCTAGAGATTTTTAGAGGGCTGTTAGTGGCAGAGTTATACAGGACTGCATTATACTGCTTTTAATATTTTGTCCTCCAGCGTTTGAATATAACATGAGAACAGAACATAGGAAACACCTTTCAGAATAATGCAGTCCAGTACAACACCACCAGACAACAGACTTCAATAGTCTTCAAAAATGACCACATTTAACCACTCTAAAATAATATATAAAACAACTCTACATAAGCTTCACACAGGTATTTATATTTATTATAACTGTTGTTGGGTTGTATAGATTGTAAAGATGTAGTAAGCGAATCAACATTCCCTTGTACTTAAGGAAAAGGTTATTTGAACCCTAAATCCATGTTTATTCTTGACAATGCTAGTTAACTTTGACATGCCAGGTCAGGTCAGGCTGTCTCACTGTGATTTATATACATCCCTTTGGTACAGTATATTTTAATATTGCTGGGTATGTAAATTACAATAAAATTTCTTTGCATATTGAGAGCTGGCATTATTAACACTATAGACTAATAAAACCCTGCTGTGAACCGCTCACTCTCTGAGCACCTCACACTTTTGTACCATGCAGGCCGTGCAGGATGTGAAAATACCAGAACAAAGGGCATTTCAAGGTTGAAAAAACATAGAGGCATTGATGTTAGCCATTGTCTGTACTGAACAGCATGACCAAACAGCTTCCATGCACAAAGAGATTTTTTAAGCAAAGGTATTAATTAATAGTTAACATAAAAGTTAAAAGATAATTTCAGTGTATTACAATGTGGGTCTTTTTTTATCTTAATTTTATCTGTTATGATAACACCACGATAACGCTAACATGGGAGTTTGGCTGACTGCTTGTTTCTCTTGACCTGTTATTGTAGCCGCCACATTCCCAGATCTCAGCAGTTAGCATGGTGAGCACGATGTTGCTATTACTGGTGGGAATGATTTCCAAAACCACAAAAATAACATCCACGAAACCAGTTTTTCTTTAATTTCAGACATGCAACTTGCGTGCTTTGCTGCTCTCACAGCACGTATCATCTAGTTTCATTTGTGTTTTGTGGATTCATCTTCGTCAAGCATCCCAGATTCTTTGCCTGCTCCCCTTTTTGGAATTGTTTGCCTTGAGTTGGACTGCTCACCTGTTTTTCTCCATAAGCTTGTTCAACTTTTTGTTTAATTATTAATAAACTCATAAAATAAACCTGCTCTGCCTGGTAATCTGTGTTTGGGTCCAAACTAAACCCCTGGTTTTCCTGTGTCTGCGCTTGGCTCATCATGACAGCACGTGATGAGCTCGTCACAACGACCCTGCCTTTTCTCCACATGGCATTCATATAATTACACTCATTACAAGAAGGTATTAGAGTACATTTAACAGTTGCCTCATTACACTGATACAGTTCTGAACAGCTCTGTTTTGGCCTGTTGAAGGGTATGGTATGGCATCTCCTTCACTCATTTTCTTAATCCTTTGACACCTTTTGGAGGAGAATTGTGACTCGTTTGTACGAAAAAAGCACTTGCGGAGATCCTTACATTTCAAAATATACAAGATTTATTATGTCAAAAAAAATCTCTGTGGTTGACTTTCAACTGAACCTATAAACTTAGAAGTAGGCTTTTCTGATAGTAATATGTCTACAATGCGGTCACTAATCTGATCTATACTAGTCCTACTCTCTCATTCAAACAGAAGAAATTCCCAAGCTGTCACCCAGGCCCTTATTTTACCTGTAAATGACCCAGTGAAGAGGAGGAGGAGACGAGGTTACCATTTTCCCCAACATTAGTTTAATGTTATTTAAAAAACCTTATTTAAAATCCAAAGTCTAAATTTCATCATCTCAAATTATAAGCATTTATTTGTGCCAGAAAAAAGATTCTCAGCTCAAGAGCCAACCACAGCCAACTCACACACTGCCTAGTTAACATTGACAGATTATCCAATCCTTTGACTGTGAGTACAGTGCTCTACCGACTGAGCCAACCAGTGACACTGACAACCACCCTGAAAAAGAGACCTATTATCTGTCTTATACTGGCTAAGATGCTTTACGGGGGGAAGATGAAAGTAAATACTGCCACCTGCTTTACCGGAGGGGAATGTAGCAAACATGTCATATGCCCAGCGTTTTTTGTTTTTTTTTTCTTTAGAAAGGTTAGATTTACAGGAAAATATTTAAACGGGAGAACAGCAGGAAAGGCTGGTAAAATATGGGAGAATCCCGGGACAAATAGGAGAGTTGACAGGTATGGTGGAGAGAATGCTTGACCTCATCCACGGTTCTACTGGCCACAAATGCACACAAAGATGTCGAACATTTCGTTCTCAAAGCGCGTTGGTTTTGTTTTGACAGGCTAAGTCCTCAGCATGCTGCGCAGCTGCCGTTGTGAACGGAATCGCAGGTGGAAAAGTCCAGAAGACAAGTACATTTTATTCAATGTAGCCTAAAACTAATGGAGAAAGTTACCGGAGCAGACATACAGGGTGGGAGAGACGCGGGGCACGCTGATGTGTTTGCAACAGAGATAACTTACGTTAGGTCTGTGAGCTTGAAGAGAACTGAAGGAGGCAGATTCAATAAGTGAGTGACACTTAAATAAGGTGGAGAATGAAGTATAATTAAAACGGTGAACAGACTACTTCAAATAATAAACATGTAGGCCTACCCACTAACACCGATCCAACATTCCTGTTTACTTCTGTGTACTTCCACGCTTCACACGTTTAAATTGTTTGTATCAGTTCCATGCCGCTGGGACTTTACTTATGTTAGTTTCTGCCACTGCGTGTGGGGGCCAATAACCGCGCTTTATCAGACAAAAGGCCAGTACTGCCCCCTGAGTTTAAGTTTGGCAGGCCTGTCTGGCATTTTGGATCATTTGGATCATCATTCATTTTGAATTCTGTTTTCCATCTCCTCGCAGACCTGCCAGAACTGACTGTGGATTGTGTTCCCTCAACCTGCTCAGAGCAGCCTGCTACTTTGCCTCATGCCCTGCTCCAGCTCACTCGGCTTTCCCCCCAAAAATCCCTCTGGATCAGTCTCCTCATGCTCCTGTGCTCTATCGTGCTCCAATCCCCGGTTCAGCAAAAGTCAAATATAGAATTATAGCTCAGGCGAAAGGGGTTAAACAAACAGGTTAAAAGGGGAACAAGTGCTGAGCACGTATGGGCTGCATTATGCTGCTCATGTGGTGGACAGTGTCCCTCGTCCACAAGTAGACTTTCACATTTTGAGAAAGCTGAAGTGGAAAATTTTACAAATTTCAACTGATGCAAAGTCTAAGCAGGAGCTATCAGTCTTCTGTGACCCATTAGCAATCAATATCTGCAATACATTCACATTCCAAGTGACAGCAGAGGAAAGACCTTCCGATTGCAGCTTGATTCATTCGCCATGGTATAACCCCTGGGTAAGGGGAGATAAATCTAGAAGGTAACACCCAGCCAGTCTGTCAGGATGCAGCGTCTTTGACCTCGTCGCACTGAGGTTCGCTAGTTCAGAAGGTAAAAGGTGTACAGGTTTTGTTTTTAAGAGCAGATCAGCTCTAAAACATGCGTACCCCACCATAAAAATGTTTAACGCTCTGCCTAATTTGATCATCTTTCCAGTGTTCTGCATGTGCTTGTGGGAGCAGAAAACAGATGCTGCACTGCTCTCTGCAGGCTGAAAACTAATCTGCTTTATGCTGCAGATAGAAATCAGTTGGCATCTTCCAGCAGGTGATGCAGCAGGTGATTAGTGTATGTTGTTTTCATTTTCATGCTAGAGATCAAAAATGTTGGGACTTGGAAATATCCAACCTGTGGCAAGTCAAGTGCAATATTTTGAGGTTTCACATTTGCAGATTGTGAAGCTGGTTTGAAACAAAAACAATTACAAGAACAACTATAAGAATGCTGAATGAGTGAATGAGGAAAGTAGTGGTCTTGCCTAGTCAGACCCACCTGAGGGTGTTGGTTTTGGTATAATAGAATAAATAACCTTTCCTGTTATCATGTTTCGTGTTTAAATTCCATGTTGGCAGCAGAATTATGTAAATCTAAATTAGTGCTATTCAGTAACAATCAAAACATCTCAGATGGCCAAAAGGTGCACCCCCTGCTGCCTGACGGACACGGTCAGCAATCCTCAGTGGAAAATAAATACCTGAGAGCTCAAAGTCTAGACCACTTTGGATTACAACTCTTTACAGTTCCCAAAGTCACAGAAATTACTTACATAAGAGGAAATGCCTGGTTTGTTTTGCAGCTTAGTTTCTCAAAAAGCCTTTCATGGTTTAAGAAAATGGAGATTATTTCTTTAACTCAAAGCTTAGGGCTTTCTTTTCTCCATAGCGCTCATATTTGTGCCTCCAACGGTATACCTGTAGCCTTCTAATGATGATAGCTTTCCTGCACATACAATGTTCAAATAATAAAAGACTGAAGCTGAAAGTCTCAAATAGAAAGTCTATGATTAAAGTCTTTAGTAAGAGTTGTGACTACAGTAAGCATTTGAGACATGACACTATAAGCTTCAGTCAACTTTAAAATGATATTGATGGAAGTACATGAATGCTACAGTGATGTCATTAGTACATAGTGTAAAGTCACTATAGAGGCATCATAGTAACATAAAAATCTAAAATGATTTACTTAATAAATGGAGGAAACAGAGAATATTTGAATAGTGACTCTTACTCTGGTGTGTTGATCCAGATGATGTCCAGGTGGCAGTAATACACACACTCCTTGTCTTTGTATGTGTAACACGTGCATCTCTTTGCACGCCTTCTAGCCCCCGGTGGGTCACAGGCAGAGCAGGGCTTTGCTTCACCATGAGACGCGACACCGGCTTGGTCATCCACACCACGGAGCAGGAATGTGCTCAACTTGAATGCTTCCACCTCCCTCCTGTTGCTCACATCTTTGCTCGATGAGGAAGCTGCAGGCATTTGCAGCAATTTGAGAAATGTTTCAGAACTTTCTTTCATATCCTTGGATTGAAATAGCATTACAAATGAAAACCCTCTCCAAAAATATTTCTGTAGGTACATGAGTCTGTGTGTTTGTGCCAGTATGACTATACTTAATGATATTTTTACCTCTCATTGTATTCTTCTAATAGTCCCTATTCATAATATTGCTGGAAGGAGAGCATGCTATTTGAGAAGCATTTGAGAACTTCCTTTCACATCTTTGGCCTGGAAGATCATTACTAAAGGTAAACTTGACCTGGCTATACCCCTGTGGGTAAATGTGGTGTGTCTTTTTTAGTGCAAATTAAGATTATTAGAGGTAATCCAATCTCAGTGTAATCTCAATAACTGACTGCAATTTCTGATACAAGCAAAAGTATTTTTCTGATTGGTAGACTAGTCAACTGGGAATTAATTATGGCTGATGGCCGTTTAAATGATGGATCAATTACTTTAAGTAATTTAAAGTTAATAAGTTACCGGAGATGAGCATTTGTGATTATCAATACATTGTCTAGACTTACTCATCAGTTATTTGAGAAAAATGGCTAGATAAATGCATAATGAAAATAACTGTCCTAATCCTTACACCTAATAGACCTTGCACTGCAATGTGTGCAAAAGTGAATTGTGATGTCATAGTGACATAATTCAACACCTGTTAATGATTATTTCTGCAGTATCATGCTGAATGTCATAATAGAATTTATAGCAGTAACACTTTTTATTGCCGCACAGTTTTAATTAACTAGATAAGGGCTAATTGCACGAATTGCATAATTCATCTGTCAAGCTTCTCCATCACCATTTTCCTAGTATTTGTGCTTTCATGATGTGCAAAACAGCTGTGTGAACAATATTTATTTATGTATTAAAGCCCCGCGATAAAAAAAAAAAGACCACACAATAACCAACAGTAGCCTAAGTTACTCACCATTTGCCAAAGATGCTGTCCCCACGATAAGAAACAAAACTCCCACTTCAACCAATGACACATTAGCCATCACACATGAAACATTAGAAATAAAAAGTCCTGTTCTGCTTCGGTGTTTTTCTCCGTGAGGTTAGGAGTCCTGATAAAACATCATATATCTTATTTTCCAAAATAGCTGCTGACAGCCTGCGGAGACGCGCTGGTGAGACTGCGGTGTGCGTCCCTCAGCCGGACGCTGCTTTATTAAGAGCGGACGAGTCAGCGACAAGTCAGCTGCAATATTACGCATACTTCCCTTTGCTGTTTTCAAAATAAAAGTCGTGTTGGTTAAAAGTCAATGAGAAATTTGAGACGTTTTGCAACTGTTCACTGCTGAATACAGGTGTTCTGTCGATTTATGCTACTGTTGCTAGCGGTTCTGCGCATGCGTATGACCCACAAGTGTGGTCTGTTTCCCCGCCCATCCTTGCTGTTGGGCATGCCATCCAGAGTGGCTGATTGTCAGCAATATCAAAAAAAATATTAGTCATTATAGTCTATCAGAATACGCTACCCCTGAAATGATGTTATAATATAATAAAAAAATAACAGAAAATGTCATAATACTGTGAGAGTTATGACTTTATAGGATTGGAAAAGGGAACACAAGGTAGCATTTTTCGTCAGAACAACGGTCCACCAGTGTTTCCGTAGCCAAATTATAGGCTACACAATAGGGTGAATTCAGGTATATTGGGACAGTTTTTTATGCTATTTTGAGAGCATATGAGTTAGTGCCGGAAACATACCAACAGCGTTTTCGCGAACTTCAGAAAGCTCACGATCACACATATAGATTTTTCTCGTGAAAATGGAATCCTCTTTGATAGACGGTGCGTAGCATGTAGAGCGAATGATGTGGCCTCTATACGTGACCTGATTTTGCTCAAGGATCTTAAGAATTGTTTGCCGTAGGGTACTGCTGTATATCTGGGTGAGCAAAAACAAGTTTGCGCTTCTGCACAAGTTTACCTTTACTAAGCATGATGTTTCTTCACAAGCAGGGTTTCAAAAGACTGAGCAGCCACAGCGTAATCCCTTTAACAGTCGGCCCAATGTGTCCCCCATTCAAAAGGCAGACAGAGTCTTTTGTTTCTTTTGTTGCAAGCCTGGACACGTAATTGCTGAGTGCGGAACTTGGAAGAGGCAGCAAACTAGTCCAAATCAAAAGCAACCCAAGGGTGTAGGGTTGATTAAAACGTCTCCCCGACCCCAGGGGTTAGAGTAACAAGTGCGTGAGACAGCTGATGTCTGTTTTAAAGCTTTTATCTTTGAAGGTTTTGTCTCTCTGACAGGGAAAGCTGAAGACCAGCAACAAGTGAGAATACTGCGGGACACAGCTTGTTCGCAGTCGTTAATCCTTTCTGGCATTCTTCCTGTATGTGACAGTTCTGACGTGAGTGCAGTAGGTGAAAGGTATTGAAATGGGTTTCGTACCAGCGCTACTGCAACAGATTTATATGCATTCTGACCTAGTGACAGGAATTTCCACGGTAGGTGTACGTGCAGAGTTTCCGATAGAGGGCACTGCCGTAATCATGGGGAATGATAATGCTGGGGGGACAGTGCTTCCTGTCCCTGAGTCTGAGCAGGATGAGTTGGTGAAAAACCATCCCCATATATCTGTAGCCAGTGTGACCACAAGAGCGCAGTCTCGTAAGCAGACACAGGATATTAATCTGTCTGACTCACTTTTTGCTTCCACTTTCTCTGAGGAAGGCGTGCCCCATGGTTATGGTCCAGTGAGCTGCAAGGCAGACAGGACTGAGAAGGAAATGGTCTGCTGACTGTCGGACGCAGATACTATCGTTGGCACATGAGTATTTATGGTCCGGTCATTTGGGCATCAGTTAAACCTACAACCGTGTACTAAAACAGTTCTTTTGGCCAGGTATAAAAGCGAATATGGCCCGTTCTTGTAAAACCTGCAGAACCTGTTGTTGGCAAACCAAACCAGCCTTCGCACCGGCCCCGTTGCTGTCAGGATTTGTGGTGTGGAAGGGTGGTGGACCCAAATGCTGACTGGTTCAGTTCAGAAATTTATTAAGCAAACAAAAGGCGAGCACACTTACAACTGTGGCTGAGTCCATAATTCATAGTAGTCCAAGCAAACAATCAGAAGGAGCTTTATTGCCAAGTAGTGTTTTACACATACGAGGAATTTGCTGTGGTGATAAGGTACTACACGTAGACAAACATACAGTCGACATAAATAAATGTAGAAATATATAAATATGGAATAGAAGAACAACGTTGCAGATATGTACATGTGCATTATTCTGGGTCTGTGCTGTGCAGAAGTAACACGACGGAAGAGAATATTGTGTACATATAAATATATAAACTGACAACATAAAAATATACAACAAAGATCAACAACAAATATGTGTGACGTGCCAGGTCTGTGCACATCACGAGATGAAACAGTATTTACATGTGCAGAGACATTTGTATCATTTGCAAGGGGGGGGGGGTGTCAGTGGGGGACCCGGGCCTTGTTAATGAGGCTAGCTGCAGACGGGAAGAAACTGTTTTTGTGGCGAGAGGTTTCGGTCCTGATGGACCGCAGCCTCCTGCTAGAGGGGAAAGTCTAAAACAGTTTGTGTCCGGGCTAGGAGATGTCAGCTGCAATCTTTCCTGCACGCCTCAGAGTCCTCGAGGAGTACAGGTCCAGAAGAGATGGAAGATTGCAGCCAATCACCTTCTCCGCAGAGCGAATGATACGTTGCAGCCTGCCCTTGTCCCTGGCAGTGGCAGCAGCGTAGCAGATGGTGATGGAGGAGGTGAGGATGGACTCAATGATGGCGGTGTAGAAGTGCACCATCATTGTCTTTGGCAGGCTGAACTTCTTCAGCTGCCGCAGGAAGTACATCCTCTGCTGGGCCGTCTTGGTGAGGGAGGTGATGTTCAGCTCCCACTTGAGGTCCTGGGAGATGATGGTGCCCAGAAAGCGGAAGGAGTCCACAGTGGTGACTGGGGAGTCACACAGGATGATGGGGAGGATGGGGCTGGGCTCTTTCTGAAGTCCACGACCATCTCCACTGTCTTCTGAGCGTTGAGCTCGAGACTGTTCTCGCTGCACCAGGTCACCAGATGGTCGATCTCTCACCTGTAGGCGGACTCATCCCCACCTGAGATGAGCCCAATGAGGGTGGTGTCGTCCGCAAACTTCAGGAGCTTGACAGACTGGTGACTGGAGGTGCAGCTGTTGGTGTACAGGGAGAAGAGAAGGGGGGAAAGAACACAGCCTTGAGGGGATCCGGTGCTGATGGTCCTGGAATCAGAGACATGTTTTCCCAGCTTCACGTGCTGCTTCCTGTCTGTCAGGAAGTCTGTGATCCACCTGCAGTTGGAGTCAGGCACGCTCAGCTGGGAGAGCTTGTCCTGCAGCAAGGCCCGGGATGATGGTGTTAAAAGCAGAGCTGAAATCCTCAAACAGGATCCTGGTGTAGGTTCCTTGGGAGTCCAGGTGCTGGAGGATGTAGTGAAGGGCCATGTTTACTTCATCACCTACAGACCTGTTGGCTCTGTAGGCAAACTGCAGGGGGTCCAGGAGAGGGTCTGTGATGGATTTAAGGTGGGACAACACAAGGCATTCAAAGGACTTCATAACCACAGAGGTCAGGGCGACGGGTCTGTAGTCGTTTAGTCCCGTGGTCCTTGGTTTCTTGGGGACAGGGATGATGGTGGAGGCTTTGAAGCAGCCTGGCACATGGCATGTCTCTGGTGAAGTGTTAAAAATGTCTGAACACCAGAGACAGCCGATCAGCACAGTGCTTCACAAGGTGAAGGTGATCCAACAGGAAATCCAAAAAGGAGTATAATCCAAAAACCAAAGAACTAACTGGGAACAGGACGAGACAGCGCAAACTACAACCACAACAACAGACGGGGCGTCTACATGCTACAATGACCACACAAAGACTGAGGGAGTCAAGCAAGCATATATACACAGGGTTAACGAGCTGGGTGGGGATACACAGGTGAGAGACATGAGACTAACGAGACACAGGCAGGCAGAGAGAGCAGGGGAAAACAGAGAATAGCAGGCAGGAAGATTACTGAGGGGGAAAAGACATAACACAATTTATTTAATACTAAACATATCAGAGTAATATAAATAAACTAATACAAGCAGACAGATCACAAATAACACCAACAAGGAACACAGACAGAAGCTAAGGTTAAACAGAACTCAGAGCAGACATGGGCAAAACAACACAGAAGTACACAGACCAGGGGTAAACACTTAAGACATGAACTAAGGTACATGACTAAGGACTAAGACACTGAACTAGGAACTAAGATACAAGACAAGACATATACTAAGTAACTTAAAGATGCTGATGAATAATAATAAGGGCTACACAGAGACTAAAGCAGAATGATCAAAATCAGATTAATTAATGAAACTGGCAGAGAACATAAATAGACACCTAGCAAACAGACAGAACTCAAGCATGATGGTACGGAAACTAATACATAAGACTGGGACAGAACTGAAATCAGGAAAATACCAAAACACCACTAAACACCAGCTGTAGGATAATAACCAGATAAACAAACAACATCAGGTAGAGGACGCACACTAACGGTAGCAAGCAAACTAAAACTAAGTCTAAACTAAGCACAGCAAAAGAGATTCTAACTGATAAGACAGGGTGGCTAAGGGAGACAAGATAACAGAACAACACAGACCACAAAGACTGGATACAAGACCACAGACTATATAACAGATACCTAAATGATAAATGAAATAAACTCAGAGAACTAAACGAAACAGATAACAGGACTGACATGCAGATACAAAACCAAACCCTCAGAATCAAAACCCAAAAACACAGCACTCAGGACAGGATCGTGACAGTTTGAGCCCATTCCCGTGGTTGGTGAACCATTCAAACACGTCATGGTCAACTGTGTAGGTCCTATACGTAAAACCAAAGCAGGTAATCAGTTCTTATTCACCATGATGTGTGTCACTACCCAATTCCCAGAAGCCATTCCTCTGCGTAGAATCACTGCCGTGTTAGTAACCAAAGCACTAGTCTAGAAGTTTTTCACTACATATGGTTTACCCAAGATAGTACAAACCGATCAGGAAACTAATTTCCTTTCCAAAGTCCTCATTGGGTATCCCTCACTCAGTGTCTAGTGCCTATCACCCCAAGTCACAGGGAGCTCTGGAGCGCTGGCACCAAACGTTGAAAACCATGCTCAAGAAATATTGTCATGAGACGTGTGAAGACTGGGATGAAGGAGTGCCTTTTGTACTTTTTGCTGCCCGGGACACAAAGCAAGACTCCTTAGGTTTTAGCCCAGCCGAGCTTGTGTTTGGCCATAACGTGCGTGGCCTGTTAAAGATGTTGAGAGAGAAGATGGTGTGTGATGCCTCTTCCAAAACTAACATGTTGGACTTTATTTGTCAGTGCAGGGAGTGGTTACATCGTGCTGTCGAGTTGGCGAAGGAGTCACTTTCTTCCTCTCAGACCCGTATGAAGAGGCGGTTTGACAAAAAAGCAGTTGGACGGCAGTTCAATGCAGTTGACAAGGTGTTGGTCTTGCTGCCCATCCCTGGGTCTACCCTCACTGCCAGATTCTCAAAGCCATGTGAGGTGGAAAGAAAATTTTCAGAGACCGATCATGTCCTTAATACACCTGACCGTAGACCTATTTCATGTAAACATGTTGACGCTTTTCCATTTGTGATGCCCCTGTGTGGCTTGACTGTATATTTGTTAATACTGCAATGGTGATTTAGTTTTCTGTTTGAGGAGCTGATTGCAGTGGTCCCTCCCCAATCGGGAACACCTGTTCCCAGTGCTCCACAGGAGATAAAAGCTCCACCTCCAAGATCATCTCTCTCTCTCATCCTCCCTGCCAGCAGCTACACCTTTTGGTTTTCGTTGTATGTTTGTCTTATTTGAACACCACAACACTCTACACCACGATCTCTCATCCACACTTCCACTACTGATGTTGCTGACTAACCCACCCCATAATTTAAGTACTATTTTGATTATCTTATGTTACAATAAACCTTGTTAATTGAATCGCTGTGTCCTTTCCCACTTTTTGTCATGGCCTTTGAGCCTGGTCATGACACATTCCAGAGATGACGACCTGGAGAAACCGGTGCAGACTCCAGAGGTGGGAGCTACATCTCTCGCTAATGATTAGTCGGAGGCTAATCTGGTAACAAAGTTACCAGTAAAAGTTTGTAAAAAACAAATAATCTGGTCACGTGTGGTAGGCTGGCTAACTCTGTGTTTATGGCTACTTTTAAATTAGCAGTTGTCTTACTTGCCCACATCTTAAGGGCAGGATGTGGTCCTAAATGACGTGCCCTCCCGCACCACAGTGCTGGAGCACGGTATTGACGTGGGTGATGCTAGGCCTATTAAGCAGCATGCTTATCTCTCTCCGATAACCAAACGAGAAGCGATGCAGAGGGAAGTCAGTTATCTGGTAGAACATTTCTAGGTATGGCTGGATATTATAGATGTTTCTGCCAGAACTTTTCGGTGGTGGTTGCCCCACTCACCAGACTGTGTAGTCCTTTGTGTGATCGGGCCTTTGAGGCTGACAGGTCTCTTCTGTGCACTGTGCCTGTGTTAGGTGTGCCCAATTTTTCACAACGTTTTCAACTAGAAGTCATGCTAGTGCCACTGGGGCTGGAGCGGTGCTGATGCAGGGAGGGGATGGAGACATGTAAACTTGTTATTTCTTGATTAAGTTCAAGAAACACCAGCTGAACTATTCCACCATAGAGAAGGATGTTACCCTCAGTGAATATCCACTTGACTGCTTTCTCAGCGTAGCACAGGGTAGTGCCCAGCTGGGCTGAAGCAGCCTTTCCATCGGGCGCAAATTATTTTGTCTTTGTTGTTTGTGGGAGTAGTATCCTGGGCGGAGACGGTGTTCTCCGAAGGGGGCTGGCGTGTCAGAGTTCCGACCGCTGATGTACTGCCTGTAAGTCGCCTCAAGCCCGGCACACTTCTGAAGATATACAGGTAACTTTGTTGAGGCAGGTGCTGAGGAAGTTTATGTGGAGGGAGGTTGCCTGCCTGTTGGAGGGGTTAATATCAAGCATTATGTTATCGTATTCAACATAGTGATACTGTGTTTATTATTTTATCCCTTTCATTTTATTTTATTCTATTTTACTTATTTTATATGTATCTTAAATGTTTATTTTGGTCTTTTCAATGTTTTCTTGCTTGTATTGTTGTCTTTGCACTTGTTGAAGCACTTTGTAACTTGTTTTTGAAAAGTGCTCTACAAATAAAGATTATTATTATTATTATGTGTGGTGGCCATGGCAGCTTTTGATTGAAATGCTTTTGTGTCCAGCCCAGATCTGAGCCAGTTTGATAAGTGCAAGAAGACTCCATGATATCTCAAACCATTGCGGCATCTCTGTCCCCTTCTCTACTTAAAGCTAAACTTAAAGCTTAAAGTTTGTTCAAGAGCTGGAGCTTAAGAAACTAGAAGCAGATACAACAATGAAGATGAGGCAGCTAGAGTTACAGGCAAATTTTGAAACTGCTCACAACGTTAATGGCGGGAGCCGTGGAGATTCTGGACAGTGTTTATAAACTTGAATATGCTGTGTTATTTAGTTTACTTAACCTACAATAAGTTCAGGGTGTCCACGGGGTCTTAAAAGTCTTAAAAGAAAATAAATCAATATTGCGAAAAATTAAGGCCATTAAAAAGTATTAAAAAGTATAAATCGCCATTTAACAAGGTATTAAATTAAGATATTTTTTTCAATGTGAAAATCCTGTTTTTCCAAAAGTTTGTTTGCTAAAAGTGTAGGTGAACGTATTGATTTATAATGCATAGCCAAAAATACTAGACAGGCAGAGAGCGACTGTGATTCCTTTCTGTAACATTAGGCGCAGGGATCTACCGAGCGCCTATTTCACTCTTAAACGCTCCCAAAAATAGATCTGTGTGAACCGGAAAATGATTTACGAATACAACCGACCATAAACTCCCACCCTGCCAGACCCGCAATGTCCAAAACATAGTCATAATTCAAGGTGCGAGAGGGTTTGGCTAACGTTAGTCGGCTATTTAGCTAAAGCTCTGCTTTTTATTGAAACAAATTCAACTTTTCATAAAGCCGATGCTCTCGTCAGTGTCACTTTTTGTGAACAAATCAATCACAGCCTGGATGGAGCGGGATTTAAAAAAGAAGGGTTTAGCCTACACTACTTAAGTTATTCATCACTCAGTTTATTCTCTTCATCTTTGTTCATCCTGCCCTATTTGAACTTTGTTGTATTGATCAAGTGGACGGTGAAAGTTATCACACATATCATTGCAGGTAAACTCACATTATCTAGTTTAAACCAACTAAAACACAAAATTACACTGTGTTTCACATGATTTGCTGTTAATACTGCGTACACGTCATAGTTTATGTAAGACAGTTGCTGCAGTCTTAAAATATGTTGAAAAAGTCTTGAAAAGGTCTTAAAAAGGTATTGAATTTTACTTCAGGATTACTGTATATACCCTGAAGTTATATCGTGTCTGGTGTGAGCAGAGTTGATAAATCCATTATAGCCTACATTAACTGTGAAACGTGTTTTGGTTCATCCTCAGTTTTTCACCCGTTTTATTTATTTTATATTTCATTTATCGGTTTGTACAAGCTGGGGACATAACGCTTAAATTAAATATTTGTCTAAGGTTACTTGATATTAAGCATTAGCCTATCATTTTTGTGATAGCTTAATTCAATATTACATCAACAAATGTCAACAGGCTAGACTATTGATTAAGATGTTAAAATGATAAAAGACTTCAACATGTTGTCAAAAATGTTTATTTTATTTATCTGTTTCTTGGTGGCAATCTATTCTGCAAAAGACCTTAAAATCATCATGGATAAGAATAAATCCATAGATTAACCAAAATGAGTAGCAAATAGGGGTGTGCATCTTCACTGGTCTCATGATTCGATTCGATTGCGATTATCAGGTCAACGATTCGATTCGACCTCAAGGGTGGGAATTTCTAGGCACCTCATTACGATTATGAGTGCTACAATGCGATTGTAAAACAAATTGGATAAAGATGTCTTTTTCTCACCGTGTGACTACTTGGTACTTTTAAAGCAAAGTTTTAACAACAATCCAAACAAGCAGGTTGCAGATATTTAATGTTACTTCATATAAATGTAGCTAACATTGCATAGCCTTATTACAGCATTATTACTGATCTCTGCTGCTGCTATTTTTATTTCTGATGCTGCTGTTATTAGTATAGAGTCAAAAGGGGGGTTGAACTACGTATTTTACAATGCTCCAGCCATAAACGTTCACTCCACCTTCATATATCTGTTCCTTTTTTTGTCTTGTATAGTGTAGTTACATGTTTGTGTCTTGTCTTGTAAGTTGATTATTGTAATCTTGTATTGAGCACCATTGGCGTTGAATTCATTGTGTACTTGAAATGTGGATGAATGACAACCAACGAACTTGAACTAGCAGCCAAAAAACGGCCTGTTCAGCTTCCACACCGCAGTCTGAAGAGGAGATGTTAGCTAGCGCTAACTACCTTAACTTATCCAGCAGTTGGAAAACAACAGACAGACTTTGTTTAACGGACACCCTGTGACCTACACTGTACATTTACTGCCAGACTGAAGCATAGCGCTCATCTTTTCCTCTGCTCTGCTGCTTTTACCATCACCTACTGCCGCCTGTCACATAGTTGTGACGCTCGCTAAGCACTGCCGTGCTGCACCGTGTTCTGGTTAAAATCATTAACATTAGTTGCGCATTGATTTTATTGATCATGTGTGACGTTTTGTAGCCGCAGTCATTCATTCAACAGCTGCCTGTCTGTGCCGAACAGGGAGAACCACACGTATGTGTGCACCACACAGACGGTCTGGAGCTTCACTTCCGCATTTCCAAGTTCTGCCCTTTTCGTTCCGTCATCATTACCTTATCAATAAACATCTAGATAATTGATTATTGACATTTGTGAATCGATTCATAATCATCCAAGTCCGCATACTGATGCATCTAAAAATGTATTATTTTCCACACCCCTAGTAGCAAAACGCCTGCCTGCATCAGCATTGCTTCTTGATTAGACCTAATTATATGTTATGGCACTACCACATTAAACATAATAAACATTTGTTTTTATTGTTTACCATTGTCAGAAGATCGCTAGAATAGGCTAATTTGACCAAATGATAAGGCCTTCTACAGACAATGTGGGGGATCAGCATCTTACTAATGTTGACATACATATTGGGGACCATCTGTATATAAGTTTATATGAATACAGTGATAAATTTCATTTTAATAGCCTTTAATAGCCTAACACTGTCCCAATTTACATGAAACAGGCTGTCCCAATTTACATGAAACAGGCTGTCCCAAATTAATATACCACATTTTGTAAAAAATATAAACATAATTTACAAGCAATATATTTGTATTTTGGTTCACTATTACTCCATGCATGTTTTGTATATCATTAAAATCTACAGTATTAGTCTTCAAATGTTTTACCCTTATATCAAAACCAAGCTGAAGCATATGTCATTTCTATTGACACTTAGTTTTTGGAATTAACTTCCTGTTTGATGCAGACTACACCCCCCATGTGATGAGACATATAGATGAGATAAATTATGTCATGTGACTTTTTAGTTAAGTGCATTCACAGCAAGGTCTTAGCACCAATAACTTGACTTATACTTTTCAGGGGAGAAGTAAAATGCTGTTTTCTCGTGGTGTCCCAAATTACCTGATATCCCAATATACATGAATTCACCCGATTTGTTAAATTGTGTTTGATGACAGAATACATAGTCCTTCAAATTCAGTAGGCTATTTCGGAATATTTAAATTATATTTTTTTTTCATTCAAAAGTGTAATAGCCAATATACAGTATTACAACATATTTATAACTTTGCTAAAACCGCAGATGATAACCCTCACAAACACAGAATAGTATCATTACACAAATTATCAATTTAGAAAAGTAACCACTCTTTTCTCTCTCTTTTGATTGATTAAAAATGATTTACATGAAATGAAGTACATGAATAATTCTAAGTTACCTTAATGCCATGACCAAATAATGTAGGTTACTGTAGCAGCTATCTACAGGCTACTGTAATGGGAATTCCAAACATATTGCATGTGACCCTGCACTCAGGGAGACTTGTGTCTGATGTGGCTGAATTTGTGTAAACGTAACAGTCGAAATATCTCTGTTCTCTGTGTTACGCAGACTTCAGGGACAACGTGTCTGTGGGATGATATGATTGACCATAAAGCTGGGTAAATAACAGGCTCACTCAGCTCTCACTCATTCGAGTGTATAGGGCGTATGTGTGTTGCTGTGAGTCTCTCTGCAGAAGACTTGAATAAAATTCACAGAAAGACAAGTGTTTGCCTGAGCTGTTGAGAATAAGTTCAGTCAACTCTGAGTATGCTGAGCCAGATGGAAACGCGTGCGTGGGGATGAAAAAAAGCCATCATCTATGGAGCTCCAATACTACCATTCACCATGGCAATTGGTAAATAAAGGCAGAGCCTCCATTTTAATTGGGTGACACACAGCCGAGCTGAAAGAAAAAGGCTTATTTTTTCATACAGCTCATAAGAACACAACAATCAACGCAATTTTATAGACTGCGCCTTTTCATTTAAGCATTCACACTGTCTCCCTGCATGTGTCAGATGCAGGCGTGCTACTTAGACCAAGTCGTATTTCTGTAGTGTTACAGTTTAATCCTTGTTTGTAAGATATGACGCTCTGCTGACAGTGGACTTGTTCACGTCTGTGATTGGTCATCTGCTGCTAACACCGCCTCTTTTATGTGAACGTGCTCCCGGCTGGATTGGGAAACCCTGAGTTGACTTACCGAGTTGATAACCAGCTTCGTGGTACCGCTTATCCCGATCGCGATTGTTAGGGTTATCCCGGGTATGTTGAACTCGCTTCGAGGTACAGGCCCCAGGAGTAAACACTAAGACATGAACAAAGACACAGAACTAAGAAAACAGACCAAAGCTAGAATAAAACAGAACAGAGCAGACAACGCCAGAACAAGGAGAAAATACAAAGACATTAACTCAGACACAGAACTAAAAAGCAGGGTTAAACCTATGATACAAGACAGCACAGATGCAAAGTGAGTAAACACTGAACATGCAAATGAACCATGGAACAAACAAGGCTAAACAGAAAACACAAGACAAGGAACAAAACCCAAAAACAGAAAACATGGACCAACTGCTAAACTGCTAGAGTATAAACTAAACAGGACAGCAACAAAGAGATTAACACATAATGATAATAACCAAACGGACAACAAAAAGCTGATGGCTTCAAGGTCCTTAGAAGTGTAAGACAAAACAGACCTCACAAATTTAAAACAAAAGGATATTCAGAGCAAATTAATTCTAATGTTAAAGACCTAAAGAGAAGAGAGACATTTTTATTACATTTGGGTAATTTGGGATTTGAAAACTAAACAAAGAAAATTAGTTCAACTAACCTCCATTAATTCCATTAATGACTTCTCTTAATATTAATTACATGATCACCAACTATGGCAACCGAAACACTGACCAACTGGACATTTGGGTAAAAGAGTGTCGCCGTCTCCGTTCCACCTCAGACCTGTGTTAGTGAGCCGTTACTACATCTGGCCAACCAGATGTAGTAACGGCTCACTAACACAGGACACAGGACTTCAAATAACATGGAAAAAAAACATCCAGACTCCCATTCATTGTTCTTGGGGACTTCGACAGAGCAAACCTCAGCCACGAACTTCCAAAGTACAGACAGCATATTAAGTGTCCCACCAGGGACACTAACACTCTGGACCGCTGCTATACTACATTAAAGAGGTGGTATTGTGCTTTCTGCTTTTTTCCCTCTCCTTTATGGACCCGGTCCATCGCCCCCAGTAGACAGCACCAGCCTGCATCAGTCTCACCCTACTACCAGTAACACAGACAGCTGTCAGTGCAAAAACTATAGCTAGAAAACAGGAAGCCAATGCTGTTCTGAAGATCTTCCCCCAACTCCACACCCTGGTGAGGCCACAGGAGAAGGGACAGGGGGAACCTGTCACTCTCACTCCTCCACCGTACAAAGAACATTTTCCTCGGATCCAAAATGGAGGTGAAGGATTTGCTTCACTGCTACAGAGAATAAAAGCAGATTTTTCCCTGAGAATGGACTTTGGACAAAATATCAGCCTGTAAGCAGCAGGACAATGACAATGTAGCAGAATATCTAAACCAGACTCAGAAATCCACAGCACACACAACGGGCTCACAAGAACCAGGAACAAACCCCATTGCCCCCTGAGAAGCCCACCATCAGTGGCACCAAGCCAGAAGTCAGTGATGTGGTGAAACACAACTGTGTGACCTGGGATTTTGGAAATCTTGATGTTTCACACAGAGAAAATTCCTCAAACAACAAAACAAAGAGGAAAAACACACAGACTGCACAGGCTGCAAACGGCACAGCTGATGGTGTACGAAAACCAGCACGGGGGAAGAGCCAGGGGTCGTGGTCATAGAGACAGAAGAATAGGACGTGGCATATCTGGGTATCGCTTCTTTAAAAAAATAACTGGACACTGTGCTAGAGATTGAAGAGATTGGAATGAAATGAAAATATTCATATGGATGATTGATTGGAGGGGGGGGACATTCTTGTTTGGACACAGCAGCTACACATAACATCCTACACATAAATCACGTGAGAGCACCCACACAGACACACATGCTGCCACTGAAGCATGACGCATATAAACACATGCCTGAACACAAGGATTGTGGCAGGGCAAGATATTAGATTTCTAGTTTTTTAGTGAGAACTAGGATGGATGACCTTTAGGCGGGAGGATTACTTTAAAAATGTAATCCGGTACAATTACTAATTGCTTGTTTAAAAATGTAATCAGTAATGTAATCCAAGTACCACGAAATAAAAGTAACGTAATCTGATTATTTTTAGTTACTTTTGGAATACTTCAATGCCAAATAGGCAAATGAAGAAAAGACAAGTATCAATGATGCGTTATCTGCTCAGTGTATTTTTAGAGAAACATAGAATAACAAAATCTCCCATTTCCAAAATCCATGTTTAAATGTTTTTATATGATATGCTTTGCACTATGTCACCACTACATGGCTGTATCTGGCCCATCAATGACAAAAAACTTTGTTTTGTAGCAGAGATACTCACAAGTCTCTGAACTAGAGTCCAAGTCAAGTCTCAAGTCTCTCGTGGTTATAATGAGTGTTGTATCACCTGCTGCATTCAGTCCAGGCTGCTTATAAAACTGCATAGCATGCAATTCAGTTGATGCCAGCTTATTAACTTTACTGCCCGACCCTTACGTTACTGTACTATGGAGGATGCAAACTCTGTGGTGATGAACACAACATGCTAGGGAGAAAGAGGTCCTTAGATATTTGGTCTCATTTCAAATACAGTGAGGCGGACTAAAAAACAGAGTGCCTAATTATATCGGACAGCAAGCAATGTGGTTATAAGATTTTTGGAAAACCCACTACGATTATTATATTATAATTATTCTGCCTGTACTGGGAGCTTGGAACCCCGGGGGAGTGTTAGTGTTTACCATGGACTGCATAAAGGTGTTTAAATTGCACGGGGTGTGGTGCCTGATTAGGAACCGGAGCCGGGCGGGTAACAAAACCTCGCTCAGCAGCTTTCCAGTGAACACGGCATGAACAGGACCAAACACTAACTAAACAACTACTCAATCCACATCAGAAACCCTGTCAATGACTACATATAGGCATTTGGGTACCAGAGCAAAGCAGCAAATACACAGATCGCAATACATGGACCAAGCAGGAACCATAATTCAAGAAGATAAATAAATAGATAATAAATACTAAGTAATAAATAAATACAGAGGTTTACAATACCTGGCACATGTCTAGTTGCAGCCATCAGCAGTATTTAAAAGCCTGATGGCAGAAGGAATAAAATAATTTGCATATCTGTTAGCTCAGTCGGTTAGCCGTGCTGCTAACGTTATTAGCTCACTTAGCCCCGGGGTGCCAAGAGCCAAAACCGGCAAGAAAACCACCTCGGTACTGTATTCCCTGTGGTCAAAATGGCCTCTGTCGGCCTCGGAGGTCGTGTTCGGTCTTGGTCTGGCAGCCGTGTTCACTCACTGAGAACCAGTCCACACAAAGTCTGCATGACAGGGTGGGGGGTAACACACATTCGGTGCTACTGGCGACTGTAAACGGCAATCAATATCTGCGACATGTCCCTCCCTAGCTTTGGGTTTTTACAGACACATGTACATGTACCATAGACTGTATATAAAAATCATATCGGATCCCCGATTTTTCACAATGTACCTTTAATCTGATTACAAATTGATTTTCTGTACTGTAACGGAAAACAGTTTTTTTTTTGGATCCTGATTACGTAACTACTTTGCATGAGACAAATGTGGCAAAACCACTACCTTGAAAATAATATGCACAAGCAGCAGAGTTGCAGACGGAAGCATGTGAAAATGCAAAAGACAAAACTGTAAACATTTTTACAGATAGTCGCAGCTCATTGGGTGAGATTGTGGACAGTTTTTAACATTCGGAGGCAAACCTATTGCTCATCACAAACTTGTTGCTTAACAAGGCTCACTCCCACAGGCTCAGTCAGCTCTCTCAAGTGTTGCCTGAGCTGTTTATTTGAAAACTCGAATTGCCATCACGGTACGATAAAGTTAGTTTTAAGAGTTTTGCTCCAGCCTTGGTGTTAACTAGACATGGCTGGCCTGTAAAATGTAAAATGTAAATTAACATATGGTATTCTATTTTATCATCTAAATACACAGATATTGCTCTCTCTAAGTTTGAAACTGTGGCTAGTTTAGTTACAATACAGTCACATATTACACACATTTGACCAAAACACTGTTTAGGGAGTGTAAACATAATTTATCTATACCTTACAAACTGGTGGCCTTCCCATCACAAAAAAATATAAACTCCTTATCCCCCCTGCTTTCAAACCAATACTATATAACACGATATTTCACACAGCCTTTAGATGCACCTACCTAGATTACCTTATCTAGCCAAGGTGTACCTAATTGCAACAACTCATACCACACAATTGTTTTGTATGTTTGATTTCACCCCTTAAGAGTTCTTAGTGCACAAATATTGTACTCATTTCATAGGTGTCGTTTACACCGTGAATACTGGGGACATGTCGCCATGACTTGTTTAAAGCATTTGTTAAATATGTTCTGAAAAATGGCTTACAATAAGAAATGTTAAAAAAACAAATGAAAATACTTTGAGAAAGGTTTATTTGCATAATAACAAAACATGCAATGCAATTTAAAGATAGAAGAAACAATTGTGCATTGTCCAAAAAAAGTTTAAGCTAAGAAAATCTGAATCACTTAATTTAAATAAGGACAGTTCTACCATAAATTGGTACAGAAAATGTCTCCAGAATGCAGGAAATGAAGTGTTCAGTGCTCAAACTAGGTAAACTTTGTAGGGGCGGACCCCCAGATAAATGGGGGATTTTTATATTTCAGCATTGAATATTTCATCAAATAGTGTTAAATATCTTCTTGTCTTGTTCTCGTGAACCCAATATTGTGAATTGTGCATGTGAGCTAAGTGTATCGTCACACCCCTAATCTGAACCCTTATGTCCCCACCACTTTTCAACACCAAGTGACGTCCTTGATTTATTTTATCTTATCAAAGTACAAACACACCCCAAAAAGCTATAGTGTGTTAAATATATATATATATATATATATATATATATATATATATAAATTTCTTGGGCTTAATATTTATACAAATTTTCCATTATACGGCAGTGAAGCTGGTATTAAATTTCATCCTTGTTGGTATTAAAAAGGTCTTAAAAAGTCTTAAATTTAACTTTGAGAAACCTGGGGGTACCCTGAGTATGCAGATGGGTATTCTTACATACTGCACAATTCCATGCCCAGAAAACACTGACGTGAATAAAACGTGAAAATCACAAATTCTACTATCCACACACATGAAGGTGACTCAAAAACAGACAGATGAGATGCATCCTTATGTCCAACACTGAATCCTTCTATGTGGACAGAATTGTAATTTCTGTTTTCTTATATTCAAGGGGAACTAGTTTGTGCTTCTCCTTGGATCATGCTCTATTACTTGTCTGTCTGGTTGTTTTGGAATGAATGAAAATACATTTTCTACATTTTCATATCTCAAATCCAGCACTGCTTCGTGTGTTCTTGATGTGGTCCACCTCAAAAAACTAATCTTTAAACCAATTTTGGTAAAGTGTCCTTTTTCAAATGAACAACAATGTCAGCATCAAATGCAATAATGTGAACCCAGACCTTTGGTTGTTTGTGTTTGTTTTTAACCTCAACTGCTTGATGTTCTAAGCCTGGAATCAATACTGTATTTCTGTCGTTGACAATAAGGTCCCAAAGAAACTGTGAGTAATGGGAACCAGAAGTGTAATTTGTTTGAAATTGTAGATTTTTCCAAAGAAGCAGGAAAAATATTTCCTTCTTTCATTGATGTGGTGTTTTTTAACTTTAACAAGAAGTGCTTGTTTTTTTTCACTGGGGATCACTCCGCTATATATTGCTGTGTGTGACATCAACTTCTAATTGTGCTTTGAATGTCAACTTAAGCTTCCAGCATATCAGAAAGTTTCCAGCTGGCCCCAAGTAAACGTCACTGTATGAACAAGCCAAGAGATGGTCAATTCAAACCATAGACTGTATAAAAAGAAGACGTCACCTGTTTGTCGACTTCCGTTTTGAAGCCTCGAGTTTGGCCTTTAGGCCGCCGCCATGTTGATTTTTTGAAACAACAGGTTTAAAACCAAATGTACTCACCAGAGGCGCTGGTTAAATTTACACAGTGCCGTGGGTACGAGTCACTATAGCCTGATTGACAGATCGCCATCGTAACGACTTGTCAATCACAGATAATCCGGCCCTGAAGCATACTCTGCTTTATGGTCTATTTTCCTCTAAATGGGACCATAATTTACTAAACGAACATCATGCTGTGTTGAAGAAGACCTGAAACTAGCGACTGAGACCATAAACTCTTTAGGAAAGTGTTTACTGAGGTAATAAATCTACTGAGAAGTAGGGTCATTTTCACATTATTTCTAATGGAACCGGATTTCTTTTTGCAACCAGAAGAGACGCCCCCTGCTGGCTGTTCGATAGAATGCAGGTTTAAGGGACTTGACGTTTGCATCAGATTACTGACCAGAAGCTTCCCGCTTGATTCAAACCAAACCTGGGCATCCGACAGGTTATAACTATTCTTCCAGTGTCAGCCATTAAGAGTTTTATCTTCACTAACAGAGGATTTGTAGATCTTACCTTCAGTTGCATTTATTGCCAGTGTTTACTCTAGAGTCCAGTAGCATTTTGTCAGAAAACACACAGGCAGTGGTGGTTTGGTGATAAAGGAATGTCTTTCACATGTTACCTTGAGCATGTAGCATGGAATGCTTTGTCTGCAATTATTTATTACTTCTGTCATGCTTATCAGCACATTAAAGACCACAAATAAAGTTATGTGCAAAAAAGTGGAATGAAAAAAGTATTGAACATGCTTAGAAAAAGCTGGCTTTCAAGGCAAGGTAAGGCAAGGAACCAGCTGAAACCCATCAATAGTTAGTAGAAAGTGATTACACCTCCTATCAGTGCAAAGTAATCAGCTGGGTCAGTAATTTGACAGTTTACAAAAGGCTTTTTGTTATCTAGGTGTCACACAAAAAATATCTGATGATGGGTAAAAGCAAAGAGCTTTTCCTAAGACCTTTGCAACGTTATTGTTGTGAAATATATTGATGGAATTGGATACATACGTATTTCAAAACCTTTAAATCTACAAGTCAGCACCATTGGTGCCATTCCGCCAGTAGAAGCAACATCACTCAGTCATCAATCCGCCACGCACCAGAGCTCCTCGCAAGATTTCTGACCAGGGAGTCCAAAGAATAGTCAGAAGAGTCACCTTGCTCACCCTGTAAAACTCCATTACTTAAGAAAAGGCATGTCGAAGCTCATTTAAAGTTTGCTACATCTTATTTGCAAAAGCCAATGAAATACTGAGAAAGTGTAGTCTGGTCAGACGAAAGCAAGATTCAACTTTTTGGCTGTCATACTACACACCATGTTTGGAGAAGAAATGGTACTGCACATCACCCTAAAAACACAAGTTTGGAAGTGGAACCATCATGGTGTGGGGCTGTTTTCATTGCATGGTACTGGCAGACTTCAAATAACTGAAGGAACAATGAATGGAGCCCTTTACCGGGAGATTCTGGAGGAGAATCTGCTACCATCCCCAAGGATGATGAAGATGAAATGTGAGTGGATCTTCCAGCAGGATATTGATCCCAAGCATTGGAATCATTGTGTCGAATGGCCCAGTCAATCACCAGACTTGAATCCAATTGAACATTTTTGGAAAAGACCAAGGTTCACAAGAGGGCCCCCGGGAATCTTCAAGATTTAAAGACAACAACAAAATTACACCTGAATACCGCGGCTGATTAATTTATTTTTACCGGAGGCGTTTTAAACCTGTAATTTTTAAAGTATGTAAGTAATGAATAAATTGAAGTTGGCGTGTTCAATACTTTTTACCTGTGTCATTCAACTTTATTGCACATAACTTTTATATTCTTCAATGTTTGGATTTCTTTACATGTGTGGATTGCTTGAGGTAATACCAAAGAATCAGAATCAGAATCAGAAGGAGCTTTATTGCCAAGTAGTGTTTTACACATACAAGGAATTTGCTTTGGTGTTAAGGTGCTACACACAGACAGACATACAGCTGACATAAATAGATGTAGAAATATATAAATATGTAATAAACAAATGCAAGTTATATAAGAATAATAGAAGAATAGATAAAAATAACACTGACAATATAAAAAAATAAATAAAAATAACAATGGAACAACAACAATTTACAATTAACAACAAATATGTGCAATGTGCCAGGTTCGTGCATGATGTGACATGAAGTGATATTTACATGAGGGGAGAGTCTGAAACAGTTTGTGGCCGGGATGGGAATGATACGTGATACGTATGGTACCAGATGGTGATGGAGGAGGTGAGGATGGACTCAATGATGGCGGTGTAGAAGTGCCCAATCATTATCTTTGGCAGGCTGAACTTCTTCAGCGGCCGCAGGAAGTACATCCTCTGCTGGGCCTTCTTGGTGAGGGAGGTGATGTTCAGCTCCCACTTGAGGTCCTGGGAGATGATGTTGCCCAGGAAGTCACACAGGATGATGGGGGAGGGTGGGGCTGGGCTCTTCCTGAAGTCCACGACCATCTCTACTGACTTCAGAGCGTTGAGCTCCAGACTGTTCTGGCTGCACCAGGTCACCAGATGGTCGATCTCCCACCTGTAGGCGGACTCATCCCCACCTGAGATGAGCCCAATGAGGGTGGTGTCGTCCGCAAACTTCAGGAGCTTGACAGACTGGTGACTGGAGGTGCAGCTGTTGGTGTACAGGGAGAAGAGAAGGGGGGAAAGAACACAGCCTTGAGGGGATCCGGTGCTGATGGTCCTGGAATCAGAGACATGTTTTCCCAGCTTCACGTGCTGCTTCCTGTCTGTCAGGAAGTCTGTGATCCACCTGCAGGTGGAGTCAGGCACGCTCAGCTGAGAGAGCTTGTCCTGCAGCATGGCCGGGATGATGGTGTTAAAAGCAGAGCTGAAATCCTCAAACAGGATCCTGGCGTAGGTTCCTGGGGAGTCCAGGTGCTGGAGGATGTAGTGAAGGGCCATGTTTACTGCATCACCTACAGACCTGTTGGCTCTGTAGGCAAACTGCAGGGGGTCCAGGAGAGGGTCTGTGATGGATTTAAGGTGGGACAACACAAGGCGTTCAAAGACGTCATACCACAGAGGTCAGGGCGACGGGTCTGTAGTCGTTTAGTCCCGTGGTCCTGGTTTCTTGGGGACAGGAATGATAGTGGAGGCTTTGAAGTAGGCTGGCACATGGCATGTCTCCAATGAGGTGTTAAAAATGTCTGTGAACACCGGAGACAGCTGATCAGCACAGTGCTTCAGAGTGGATGGGGAGACAGAGCTGCTTTGCGAGGTTTCTGCCTCCTGAACAGTTCGTTGACATCCCTCTCTAGGATGGTAAGAGAGGAGGGGAGGAGGTGGGGGATGAGATGGTGGACTGTGGCCGGTCAGTGGTGTGACGGGGGATGGTGTCAGGTTTGTCCCATTGTCTTTCAAAGCGACAGATTATTGGTAGCAGTCCTGAAAACATCCCATTCAGTGCAGTCCAAACATGCCTGAAGATCCTCTACAGCTTCACTGGTCCATTTCTTTGATGTCCTCACTACAGGTTTACAGAGTTTCAATTTCTGTCTGTAAGCAGGAATCAGGTGGGCCATCACGTGATCAGAGTGTCCCAGTGGAGCATGTGTAACGGTGTGATAGGCACTGCTAACTGTGGTGTAGCAGAGATCCAAAGTGTTCCCCTCTCTGGTTGGACACTTAATAAACTGTCTGTATTTGGGAAGTTCTTGGCAGAGGTTTCCTTTTTTAAAGTCACTAAGAACAATGACAAGCGATCCGGCTTGTTTCCCTCTCTTATGGCGCTTCATTCGGCTAACAACAACGAGAGAGCCCTTCACCAAAATGTCCAATAACTCAACTGATGACACAAAAAAAGTGGGAAATAAATCCGCTGGAGTATCTTATCTGTTAAATGTAAAAATAATTAAATTAACAATGATGGTCTAAGGCCTTTACATGTTGCTTTATTGAACCGTTTTAACAGCCCTAAGAACACTGAGACAAATTGATGTGGCATTCACTTGTGACTCAGATCTGATCTTTTTATGACAGTGTGAACAGGCCAAGTCACATGGAATCAGATCTTTTCCAGTTCGGAATTGGGCCACTTCCATATGTGGTCCAAATCAGATACAGATCGGATCTTTTCAAATGCGACCTCAGTCTGGACATTCGGGTCGCATTTGATGCGACTTTGAAGTCATTGTAGAGCAGCTGTTCTGCTGTACTCGGAGCCGCACTGAACGAAAAAGCTCCACAAAAAGCCATAATTAAACATGTGGCTCTCTTCCTTCTCTACCTCGCTATCATTTGCTCACAAATTCCCTTTCTTATACCTAAAACCGGACCGCGAGCTCTTGTGAGTTACATGCATGCTACTTGTCCAAGCGGACACAGTGGGGAGAGAGAGAGAGAGAGAGAGAGAGACGGAGGGAATGAGTTGTGGGGCAGTTGTGTTGTACGGCGCCAGAAAAGAACAGAAAGTTGTGAACACTTGTCATAATTCGGGAGAAATGTGACCCGTGAGAGGACAATGAAAAACGGGAGTCCCCCGCGGGCTAACCGGCGCTATGTTGCTCCTTGTTTACTTCTGTAGCCTGCAACAGCGTGCTGCGTGTGACATCGTGTTAGTCGTCTGCATATGTGGGTCACTTTCAGGCCGCGGAAAGTTCACACTGGAGTCTGATATGGGCCACATTTAAACTATAATGTGAACTGTCAAACAAAAAAAATCGGATCTGGGGCAAAAATTGGAATTGAGCATTAAGGCCTGCAGTCTGAACATTGCCTTAGACTTGTCAGGAGTCCTCTCTCCGTCATCAGCAATCAACCCTCTCTGTTAAAACCCTGGCTCTGCAGTCACTCCATGCCAGTTCGTCAGTTAACCTACTGTGGTAACACGCATTCTGGTCCTCTGAGTTTTGTCAACTGCCCTAGTGATTCTTGCTTGTCTTTTTTGCTAAAACCTGTTTCCTTTTGCCTGTCTACAGTGAGAGACCTCAGCTGAGTTTGGAGAAACTGCCTGCCAGCTGTGCTGTACTGTCTCAGGGTGCCCCTGAGACAGTACAGCACATAACAGCAGGGTGTAAGATGCTGGCAGGAACAGCGTACGTGGAACGCCATAACCAGGTAGCTGACATAGTGTACAGTAACATCTGCCATGAGAATGGGCTGGAGGAAGTCTGCCCCAAGGTCAAAATGGAAGACACCTCCTAAGGTAGTTGAGAATGACCAAGCTAAGATCCTGTGGGACTTCAAGATCCAGACAGACAAAATGTTGATGGCTAACCAACCAGACATGTGTTGATCGACATGAGCAACATCAAGAAGAAGGAACACGAGAAGCTTGAGAAATACCAAGGGCTGAAAGAGGAGCTAGAAAAGATGTGGAAAGTAAGAGCAACAGTACTGCCAGTGGTAATCAGAGCACCATGACCCCCAAACTAGGAAAGTGGCTACAGCAGATTCCAGGTAAAACATCAGAAGTCTCTGTCCAGAAGAGTGCAGTCCTAGGAACAGCTAAGATACTGCACAGAACCCTCAAACTCCCAGGCCTCTGGAAGAGGACCCGAGCTTGAGGATGACACATACCACCCCGCAAGGGGTGAGAGGGGGATTATATCTATATCTATATATATATATACATATATATGTATGTATATCAGAATCAGTTTTATTGCCAGGTATGTGTACACATACGAGGAATTTGACTCAGGATTGTACATTGCTCACGATGTGCTTACTTATACAATAATAAAATAATAATATAATAAAATAAAATCAGACACAAACTACAGAATAGACAACACTAATATACACGCTATGAACAAAACAATATAGACATATTGACAAATAGTGCAGTAATCAGAGTGCAAAGGATGCAAGAGTAAACTATTCTCATTATGTACATGTTGAAGGTGGATGTGATATACAGGTACACATACATGCATACATGTACACATGTACACAGTGTGATGGAGCATAATGCAAAGTATGCTGGAAAAAATAAATAAGACCTATGACCTTATGACCTGAGGTAGGTGTATTGGTATACAGTATATACAATATGACATAGTATGAACAGCACTGAAATAGAGAATGGTGAATAAATAAATAATAAGTGGAAACCAGTAAACAGGTGCTGATTAGAGACAGAGTTTCTGGGTTATTGCACAGGAATTGTTCCTGACACTGTGAGTCAGAGTCAGCTGTTCATCAGAGTGATGGCTTGTGGGAAGAAACTGTTCCTGAGTCTGTTGGTTTTGGCGTACATTGCTCTGTAGCATCTACCGGAGGGGAGGAGCTGGAACAGTGATGTTTCTTGCCCATTTCCTGACTCTGGAAATGTATAAGTCCTGAATGGAGGGCAGGTTGGCACTGATGATCTTTTCTGCAGTCCTGACTGTCTGTTGTAGTCTGCTCCTGTCCTTTTTGGTGGCAGATCCAAACCAGACAGTGATGGAGGTGCAGAGAACAGACTGGATGATGGCTGTGTAGAACTGGATCAGCAGGTCCTTAGGCATGTTGAGCTTCCTGAGCTGGCACAGGAAGTACATTCTCTGCTGGGCCTTCTTGATGATCAGGTCCTGGAATATAGCGGATCCCAGAAACCTGAAGGATTCCACAGCAGACAGGGCTGTTGAGTATGGTGATGGGGTGCAAAGTGGGGGGGCTCCTCCTGAAGTCCACGGTCATCTCCACAGTTTTGAGCGTGTTAAGCTCCAGGTTGTTCTGACCGCACCAGAGAGCCAGCTGATCAACCTCCCGTCTGTAGGCCGACTCATCACCGTCCCTTTATCTGGAGGATTTCCTTCACTGAATTAAAAACAACTATGGAGCTACTTATTTGTAATGTCTAATGTAATATATGTTTTTAGTTGTTTTTGTTATGTATGTGAAACAGTGTATGCCCCGGGACACAAGACAAATTTCAGAAAATATTATTTTTATAATAAAATGACAAATCAAATCAAAATAGCACTGGGGCATCAGCTATATCAGACTTTGACTATACTTCATAGTATTTTAAATTCACTGTTGGTTCTTCAGGGGAAGTATTGATGATGAGAAAAAGATGAAATATCAACATTGTTTCCTGAGCATAATCTGAGATTTAGCAAATTATTGACAGATGAAAGCAGACTCATGCTCAGGCAAAAGCAACAGGAGGAAGCAGGAAATGACCATATCACTGTGACACATAGCTCTCTTTCTGAGCACCTCTCTGCTAATGTGTCCGCTCAGCTTTTCAACTCAGTCAACCGAAGTAGTTTTGGAGTCTCCACTTGGAGAGTTCAGCTGTTGTCATTTTTTCAGATGAGAGATTAACAGGAGAAAATGTTTCAAACATGGAAGACAAATCACTGCCTGATGTGCTGTCTTTCATTGACATCTGTCTTTAGTTATGTTATTTGCTTTTCACAATTCACAGAATGTCTGGACCTTGATCTGTTTTGTAGGATAGGGTTAGGGCCTGCACATTGTAATCAAATCTGAAACACAGAGCGATAGAAAATGTGTGGATCTTTCAATACAAAGAGCTATTGATTGTCTGATACTGGGGTGTTGACGCTACCAGGTTGGTTTAAAGTAAGTAGGATTGGAAAGGTAACCATGCATGTGACAACAGAGATCTAAAAGTTACTTCTGCATGCTCTAAAATGTTTGGGGTACCTGATGAACATGTCCACAATTAAAATAAGGATATTAAAAAGCAATTAATGCATTGATCACGCATTTTAGTGTGTTTGCACCAGATGCTGGGGGTAGATGATAAATAAATCATATCATTATTTGCCTTCATGGCCTGTGTGAGCAACATAAAAATCTATTTAAATCAGAATGCTTTATATTAACAATGAATCCAATAACAAATGGGAATGTGAATAGGGCCACTATGAGCTCTATGAAGCATTTTAGTGTTTTGGTTTTATGACACCTTTATTGTAATGTTCAGTCTTACTGCTCTCATTAAACATGTTTCTAGCCAACAACAGGCTGCTGTCTTTAGCACATGAGATGGCTGTGCTGTTAATGTCTGAGAGGATGGGTGTAGGAAGGCAGATGATTGAGACAGAGCACTGTCTGTTGCCCCCCCAAATGATGCAGCTCTACAAAAAGCATAATTCAACCTATGGACAAAACACAATTTCATGGAAACAAGAAACTTATGAATTAAAACTGGTGTTGATAACATTAACCTGAGTGATGTTACCTAAGCCATCATCCGGCATCGTGTGTTTCCATGTTAAGAAACATTGACAATATTGTTGAAAGACAACACGGGAACACAGAATGGGTAAAAACACTTTGGGACCAGCAGCTCCTCCCTCTTCAGAACTATGGTGATTACTATTCATCAGATGATCACACACACCATTAAATGGTAATGCTGTGTCTGCTGGATGTGTAAGTAAGGAACTGTTTGCTAACACATGAACAACTTGATGAAGAAGATGAAGTTGTGTGTCTCTCAGTTGTAGTTTTGTTTGTACTTTATCATCTATAAGCCACACCAAGTTAGAGGTTTAACTGAAGAATTGACCCACACAATAAGATCAGGGGAAAATGGTTTTAAATATGGTTTAATTTAACCCTTCTTTCATTAAAATTGTTGAAAACACAAAGTCTTAACTTGAGATAAATTAATTGCTTTGTCAGCTATGCATATCCAATCAGTAACAAGAATACGAAATTAGAAAATGAAAACAGAGAAAATATTAAAATTTGCAACACCATAATAAATCAGCTTGTAACTTGACCAAGTAAACTGTTGTACATTTGCGTGCCCTTGCTTTTCCGCTGTGTCAAATGTCAAATAAAACAGGCCTGAACAGATGCACTGGAGATAAAACTCAGTCAGCACTCCTGCACACATACACCTGTCAAGTCCACTAATGGGCTGAGGATTGACATGCAAGTCGTGTGAGCTACGACTGTGGATTTATGTACAGAAATGTTCACTTACACCCATTTCCTGTTCTCGTGAGCTGCGGTGCCTTATCTTAGCTGCTGACTCATTACAAATCCCAGACTGGGAAAAGGGTCATGCCCCTCCAGCCAATGCCTGCCTCACCCGGGTGATCTGATTGCCAGCATAGCTCAACTTAATGAGTATTTGGCAGCATGTGTACATGATTCACACACACAGGTGTTGTCTGGGAAGGTTACAAAGTGCAATAAATGGGAGCGAGTGAGTGTGGGAAGATAGGTAGGTATGTGTGTAAGCGTGTGTGAGCAGAACGGAAGTCATACAGCGTTTCTTTGGGGCAGAGGTAATCTCATTGGTTGGGTTATATAGCAGAAGGAGCCACAACTATTCTGTCAACACTCATGAAGCCAGGTCAAAAAGACATGAAAAAAATAGCCATGCTGTTTTCGAGTGATTGCAAGATATTCCTAAATGGTGACAGTTAATTTCAGATATTTATATTATCATACGTTACCAGACAATGAATACAGGATAGAATAGGGGTCGCTCTCGCATTAATCCCTGATGATTAACACCATTGCTAGCTTTGTAGTTACACCAGGTAAATGGAAAGTAAGCCTAAATTAGCCAGGTTTAACATCCCAAATATTTGTTTGTTAACAACTGAAACCAGATACAAACAGTGTGCCCTCATTTCTAATTGCCATGATAGACTGCATAAGATTTATAGGATTTTATTTGGCTGTAACTGCCAGCGTGGAAGGCTTTGCAGCTGTTTTGTGAGTAGTTTGTTGATTTCTGTGGCTCTTTGTTGCCATGTGGGAGATATCATAGCTGAAATTCCTGATGGTCCAACTTGGAAGTTCAACTAGGAGGCTGACGTGAGCAGTTTTTTGCAACTTGGCCACTTGTAATCACACACGGTACTATATGACATGAACGCAGCATTGGCTCACATTCAACCTAAGCTATTCTTGCAAAGTTTCCCATGGACTTTAATTTATTATTCATATTGTAACTTATTTTGAGTTTAGACATTTGGTTCTTTGGCTCTGACCACTAACTTAACTCAGTCATTGATATTATTTCTGCCTCCAGAGGAATTTTGTCTCAGAAAAACAGCAATAAAACTCCAAATAGCATATGTGCATGTTCATCTAAAGCTCGATGATAAGCTTTCCTTCATCGTCACTACTGCTGGTGTCTTCTGTGTAGTCCTGGCAACTTTGCACAGGCCTTAGTCCACTGGTCAGACAGTCGGCTGGCTGGTAGCCATGAAGCTGGCCGGCCAAGAAAAATGATTTGGTAATGTCAGGTCTCCCAGAGGTACTGCTCGGACTCGTGAAGTCATATGGTGCATTAGCCTTGGTGTCTTGATAACCATCAGTTCCTTCGAATGTAAAAGGCTTTGATGACAGCACAGCATTATTATCTAGCACATTGTTGTTTGGTGCTTGGGTGTCCTCTGTCAGTCCAGCAGTAGCTTTGCTGACTTGGATAGAATGAGAAACTTGGCAGGGGAATGTGGAGAATGATGTTTTGACATCAGGCGAGGGATTTTTGTTACTTCCTAATGTTAACTTTGTACAACCGCTTACTGCTGTCACGTTGTTACCTGCAGTAGTATTTCCTTGCTGAATGGACAGAGGGATGCTCGTCTGCTTTTGGTCCTGGTGTGAAAATGTTTGAGTTTGTTGAGAGCTGGACTCAATTCTTGAAAGGGCACTTTGTGTTTCTGCTAACTGGGCCTGTGCTGTGATATGCTGACTTGAATTTGATTCGCATGTAATCTGTGTTTCTTGGGTATGGATGCTGCTGCTTTCCCAGTGTTGTTGTGAGAAATAGAAGTTGTTCATGTCCAATGGGGGCTGTGGAGGATTGAAAAGGCTGGTCTGACTACTGCTGGCAGGTGAATTAAGGTTATTTGACATGCTTGAAGCTTGCTGAGGGCTCTGTGGAGGGTATTCAGACATTCCTGAGTGTGTCTGTGGAAGATGCTGAAGATGCTGCTCAGATGGCCAAGGGGTCTTAAAGGAATCTGCCTGGACCTTTCTGTCTTCTCTCTGTTGAAAAAAAAAGGAATATGAGGAGGAATAGCACCATCATATCATCACAATAATACAGTCATTGTTATCCCTTCAGTAAACCTTCTTATTACCTTCCTGCATTGCTCAGATACCACAAAGCTTCATGTGTCCAGTGAGTTCAAATCCTACCAAAAAAACAATGTAACTGCTGTCAGCTGTCTACTTCTGCTATTGTTATAACTGATTACTGATGTTTTAAACTTCTGCAAAAAGCTCATAAAGCCTCAATTTATATCTGACTTGCCACCATGTATGTGGCGTTGGAACATACATTTGTTCAGCACGTTTGTTATGTTGTGTTACTCATGGGGATGATGTATTTAATTATGCAAATATTTCAAGAGAAAAACATTTTCTGGCTTGGGTGTCTCTCTTCTCTTGGTAAATGTCTTTTAAAAGGAAAAACAATTGTGTGATGTAACAACCCATTATGTCTGATACCTGCTCCGACATGATCCCCAGATCAGGACAGCCTGAATATATCTGGCAGTGAGGGATTTGTTAAAAGATTTAGCGGAGTTTGATAATAATTAATCAATAAAACATATTTGAAGAGAATGCAGAACTGGAGCAAATCCTGTACACTTGGACTCATTTGTTGAAGAGGATTTTTGCGGAAGTGTATGTACTGTATACACGTGAAGAAGGAAGTTGTGGGTAGATAAATAGAGCAAAGGGTGTGTTAAACAGTCACAATGTTGGCCAGTGCATGTAAAAACAATGTTTTCGCCTTGAGCGTCGTACTATTCCAATGTGTGGAATGTAAACAGTGAAACAGTGAAAAAATAAAAATAAAAATAGTATAGTAAAAATGCATCCAGTGGGCAGTGAATAAATTCATTCCGTCTCACCTCTGGCACTGTCACGTCTTGTAAACATGTGTATCTGCAGGTCGTCTCTGCCTTGCACCGCTGTCCTGGCACCTCGTCTGTCTTGATTCCTCCGTTCTTCTCCTCTCCCACCTCCCCTCTGCCGGCCTGTGCCTCCATGCATTGGTGGTTTGTCTCTCCAGCCTCTTGGATCTGCGTTGGCCTCCAGTCTGTACCCCATTTCTGTGGCTCCTTCTGGGCTGGACATCCCGCCAGGGAGGCTCCGTCCACAAGCCCTAGGGGAAGAAAAACAAATGAAAACTTTTCTTCAAGATGGCAGATCTACAATAGCAATGTTTATCAGTACAGTGGAGATAATACAGCTTATATAAAGCCCTGAACGTAGAAATTTTAGCTGATGGTTACAATTATATTTGGATGAAAGCACAATAAAATAAAATTCAAAGAATAAATTATATTATAATAATATACTATTTGTGTCATATATTCTTGAGATATTCAGATATAATATGCAGTGGTATGTACAATTGTCTTTTGGACATGGGCTTGTAGACGTCCTAGAATTCGAATTTCTTTGGTTTGGCAAAATTTCATTTAGTAATGCTGCTTTGGACTTTGGTGGCAACGCTGATATATGTCTGTCTAATTTATTTATTTATTAATATATTAGGCCATGTTTATTATTAAAGATCAGTTTATTTAACTTGTACTTATCCCCATGGGGATAAATTAAGTGTTTTGAAATTGAAATTGAAAACTCTGGATGGAGGTCAGTGGCAGCCCTTTTGTTTATCCTGTGCTCCCCAGGTTGGCCTTTTAACTTTGTTATTCCTCCCCTCCTTTAACTTGAAGAGTGGGTAAATCTGTGTTTGTATTTGAAAGGAATCAAATGACTCAAATAATGCAAGACACTACCTCACATGTCACAGCAATTGTCTTTGTAAGGAGACAATATTGCTCCAAAATAAAACAACATAGAATGATTTCATTTTGCCATGGTGAGATTTCTAAGCAAACCACAATTTGATTATTTTTAAATAAAAATAACTGATAGTGCATTTAATTACTGCCCATGACCAAAAAGACATCAATTGCAGGTTTTGGTGGTTCTGCTGTACACAAATCCAAGTTCACGCAAGGCCTCCATTATCAATCTGGTGACCATATACTGCCATCTTGTGGCAAAAACTGGTTTCTGTCTCCGTCTGTTAGTAAAGCAAATCCAGTCCAGTCTTTACATGAGTGTCAGGTTAGACACATTTTTGTTGTGTTGTCTCATTGTACTGGAACCTAAACAATGAGTACAAGGTTTAAGAGCCTATGAGGTTCATTTGAAGCTATTTGCATCCACAACACACGAACAGTCGTAGCAAATTTTTACACATAACTGTATTATATAAATTAAATGTTACTGTAAGTCACTGGGCAAAAATGAGCTGTGGGTCCCTGATGACCCACATCTATCACCACCTTCTTCCCTCTGTACATTATCCTCTCTGCCTAAAACTATGTTGTGAGTATTTGCTACATTATATAAATAATCAAGACCTGAAGTGTTCACTCAATACGGATGTGACCACTATCAACCTAAAGTGAGATATTTACCCCCATAGTCATTGTTTCATTGAATAAAAAAAACAAAATGATACATTGGATATCCAGTGTACTGGGGTACAGGGCCAAATCAATGACAAATTCACATACTGCACTGCATTTCCTTCAGATCACCTTCAGTATAAATATTTCATATAATTAAAATTGTCATATATACCCGCAGTAGTGCTCTGAACACTTGGAAGCACTGCTGGGATGTCTTTGGATCTTTCCACCTGGACGTTAGAAGACACTGAAGTAAGCTGACCAAGTTGTTTTTCTGAGTTGGATGAACTGATTACGTCCTGTGATTCACTTAGAGTCATTTTCTGTGAAGGGGGAGAATTATCCGAAGATCCCACCCTGTCAAATCCCATGTTGGCATGTTTAAATGAATTTAGAGCCTCTGGTAATGTACATTCCACTGGATTACTGCAGTAGCTGGATGCCTGTGGGCACAACTGTCTTGGTGCTTTACATTCATTGATTGAAAATGAAGAAACTGAACCAGAGAGTTCGTCAGCACATGCAGCAACGTAGGCCTGACCGTGCCCAACCTTCAGAGGAGGGTGGGCTTCTCCACTCTCTAACCTGCTGCTTTTGTTTGTAGAGGCTCCACCCTTGGCTTTTATTGTTCCTACACTACATGGGGCTCCTTGATTTTTAAGTTTGTGTTGGCTTTCTTTGCCCAGAACTTCACTTCTCATGCTATTTTGATTTACTGTGCTGGGAGAAAGAGAGGTTACCCTGAGCTTGTGTTGACCAGAGACTGTTTGAGAGACCAGTCCACCTTGGCTGACTCTCCTGTCTGGCAAAAGTTGCTCCTCAGCACAACAGTTCAAAGGAAGGGCTCGATCCTCCTCTGAAGCTTGGCTCCTTCCTGACTTTACACATTTGAGTGCAGTTGACACAACAATGCCCGTAGAGCTCTGAGTCTCAGTGACCGTGTTTACATGACCATATAGTGCTTCAGGAGGCTTAGAATCAGCTGATACTATAGCCTGAGTCGACTCACTGTGTTCAGTCAAGTGGAGATTTGACTCTGCCTTCACAAACTGTAAAGAGTGTGGAGGTTTTATTCTCTCCACGGTAAGTGTGGGTAAAGACTCACTTTGGCCCAACTCCTCTGGATGTCCTGGCTGTTGATGGTCACTTCCCTCATTGCTACTTTCCATGGTGACAGAGCTTGGAGCTTTATTCTGGATCAATTCTGGAACCCCTGCTTCCATCGCACATCTATGTGAGAGAGCGCTACTTTCATGCCTCTCGATCTGGGGTTCAATGAGAGCCAGCTGCTCATCAGATATGATCTGGAGGCAGATCTGGAGGTCTGCTGTGTGAACATGAAAAACGTTCTGAGCAGCTGGCTGCATCTGGTCAAACGGTACAATGTGACAAGGTACAGCTGGGGTGTTTGAGCTAGCATATGCTTTGTTTACAGGGCTCAACTGGTCTGATGCTGGTGAGAGTTGTGTGTGCGACACAGGGGGGTTAAGGTTAAGTTGACCTTGTGAGAAAGATGTAATTGCAGCAGCAGATATTTGATTGTTTGCTGTCGTTATGGTAGGTGTTGCAGGGAAGTTCACAACCACGGGTGCATCAGGTCTGGGTGAGCCCCCTGCAGATTTTGAGGGCTGTATTCTAGTGCTGCATAATCCTGCCTGATAATCTTGTAGGCAGGTTGTGGTTATTGTGGTTGCTGCAAATTGCCTGTGCACTACAGTTAGACTAGAAGTTGCATTTTGATTGAGTCTTGATGTTTCAAGCTGACAAAGGGTTGTGGCTGTGCAAGGCAAGACGAGCTGGCCTTGTGTGGAGCTGAAAGCATTTGTCTTTTTGATGTCACAACTCTGCATCAACGGTGAGGTGACAGGATCACAAAATTTCCATGTTGTGACCGAGGGTGAGGTTTGCTCATTGTGAGAAGATGACAGAGGAGGGGAGAAAGTGCAGCCGCCGGCTCCTGCTGGTTTGTCCCCAAGATGTGGTGAAAGATGTGAATCAGGTTCAGCAGCATTAGGTAACTTTAGCTGGTACTTGGGTAGAAAGCTGGTCTTGGCAGAGGAGGGGATGGCAGTGGTTAGCGAGGTGCTAACATTTATATTGGTTATGCATGGTGGGAAGAGAGCTCCTTTGAGCTGTGGATGGTTTATATTTTTCTGAAGGTTGATATAACTGAGATTTGTATCTTGCTGAGGTGCACTGCCAGTGACAGAAGGAGGCGGGTGAGTCAGTGTGTTTGGGTTGGTTTCCATCTCCAGAGGGCAAATTATTTTGTTATCAGTTTTCTGCTTTTTCCTGTCAGAAGGAATGCGGGCTCCAAAGAGCTGCGAGCTGGAGTCAGTATGTTTTTCTTCATTAATCAATCTCCCTGCTTCTGCTTCGCTCATGCTGTCTGTTCTGTTGCTAACCAGAGAACCAAGTGAAGGTAATGGCAGTACTGACAAAGACAGATTTCTCCGGAGTGGGGTCTTGAGAGAGCTGCATGACGTATGAACCTGACTAGTTTTTAGATTAAAATCCACAGGACAGACGAGGGGTAGTTTGGCAGGAGGGCAACCTGGATGGCACACTGTTGCACTGCTGCTTGTGAAGTTTATGGCTGAGCCTGCTGTTGTTACTGTCTCCTTATGAACTGCTGGCAACCTTTTTTGTACGCCGTGAACAGTGTCGTGCTCTGGGTTTGTCGAACATTTCCTGTCATCTGCACCTTTCTCAGCATTGTAGAGCTTCTTAAATGTCCCTCCGCCGTACATGTACCACTTATTGTAGGCAAACTTCTGTGTTTTCTTCCTCCGGAACTTTCTGTTGCTTGGCTCTCCGCAAATGTCACCGCCATCCACGTCGCAGCTGAGACTGCCGGTGCACGCCTCCTCCACAGATGAATTCAAGAAGGGACCGTCTGTTGCGTGGTTGCAGTCTACGGCTGTTTGCCGGACCAGTGGGCGGTGGGTGGATGACTGCTGGTTCACAGGCTTGATCGCAAAACCTGTTGGATGGATCTGGCCAGAGCTTCCCCTGCGGACCAGTGTTACATAATCACTCTGATAGGAGGAGGTTGGGCTGCTGCTCTCAGGCTGCAGGAGGGTAACGCTGAAAGGGAGGGAGTTGCTGCGGGTTAAGGAGGCATGTTCCATGGTGGTGGAGCACTGAGTGGGCACAGAGCTGTAGAAGCCAGGATTCCTGTTTCTTTGTAATCCAACATTCGGAGTCTTACTAATCCTCATGTCAAAGTGAAAGGAGTCCTTGTAAGTGTATGGCATGGGAAGGTCAATGCTGCCCTGCTTTGACAGAACTGTCTTCCGCGGCCTTACGTTCTCCAGCTGTTTGTCCTCCACAACGGCTGTATTCTCTGAAATGAGCTTAGAAATTCGCTCCTCCAGGGTCTTTTGCTCTTGCTCCCTTGCGGTATATCTGGGTTCCTGTCCAACTTGGCCTCGTTCTGAAGGTTTTTGTGTACTGGTGGTTTCATCAAGCTCCTTGGTGGATTCGGTGAGGGAATCCATACTGTGGTCAGGTAAAGCGCTGCCGGGGCTTGGGTAGTGGTCACTGCTCTCACTGAAGCCTGAGTCGGTGCTCTCATGGCTCTGTGATTTTCCTCTGGATACGGAGCTCTCCCACTGCTTGGAAAACAGAGTGGCTTCTTGTCTTTGAAGGGGAAGATGTCGACTTGCAGTCACTGGAGGCTTTTCATATTCCATTCTCTGTGTTTCACCTTCTGTTGTTACCTGTGATCTTTCAATTGGTTCTGTCTGATGACCTGGAGGGGTCAGCTCTTTCTGTTCACTGACAGAACCATGGGTCATTACAGAGCAGACTTTTGCTGTACTGGCTGGACAGGTGATCTCAGCAGAAGTTAGTGTGGCATCCTTTTCCCTGCTGCCAGACTCCTCGCTGCGCTCATCCAGAGACAAACTGGAGGTACAAGTCTCTCTGGAGCTGGATATGCTGTCTAGACTGCCCAGGCTGCTCTGCTCCGATTCAGACGAGAGGCGAGCATGAGCCTGAGTACGCTTATGTTTGTAGAGGTTGCTCTGAGTCTTGAAAGAAACTCCACAAGTGGTGCAGGGGTAAGGCCGCTCCCCAGTGTGGCAGCGCAGATGTTTCTCCAGCACGCTGGGCTTCATACAGTCCCGTCCACAGTGAGGACACATGTGCTTTCCTGCCGCCTTGGGTCTGGCTGCAGGAGCAGTGGCTGCCAGAGTCAATCCCGGCTTAGACTGCAGCCCACCAGCAATATGGAGTGTCAGAAGGGGAAGCGTCTCCTTGGAGTAGAGCTGCGGCATGGCCAGATGGAGTGTGGCTGGCTCCCGGGCAGCTGCAGGAAGCTGGGGGAAAGGCTGTGCTGGTAGAGCAGGCACTGTGTGGATGTAAACAGCCGTCAGCGGGGCCTGGATGTCCATCCTTTTCTCTGTCTGTGCTGCGACGGAGTTGATGTGCACTGGAGCACTCGCCAATCCCGGCTTGCCAGTCTCCATGGTAACACTGCTGCTGTCGTGATGTTCCAGTGCCAAGTCTTTAATTACCTGTAAGATAAGAACAGTTTGCATTAGACCTCTGCTTTGCCTTAGATTAAATGGGGCAGATCTGTCTATCTGAGCTGGGATGTTGCTTATAAAATATTGAGAAAATGAGATTTCATTCCTGGAGAATATTTTGTTATTGCACCAGTGGATGAATAAATGTACTAAAGCAGTTACTGCAGTACCCTTTAGGACAGATGGCTAATAAAGCGATTAATCCAGTCTGTATTTTGCATGGTGATAAAATCCAGGGAGACGTTTTGCGATTCTACAGCACCAAAATAAAGCACATCTACATCTCCGTGATATCATTGTTGTGGTGAGCAACAACACCCATGGTTACAGAGTGCAGAGAAAAGTAGAGGCATTTCAATCTCTGCTGTTTAATTTCAAGAGCCGGTGGTGCAGGAATACTTTTTGGATATTTTAAGATATGTTATGTATGCAGACAATGGAAATATATGAGACAAAACATGGAGAGAAATGTATATATACAGTAGAGAGAGGCAGGGGAGGATACAGGAGAGTGACTCACATCAGGAGAGGGACGAGGGAGTGAGAATAGGTACAGTACAGCAGAGGCTTTTATCTCCCCAAATGAAATGTGTCTACTGACATTAGCTGTTGCCTCTGTCACCAGTCTGTACCAATTAAATGGCATATCCTTGATGTTCACAGTAGCATGTGGCGGCTTTGTCTCCTGACAGACTGTCACATTTGTGTAGTAATCTAATCAAAGCGTAACACCACCTACATGAAAAGATATAGCTTCACATTAGATCAAACAAATTCAATTTCCTGTTGCTGTGATGCTACTTCTACATGTATTGTGATTTTGCATAATTCACGGTACAGTTTGCATGGAGCACACTCTTTGTCAGCATGAGCACGACCATGTTACTTTTTGTGGTTCTCTGAACTGAGAAAAGTTTGTTTCTGTTCATATTGGAGAAGCACTGTGTAATTGTATTTTAATAATTTTATTGTTCAAACATTATTTACTTAGTAAATGCACTTTCACTTCCTTACAGCTATGTAAATAGCTGCAACTGCCTAAAGAAATACAGTTGTAGTGTGGATCTTATAATTATTTCCAACAAGCACTTGCAGTCAGTTTAAAGTCGTGTACAAGTGTGTCCTCAGTTCAGAAAGAAGTCCAGCAGTACTGAAAAACAGCTTCTGCTTGTAGTAAGAACAAACATCAGCAAAAACAGGCAGCATCAAAATATAAGCACAAAAGAAAACTTTCTAGATTTTTCAGATTTTGTTTGTCATTATGAAAAAAATTCTGGTTTCATCTTATCTACTCTCATTAAACTATTGTTGTGACTTCATAAAGGGAACGTTTGAAAAGAGGAAATATTTGATGGTGTTGCCATCACACAGTGTAGGAATAATATTACAACAAGACACCATAGCATGCTGTAACTAGGCCAAAACTCAGGCGTAACCGTTAAGAGGAACAGCAGAACCAGAAGTCACTTACCTTCTTGCTTTACACTTCAATCAGCAACAATTATCCAGCTCAGAAAGTCTTCTACTCTGAACAGCCCCATCCTCAGTGTACCTGCTCATTTCAGTCTGTACTGTCATCCAGGGCGTATCTAACTCCAATCTGATTTTCTCACGCAGCTCTTTGACATGAACTGTTTCTTGTCACGAGGAAGCAGAACAAATGCAAATGAGAGAGAAGATGCACTATGAAAGTGGTGAGGCAGAGAGGAGGAGAGTGAGGGAAGGAGAAGGGCTGGCTGGGTGGGTGTGTGGCTGTCAAACAAAGACTTCCGGAGGACAAGTTGAAAACATAGATTGAAAGAGTGGAGAGGCCCTGAGCACAGACGGAAGGATTTAAGGCTAATACAAAGTGTCGTGCAGAAGTGAAAGCGACTGCTTGGCAGAGGAAGTGCAGTGACAGAGGCAAGCTTACCTTCAACAGTCATGTTAGCTGACTGACTGACATTACCATCAACAGTTTGAGGACTTCTGGCTCACTTATATACTCGCTCCCCCACCTACCTACTTCCTCCCACTCACTGCATTTCATACACCCACATAGACAAGGGTGCAGCAAAGCTAATGTTGATGTTGCCGCTTGGCTGCACGTGCACTGCTCTCACTCTCTCAGGCAGAGAACAAGTGGATGAGTTGTGAGTGGCCGGTGCGAATTTCCAACCTCCATCCACTTTATAGTATGCAACATTTTCCCGTAGTACAACGGTTCAGGCCACACATGCTTACCATGCAGTACAGTAGCATTGAGATCACAACGTCTAATTTGTGCTCACACTTGCTGGATATATGCTGGGTTTAATGTAGCTGGTCTTGACCAGCAAAACTGTGGATGTAAGAAAAAGAATACAGATTATATTGCTCTGTTTAAAACTCCTGAGGATTCTTATAAGGTTATTTTTGGCAACAGTTTTCTTTAACTTGTCCTAGAGTAAACTAGTGAACAAAAAGTATCGCAGCCTCTCAGCAAGTACAGTAAAACCAAATCAAATTTTCTGTCATCTGTCATGTTCATTATGGTGAAATTTGCACCAGAGGTATGTAGCTACACGCAACCAGCTCATTTGTTTGAACACATCATTGCTATTTTTATAGTTCATGATGACACAAATAGACAAATGCACAACACATACCTTTACACATGTCAGCTAATGACCAGTGTCAGTGCCAGTGACACAGCTGGGACATCACTGTGTACCTTTCTTAACAGCATTACAGAAGAGGAATATTGGCAGGATTAGTTGTCTGAGTGGTAGGTTACACATTGCAGATGTACTCATGTGGCCTGTTACAATATAATTCATAAAATTATGCTGTGGGCATGTCTACACCCTGACTACACTTGGTTATATTTTTTAAACCTTCTTTTAGCTCTGTTTTTGTCTCCACCAACTCCTGAGAAGAATATCTGGCTAAATGGTAGTTGCTAGCTTTGTCTGTCTGCCATTTGGTGTTGGGCAGGTGGTGCATAGTAGTTCAGTTTTAAGGGGCGGTGAGACTGAACCGAAAAAGTAAAGTTGCAGGCTGTAAAACCAAAACAATGAGTTAAAAGAAGACAAAACACACCATAGAGCTGAGGGGAGCTGCAGAACAGAACTCTCTGTGGGTTCATCAAGAACCACTTTCATATTACACTATCCATTGTCAATACAAGTTTATTACATTTTCTTTTTAAATGTGAATAAATTAAAATAACAACCTCTGCTGTGATGTTTTCACAGCTCTGAATTTTTAAACAATATGTCGTCGCGTGGGATCGACCGTTCGATGATCAGATGACATCTGCTGAAAGAAAACAAATAGTTTTATATCATTTCACTGCTTCAGACTCTAGTTGGTCTCCAAGGCAACTGCAGGCTGGTCCGCTGAGAGCATGTCTCGTGTTGACATGGTAACAACACAACCACCTACCACGCATGTGTTCCACCGCCGAGCTCACAGTGCTGCAGGGTGGAAGTCTCAGGCATGTTCGCATGTCAGAAGAACTGTTTTTAAATCACAGCAGGCTATGTGTGTAGTCTACATGGATTTGTACAGCTGTCTTCTACAAAACAGTCAGCAGGAGTTTAATGTTTCTGACAGATGATATGTTGGCCATGTTACTAGGATACAAAGTTGAGTTTTGAGTCAAGTTTTACAGCTGCTGGTCAGCAGTGACGAGAGACCAACAAAATATTTTGCCACTCCTCTTGGCCTCCCAGTTGCTGAACCTCTGCATCGTACAAACAATGTAGTTGCTTTGTTGCAGTTATTTAGATATTTATCCATGTGGAAATGGCAGTCCATCGGTTTTTAGCCATGGAGTGGATTTGTCAGACATATGTTTAATCATACCACTGATGCTGACATCCCAGTAGTCACAAATAACTCTTAATATAGTATGTAGTATTAAAACTCTCTTGTTAAAGTAAAATCAGTCTGGCACAACATGGTATCCAGCTCCTCATACTGTGCACCAGGGCAGGACAGGTTAAAAAACAAAACAAACAAAACAAACACCTCTTAATACAACAGCCTAAAAAGCTAATATTATCATACAAGCTAAAGTACATTTTCAATCACTTGAGAAAAATTGTTTCTCACCCTTCACTCTTAAATTTTACATAATTGTATGACTGTGAAGTTGTCTGCCTCTGCACACTGCAACTCACAAGCTCATTCAAGTTATGGCCCTAGATTGAAGGTACCCACGGGAAATATCCAGCTTACTTCATTAGTGTTTGAATGGGTCCCTTGCTGCATTTTTACACATGATATGAGAAATTACAGATCTGTCCAACGCGCTAAGCTACTGTTATCCTGGGTGGCGATGGTGCAATGGATAAGACACATGCCTTTGGTTTGAGAGACCCAGGTTCAATCCCCCCTTGTGACCCATCCACCCTTGTGTCCCTGAGCAGGACACTTAACGCCTAGTTGAGGTAGAGGGGTAGAGGTATGTGACCTCTGACATGTATAGCAATTGTAAGGTGCTTTGGATAAAAGCGTCAGATAAACATCTGTATGTATTACAACACTTTTCTGTGTTTTTGGCCAGCATTTGAACTGATGAGCCACATTGCAGGAAGTGGCAACTGAGAGACTGTGTGTGGGTGGGTGCTGAATTGCTGGAGGCCTATATCCACTTAGTACATGTTTGCTTATGCCTTTTCAGTAGCTAGAAAACAGTAGTCTCATGCCCCACTTTTGTCTTCAGCACCACTACCAATAACACCACTCCTACCAGCTGCCAAACACAGTGTATATACCTGTCAGTGTGAAACTAAAAACATAAATATTTTCTCTGTTTTAATCCATAATGCAGTCTTGGCTGATGTATTCAGCATGTAGCTTAGAAATAGCATTTTAAGACATGCAAGTAAGACTGCAAAGCCAAGACTGCTATGATAGCAGCAAAGCTGAGATCAAAACCTGGGCAGAGGCTTACAGCTCCTCTGTCTTGATGTCTTTGAGATGCTGTACTCGTGCACCCTCTGCTGGGGTACGAGTGCAGGCCCACATATCTGAGGTGAAAAAGGATTTATACGCATAAATTATTTGTGTGGTAAAATTCGGTTAGTGAAACACAGTGCATCACATACTGAAGCATATGAACATATTTAAAGCTGGCCTGAGTAACTGATATTGTATGTTATCTATGAATCTGATCATTTATTTTTCAAATAATCATTTAGTCGATACAATGTTAGACAAGAGAGATTTTTCCATCACAATTTCAGATTCTAATGTGCCCTTTTCATATTGCTTTTTATTGTCTGAGCTACAATTCTATATATTTACATTATAAATCTGTCACAGTCCGTATGCATTTGCTGCTATTTTAATTTATTTTTCCCCATTAGTTTGGCTATTACTCTGGTTCTTGATTAGAGGATCATCCAGAGCACCTGTAGCACTGGGTGTGGGAACTGACTTATCAGCAGGGATTGAATATAGCTTGGTGATTTCCTCACTGGGCCAATCAGGGTGTGATGACGCCCATTCTGGAAGGCATAAGAAGGATGGCTGCACACACAGGGCTCTTTGAGGCATTTGTATGTTGTTTGTATGTGTGCAATAAGCACTTTCATAGACAAAGTCAGCTGGTAGCTCTGTCCCTTCGGACCCCTTTTGTTGTCTTTTTTATCTACAATTGGAGGCAATAGAGTATCTAGTTCAGAGTGGACATAGAGCCTAAAGCAGCCTAGTGTTGTTTGAGCAAACATTACAACACCAGTCTGCTGCCTGCTGCCCCATATTTGTTTGTTTTCATTTAAAACCCCTTCCCTATTTATTTCTTTTCTTTTTTTTAACCTTTTATTGAAGAGGCATTCTTTCATTAAAATACTTGTGGAAAATGTTGTCCAAGGAGGTCTTTTTTGTTTTTTTGGTTATTATGTGGTTGGGATCTGGGTCTCAGGCCTGTGGAATTAGTATGGCCACAAAATTATATAAAACTGAGAGAAGCAGCAAATTCTAGCAATATAGAAGTTGGAAGCAGCAACTGTTTTGCATATTTTGTATTAAATATCAGCTTACTTATATAAATCAATGAACAAAATTGTTGTTGATTCATTTTATGTTAATCAACTAATTATTTCAAGGGTAATTAACGCCTGAAAGAAAGAAAATCTTCGTGTTTGGGCTTGTGAATGTTTTGGCCTGCACCAAAGGTATGTTGCCTTCATGTACCTTTCTAAATGCACCTTCAGATTATTTTTAAAGAGCTTATTTGTTTTAGAGACAGAGAGCTGTTTTGTGTCGCTTAGTTGAGCAAAAAATGTCAACTTTATTCGTGTACCATTCCAGCCCCCAAACGTCTCATTTTACAGCTTAGGGTGTACCAGAAACCAGTGTTCTTGTACCCTTCCCTGATGAAGTTTTACGCCGAAGTTTAATTATTAACCGCTGGCCTACACTGAACTTTAAATAGCCCTGTGAACAGTTCGTCTAGTTTGTTTACGATGAAGGACACCTTCCCTGTCATTCAGTTCTGTGACGTAGGACGCACATACGTAACGTTACAGCGTAACGCACGTTTGGGTCCAGGAGCGCCGTTGGAAGTTTGAAGTGGGTTAAATATTTTTACGTTTTAACATAACTAGCGAGTAATAATATTCAACTCCTCTCGTTAAACGGCACGTTATGACATTGTTGTATAGTACAGACGTCGACGCAGGCTGGCGTTTTATTCGCGCTTAACGTAACGGTACTGTTGTTTTTGCTGTGTCTTAACTGAAGCTAACATTATTAGCAACACCGCTAAGCACAAGCTCCATTCATTTGTTGGAGCTGGCCACAGCGTTAGCACGGTCCCAGCACTAACGATGCATATGTGAAACTTATGTTAGATATGCTAACAAACTTGCTGTTTGGAACAACACTGCATTAGATAACGTTTTTGTATTGTGAAACGGTGATCGTTTAACAGCAGCTAACGTAGTGAAAAGATAAATTGATGACTTTGTGTCTTTTGTTGCAGCCAGCTAAGTTGTCAGTATTGACGGCCCGCGTCTGGTCACACTGACCCATCATGTATCGTCCAAAACCAACTCTGAAGGACCGACAGCACCTTTACAAGCTCATTATAAGCCAGCTGCTCTATGATGGATACACCAACATCGCCAACAGTCTCATCAATGAGGTCAAACCACAGAGTGTAGTGTCGCCCTCTGAGCAGCTGATGCAGCTGGCAAAGACAGGTAAGAGTTGTTTTCTCCATGTGTGCATGTTTGAGCCATGTTTGAGGGTTCAATTGAACCATTACCAACTTTTTTCAGGGATGGAGAATGATGACAGTGCAGTTCAGTATGCCATTGGGCGCTCAGATACGGTGGCACCCGGTGTGGGTATCGATCTGGAATTTGATGCTGATGTCCAGACCATGTCTCCAGAGGCATCAGAATATGAGACTTGCTATGTAACATCCCATAAGGGTCCATGCCGTGTCGCTTCATACAGTCGTGATGGTCAGCTGATTGCCACTGGCTCAGCTGACGCTTCCATCAAGATCCTGGATACTGAACGCATGCTGGCCAAGAGTGCCATGCCTATTGAGGTGAGGCAGGTTTAAAGAGTACACTAAGCATTTTTAACCCAGTGGTTTATGTTTACTGTTTTCTTTTGTGTTTCTTTATGTCAGGTGATGATGAATGAGACAGCGCAGCAAAACATGGAGAATCACCCTGTGATTCGAACACTGTATGACCACGTAGACGAAGTCACCTGCCTCGCCTTCCACCCAACTGAACAGATTCTGGCTTCTGGCTCAAGAGATTACACCCTTAAACTGTTCGACTACTCAAAGCCTTCTGCAAAAAGAGCCTTTAAATATATACAGGTCAGATTTTGTACACAAAATGTCTAAGTTTTCCACACAATTTATAGTTTGTCATAGGTTTAGGAAAACTTTCAGTTGCTCTGTAAGTGGAGATGCCCAGTTACATAGAAAACATACAAGGCTTGGAAAATAGAAGATTTTTTTTGTATACTACTGTAATTCTGTTGTAATCCAATCTTCCCTTCATTTGTTTTCCTGCAGGAAGCTGAAATGCTCCGTTCAATCTCCTTCCACCCGTCGGGTGACTTCCTGCTGGTGGGAACACAGCACCCCACCCTCCGCCTCTATGACGTCAACACCTTCCAGTGCTTTGTGTCATGCAACCCGCTGGATCAGCACACAGACACTATCAGCGGCGTCAGCTACAACCCCACCGCCAATAGCTACGTCACCTGCAGCAAGGACGGGAGCATCAAGCTATGGGATGGCGTCTCCAACCGCTGTGTAACCACCTTCGAGAAGGCCCACGACGGAGCTGAGGTCTGTTCCGCTATCTTCTCCAAGAACTCAAAGTACATCCTGTCCAGTGGCAAAGACTCCGTGGTTAAACTGTGGGAGATCTCTGCAGGCCGGACACTGGTTAAGTACACAGGTAAGGGGTGGGTTTGCCAGGTTCAGACTGGGGGGTTAAAGAGAATGTCATAGTTTCAAATTGACTTGAACAGGTTATGCTGATATATTTAACATGCCTGGGGAATTTGTAGAAGTTGACCTTATGCTTTTTGGGAAGCAGTGCTCAAAGTGAAAGACGGTACAAAGAGTGATTTTTATTATTTTATTTTTTTTCCCCTTACATCTGATTCAGTACGTATCATTATACATGATTCATGAGCCAATGCAAAACTGATACAGATGTACATGGCTTCATCCATGTTTGTTTGAATTTGCACATCAATCACAAAGGGTGCGTTTTGACTAAAAGCAACTAAGTATAAAGGAAATGTATACACTCCTTGGCCACTTTATTATGTACACCTTGCTAGTACCGGGTTGGACCCACTTTTGCTTTATTGGATTGAGATCTGGTGACTGTGGAGGCCATTGGAGTACAGTAAACTCATTGTCATGTTCAAGAAACCAGTTTGAGATGATCTGAGCTTTGTGACATGGTGCATTATCCTGCTGGAAGTAGCCATCAGAAGATGGTACACTGTGACAAGAAAATATCCCCCTCACCACAACACCAGCCTGAATTGTTGATAAAAGGCAGGATGGATCCATACTTTCATGTTGTTTACGCCAAATTCTGACCCTACCATCTGAAATCGAGACTCATCAGACCAGGCAACGTTTTTCCAATCTTCGGTTGACCAGGTATGGTGAGTCTGTGTGACTTATATCCTCAGTTTCCTGTTCTTAGCTGACAGGAGTGGCCCCCGCTGTGTGTCTTCTGAAGTAGCCCGTCTGCTTCAAGGTTCGACGTGTTGTGCGTGCAGAGATGCCACGTTCAAAGTTACTTAAATCCCCATCATTCCCCATTCTGATGCTCGCTTTGAACTTCAGCAAGTTGTCTTGATCACGTCTACATGCCTAAATGCATTGAGGTGCTGCCATGTGATTGGCAGATTAGCCATTTGTCTTAACAAGCAATTGAACAGGTGTACCTAATAAAGTGGCCGGTGGGTGTATTTTATATTTCCAGTCACACCAACAATAATAAACAAGCTGATACATAATGAGTAAACTCACTAAAGTTCAATTTGGGTATTGACTGTCATCCATCTAAATTTGGTGATTTCAACATTGTTAAACTAAAGCAGAATTAGAAGCATGAAATGCAGTTATTGCACTTGTGTCATCATCAAAAACAAAGTGTTTGAAAATCAACTTAAAATGCAAAAACCTATTTGTCAATTAGGAATGCACACAACAAAATGCCAAGTGTGATTAGAACCTTTTTTTCCATTAACCAAGTTAGACAACTGCTTGTAATTTGGGACTGTCCCGAATTACAAGCGGTTGTCCCGAGGGCGAACAATACAATAAATCAATACAGCATCTCCGTGTTATTCACACTGTCAGGAGTTCTAAATACTCCGGTAGACCTTAATACTGCCCAAACCCACTTGCAACACCACAGTCATATCCTCTGACATACTTCAAGAACACAGTTGTTGCTGCGAAGAGAGCAACCTGCAGGGAAGACAAATGGGTAATGACACACACACACTCGTAGATATGCATTTACTTATTTATTCAGTTTTATTTATATAGCACCAATTCATAAAAGTTACCTCATTGCACATTTCCTATAGAGCAGGTCTAGGTCTAGATTACAACAGTTACCACAATGAGCAAGTACTTGGCGATAGGGCCCAAGGAAAAACTTCCTTTTAACAGGTGGAGAGACCTTGAACAGAACCGTGACTGGGGTGGGCAGATATCTGCCTAGACCGTTTGGGGGTGAGAAAGAGAGAGCGAGCGAGAGAGGTTGGGGGGGGGAAGCAGCCAACACAATATCCACACAGAATTACAAACAGTATTGTGGTTTTTGTTTCTGTCTGTGGTTAAATTCATCAATCATTTAGAAGATTCCAAACTAGAAATGTTGGATTAGCTTCCTGTTTGCAAGACATTCAAATCTTAAAATACTTTAATTAGTTAATTACATCACTGCTACAGTGGGTGAAACAATGCTGCTGTGACTTCTTGATGAATCCACGCTGACTGACCGTGACCGGTTGTTACTAAATGTCAGTAACAAGAAATAACAGCACTGTAATACTAAAAATATTGATTTGAGAAAATAGTGTCACCATTGCATAGTTTGTCCACCAGAAGGCACTGACAAGTTTACTTTTACATTGTGGAATTTCCCACTCAGTACACATTTCAGTCACAATTCTTTAATAACCAAATTTAAAAGATTTTTGTTTTAAAAAAATACAAAGGGGGGGGCGTTTCACACTACATTTGGTTTGTACAGGTTGGGAAGTCCAGTTCAGTACTGGGACATCCATCGTAGTGTTCCCCAACTGTGTGGAAGCTGGTCCTGGACCTACATTCTAACATTAGCAGCTCTGTACATCTGCTCATTAAAGTATGTAAGGTAACCAGCCAGGCACATTTTATCTCATTAAAACCAGCTCTACACTGCAATACAAGAACAATAGAACTCCCTTATTTCCGTGTCTTCAACATGCTGACTTTTGCCTAACACATGCACATATTTTAGATCATTACGGTTTACATTTTTAACCAACTCGTGGAGCTATATTTTGCTTAATTAGCTTGCTAGTTACTGTTGATAAAATCTATAGCGTCAGCCAACCAAATTGACCGTCGCCCACATGACACAAGAAGCTTGTTTTTCTCTAACTCTGTTAAGGACCTCTTCTTTGGAAAACTAAGAATTTCAGAGGTAAATCAGCCACCATTATTATTAATTTGAATGGCATAGAAAATGAGAAACTGTAGGTTTGAAAAAATGGAATGCTTGACACGTATAGCAACAGTAACTAAGGGGGCAGGATTAGCAAATGGTCAATTAATCGTAAATTAAAATGTTGGCATTCAGCCCTGATTTTGATTTAAATTGTGTGGCGTTAGTTGTGTATGGAGTCCTCCTAGTGACATGTTCTCTGTATAGGGGCGGGGCTGAGCGGCCGTCAGATGCATCGTACGCAGGGCGTGTTCAACCACACAGAGGACTACGTTCTGCTGCCAGATGAGCGCACCATCAGCCTGTGCTGCTGGGACTCGCGCACGGCCGAGAGGAAAAACCTGCTGTCTCTGGGTCACAACAACATCGTCCGCTGCATTGTCCACTCACCCACCAATCCTGGCTTCATGACCTGCAGCGATGACTTTCGGGCCCGCTTCTGGTACCGCCGCACCACCACAGACTGAGACACGTTTCTACTCTGCCGCCTCCCTTCCCGAGTCGTCTCCTCTCACTGAGAGACAAACAGATTCTGAATGGATTCTGCCGTCTCCGTAACCTCAGTGAACTCGTCACTTTCTTCTGATCTGTGGTGTCTTTCATTTTTACTTCATTTGAAACTGTGCCGTGGAATTTTTGTACAGACCCTCAGAAACGTTGTCATTGCACCATCTGAAAGAGTAAAGAGTGATTTATCAAAAAGAGAAGATGTTTCCCCAAATGGCTTCTCTTTTTGATAAAAACACTTATGTCTTAAGTCTAACCTTTACAATTTTAGTGTTAACCAACGGCCCGTATTTCTCAGTTGTATGTCAGAAATGACATCAGAGGTGGTTTGCTGTCTTTTTCCACATTTATATTTTATCTGTGTCCTTTTGTTGTATTTCATATTTGTATTAAACAAGTAAAGGAACAAGTGTTTTTTTAATTTTTTTATTAAAGTTGATGGTGAAAAGTCCCCTTCAAAGCTCTTAACCACAGCTATGGTAATATCCTGTAGATATTTTAAGACCATAGTTGTTGCTGCAAAGAGAGCAACCTGCAGGGAAAACAAATGGGTAATGACACACACACTCGTAGATATGCATATGAGTAAGCACTCATGGTGACAACAACAGAGGTACAAACATTGTGTTTTTTGTTTCTGTCTAACCCTAACCCTGCTGGATGAGCTTCCTGTCTGCAAAACATTCAAATCTTAAAATACTTTGTTTCATGACATGCTCATAAATCTGATGTCGTACTCGGCTCCGGCCTGTACCCTCAGACTTGAGGGTCACCTCACTCCAAGCCCCATCACTCCTGCATTCCCCCCCCACCCCCACCCAAACCTCAACTCTCCCAGACACTGCTGTTTGTGTTGTCCACACAACAACGAATAAAGCCGCAAGAATTTCTGCTTCAGACACCCCACCCCCTCCAACCTGCCTCAAAATGTATCACATATGGAGGAATACATCAAGTTTATAAGAAAAGGAAGCAAAATGCAATGGGAAAACATTGAGTTAGTTGGAAAAATGAGTTACAAGCTATGTACTTCTGCTTTTCTAGGAAGATATGGGGGGCGGGGGGTAGAGTGAAGTGAAGCTGAATGAAAAAATACCCACAGAAACAGTGAAGGGGTGGGGCAGCTGCAAAGAAGGGGGTGTCTCCAGCCAATGGGGCTGCGGGAAAGCGGCTCTGACAATGACATGGACTTCAGTTGCCCCGCCCCAGGTGTAAAACAGTGTGGCTCTCAGCGGCAGCTCAGACAATATGCTGATAAGACAGGAGGACTGAAGTTTTCGCACACACTTGTGGTTGAGATGGTTCACTGAAAACTGACCCTCTGTGGACGGATCTTTTTCTCTGTGAACACAGCTGCTTAACAAACATGGTGAGTCCTGCAGCTGCTCCACTACCTTTAATTTATATTTAAATTAATCAGTCAACTTTAATTTTGAATGATTTCTAACCTCAGCTTTGATACTGTAATGCATACTGTCATGTCTTTTGTATCTACTCTGTTGGCTACTGTTGCTTGTCCAGAGTGTCCCTGCAGACCACCTGCTTGGATTTCACTTGAGCTTGCAGTGTCAGCTACTGCCTATTTCTACACACAGCCCCTCTGACCTGCTCTGCTGTTGGCTGTAATCTGAGAGGGTCAATCCTGACAGAGCTGAGAGTGAAACTTTATGAGCCTCATTACACACAAGCATTTAGAAGTGAGATGATCAAGTCAGGCTGCACGGAACCAGATAATTAGGATGTTAGGCAGATGTTTCCGTTCTTACATTGGGGTCATTTACACTGTGGACGCTGGGGACATGTCCCCACCACTTTTTTTAAAGCAAAATTTGTTAACTAACATTCTGAAATATTGCTTGCAGTGAAATAACAAATAAATAGTTTTAGAAAGGTTAATTTGCACATTAAGAAAACATGCAATTAAAATATAGAAGAAACAAATGTGCATTGTCCAGAAAAAGTAACTTAAGGTAAAAAAAACAACAAGCTGCTGATTATAAAAACAACCCAAAAACGTGAAACACCAATCAGTAACTTTAACAACTTCTTGACAGTTTCTTTTTGGCCAAGTTTTCCGCTCTCTCCCTGTGAACATGACAAAAGAGGAGGGAAGACTAAATCACGCCAATTTATGTGTTGCCTCAGTAGGGATGATATTACATGAGAAAAGCTGCACAGAATGACTGAGAGCTGCACTGCATTAGATTATATTAGATCTATATATTTTGAAATGCCACCTGTATTTTCTGTTTCCTTTTACATAAATAAAAACATTTCCACCATAAATTGGTGCATAAACTTTCACCAGAATGCAGGAAAGGAAGTTTTTAAAATTTAAAATTAATCTTTAATCTTAAAATTTCCTGGAGGAGGTCTCCCCAGACCTCCCCGCTCGTCGTCTTGTTCTTGTGAACCTAATATTGCGAATCGTGATGTCTTGCAAGCTAAGTGTCACTTCACATCCTTAATCTGAGCCCCTGTGTCCCCACCGCTTGATTTATGAATGATAAAACCAATAAATGGGTCTACATATTTCTGATCTCAAACTCCATGCATGTGTTGCTGTGCTGGGAGTGCACTTTTTTATTTGAACTTTTGTGGCTGCTTCGGTTCCCATGTGCGCCTGTTGAAACCTCATATTCTCTGTCCAGCTTGATGCCTCTTTAAACTCAAGATGTTGCAAAAAAGATTAAACTTAATACAAGAGAATGTCTCTTCTTCTACGGTCTCTCCACGTCTTTGTTGAGTCTTGTATTGACAGATTTAATTTATTTGATGGAAAATGTTTGAAAAGCCTTGTCATGAGTTATGTAACAGCAAAGTATTATCTTCTCAAGTCCTATCGGTAGCTCACAGTAGAGGGAACGGATATGCCTCATCCAGACATTTTCCCATGCAAAGCAATAATGTGACTGAGCTCATCTTATTCATCACTTCTTTAAAAAAACTGACTGGTTTGGTTATTGACTCACCGTCAGCTTAACCAATCTCATTTCCGATGTATACGGTTATTTCGAATTAGAATTTCTTTTTTAGCTCATAGAGCTATTTTGGAATGCCTCGTGTGCTGTGTTGTTTTTATCTGAGAGCAGGGATCCGTAGACAGTCATGAGGGCTTACACATCAGGAGGCTGCAGGAAGAAGTGGCAGCATCCTCTTCACATCTCACTCAAGGAATTTGAAACACTTTTCTTTTGCGTCTAATTCACCATATGCCGTTTATGTTATCCATACACCATGTGTTTAACTGCTGAGGACTATTAATCTACTTCAAAAGTGAGAGGCCCCCATCAATCATGCTGTTAGCCAAAGAGTTTGAATATAATTGCCAACTGGACCATTGGCTTCTGATTAACATCACCAACTCTGAAATCTAAATGAATTGAGTCACTGGTCTATAGAGCTGAGACTTGTATGGTACTAATAAATAGATGGATTAACACATTAATGGCTTGCAACAACACAGGGACTTTCCACAACCACTTTTCTGAATGCAGAAGCTGATGACATCAGTTCTGGTTTTAGTGGGAGGTTAAGCAGAAAAGCAGGGCTGTGGCTTTTTAAAGCCGCTCTAATAGATTTTTGTATATTAACAATCAATAAAATTACTATGTCTAATGTGAAAGGCACTGTGGAACGCTCTTCCCTCAGACCTCCGTGGTCTCTGTAAAAACAGTTGAAGACTTTTTTATTTAAACAGGCCTTTGTCTCACCATGAGCTGTTGTATGTATACAATCGTGTGTTTTCCCCTCCATAGGTGCTTCGGTTTTATTGACTGATTACTTTTATGGTTTTATGATGTTTGGTTCTTGACTACTCACATTTATTCATTTAGCTGACGCTTTAATCCAAAGCTATACATGTCAGAGGTCACACGCCTCTAAATGTCTTGCTCAGGGACACAACGGTGGATGGGTCCCAGTTGAAAGGAGACTGAATATTGGACTTAGGTGGTGAGACACACAACTCCACAACAACTTGATAAGATGATAATATGTCAGTGTTGCATTCATGCATGGTAGCTTGTGTGTCGTACTGAGCCTCAAACCACATATCCCATAAAGCCTTTGCTTTTCATTGCAAAGATAATGTTGCTACTTTAAACATTGTGTTTGGTAGTGTGGCTGACAAGGGCAGGCAAACGCAGAGCAATCATAGACTGTATAAAAGAAGACGTCACCCGTTTTTGGACTGCCGTTTTGAAGCCTCGAGTTTGTGTTGAGAAGGGTCCTGCTGCAGCTGGATTTACTTGGTTTGGCTGATAGATATTTGGACGAGACGGCGGAGCTAACGGCCGTATGCGGAGCTAGCTAGCTTGTAACATTACATCTGTAATTCACCCTAACTGTCATTTTAACAGGGCTGATAATTTTGTCTAACGAAAAACAGGCTTAAAACTAAATGTACTCACCAGAGAAAGTGAACAGCCAACTCCTAATAAGCTGTTCCAACGGCGCTGGTTAAATTTACACAGTGCCGTGGGTACAAGTCACTCTAGCCTGACTGACAGGTCGCCATGGTAACAACTTGTCAATCACAGATAATCCCGCCCTGAAGCATCCTCTGCTTTCTGGTTTATTTTCCTCTAAATGGGACCATTTACTAAACGAACATCATGCTGTGTTGAAGAAGACATGAAACTGAGACCATAACCTCATTAGGAAAGTGTTTACTGAGGTAATTATTCAGGTGAGAAGTAGGCTCATTTCTAATGGAACCAGACTTCTGTTTGCAACCAGAACAGTCGCCCCCTGCTGTCCGTTCAACAGAATGCAGGATTAAGGGACTCCGCGCTAAGTGGTTCTGTTGACTGGACGTGCAGCATTTTTTCATTGCATTTATTTTTGGGGTATGTGTGCATCGTTTCTGTATTGGCAGCTTGTTTGCTGTTAAAGTATTTGTTCTGGCTTTCTGCACCATGGCAATTCATGTTTGTTTTAGATTTTTATATGTGTTAAGAATTGGCATAGTTTCTGAAGCTGCAGCATGTTGGAGATGTTTTGGCCCGTTTGTAAAGCCATCTCCATTTGTGATTTTAAAGATTCCTTGAAGTCTCCTTGTAAACAGTGTTTCTCACTGCATTTTGTGTATCCTTGTGGCCTAACAAAACATTTGCATACATTTTTTGAACGTTTTGAATCCATGTTTGCTAGCTAGCTTAATTCAATGTCAAGGTCCCCTTACTAACTTTTACTGGTAGTCTTCCCATGCAAATGGAGTTTGCTCAGTTGTCATGTGTCACTTTTCTACAATCAAAACAGTGCTCCATAGAAAATTCCACAGGATATCATGTTACACAACAAAGTCAAAAGCCGTATTAGGAAATCGTAGGAATTGCTCGTAGGAAATGTTAAATTTCCTTATTTGTTTAACATTATTATAGAATTGTCTCAAATAGAATGAGGTCATCTTCAAATGTTTAATGCAGCTCATTTAAATTGCAGTTAGAAAGTGTACAACAAGAACCCAACAAAGACCTGCACTGAAACAAACCACTGACTGTAAGTCAAAATTGGTTCAAACACAGTATCAACCACCCAACATGCTCTTTAACAGTGTAACTGTAACAGCTAAAAGTAAAGCAACAAAGTGACCACATGTATTAACATATATTCACTGTGACAAAAGGCAGAAGATCAGACTGGGTATAAATAAACCAGAGTGTCAGCAGTGAGATAAGTTCCTGCCACAGAGCAGTGAGTCTGCAGCCTGCATCTTATCTGCTGCTGCTCACATTGTCTAGTCTGTCATCCACTGTTACTGAGAAACAACCAACTACTTTACATAATCTAATCAGAATCGTCAAGTCCTGCTTATAAATGCTCCGTACTTGTATAGCGCCTTTCTAGTCTTTTTTTGACCACTCAAAGCGCTTTTACATCTACATTCACCAGTCACACACTGGTGCTCAAACGGAAACTAACATTCACACTCACTCACCGACCAGGGGCAATTTGGGGTTCAGTATCTTGCCCAAGGACACTTCGACACACACACTTCACTTAGCTTCTTCAATCTTGTAATGAGTCATTCAGCCTAATTAGTGTAGAGCCCGACCGATATGGGATTTTTAAGACCAATACAGATTTCAATATTTGAGGATTTTAATCCGAAATGCCGATATATCAGGCGATATTTTTCCCTTCTTATCAGAAACACATAACATAAACAAAATTAAAATTATAAACAAAATTTGTTGTTATGAGACCTCACCAAGATAACATGCTGAACAAAAATATAACTAAATATATCAAAGTTTTTATAAAGAAGAGTCAAATATTTAAAACTACAAAAAAGATCCATTATAAACTATAGAGTACTACTACTAAGTGCAGTAGTTATTACCTTACACGTAATCTGCCACAATGACTATTTTCATAGTAGCATTATTCACATCTAGTTTATCCCTTTACCAGGACGCTTTAATTCTATCCAGAGCTACGAGAAACCATTTCCCTAACCACCATCTGGCGTAAAACATGCCGTCTATGATACAGTGACCCAGAGGAAACGCAGCTCTTGAATGCATCTAATACTACATGACTGTCGACATTGAGGACCTGCAACTTTGAGATTTCACACTAACGTTGCACATTTGAAAAAGGAGCTAGATAACTTTGTTAGGCGGGAAGCCGTGTTAGATACTTAGCTCACGAATATTTACATATTACCTCTGGTTTGATCATTTCTGACGCACCGACTGTAACTACAGACAAGCGGCTCTCATGTTTAGAATTTGTTAAACATTATAGTTTAACCGCTCAGTAACGTTAGCGCTCTTCCACTGATCAACACGGCATTAGCTTTGTGGCTAATCTAATTTAGCTATGTGCAACATTAGCTGCTGTAAGTGATGTTAGAGAATATTTGGAAGAGATAAACTAGGGAGAAATGAGAGGTCCGTTCACTAAACTGTTTCAGAACCAAATCTACAATCACGTCTGTCAGCAGCAGAGCGAAGGATCCCACACTCCGTTCCTTTTTTAATAGTCATAAATCAGCTGTTATAAACGCCGATATCATCGTGTGCACAACACTGAACAAAGACCAGAGATGTGCGCCTGACACAGGGTGTCTTGAATCTGTGCAGGGTACAATGAAACCTCAAGACTGTCGAGGCATTCTGGAGCAAAATTTACTGCCCACTCTCAGAAAGCTTTGTCTCAGTCAAAGGTCACGGGTCCTCCAACAGGACAACAACCCAAAACACACAGCTAAAAGCACCCAAGAATGGATAAGGCTGCATTCATACCAAAGACAGAGATTGATCAGACAGACCTGCTATGAGGGAGTACACAGTAGTAAGCTATGAGTAAGACATTAATTGCTGTGCAGCTACTTGGCGTTGGATCGTTCTTGAAATGGGATTTCTGGTTAATATTTCCAGTTGTGCTACAATCAGCACACACGTCACACAGATGGGCCACGTAGTGACACTCCCACACTGCTGCACAAGCCTGCTCTAACTGCCACAATGCTTGATTTGATGTGAATACAGCCTAAGAACAACACTGAACTCAATACTTTCAAACATCTATGAAAAGAGCTGGAACTTGCAGTCTGGAGAAGGTGCCCATCAAACCTGAGACAGCTGGAGCAGTTTGCTCAAGAAGAGTGGGCCAAACTACCTGTTAACAGGTGCAGAAGTCCCGCTGAGAGCTGCAGAAAACATTTGATTGCAATGATTGCCTAAAGTTAAGGGTTCTATCATTATTGTCCATGTCATTTTGATTAGTTTTATTACTGAAAATATTATATTGAATAAAAAATCAAAAGCAAATTCTGATTTCTGTTAAATGTGGAACAAGCAATGGTGGATGCCAATTGTGTCAGTTTCATGTTACAGTATTTAAAAGAAAGTTGTCGTTTGCGGAGGAGTACCAACAAATGTGAGCACATCTGTATGTTCAGTTCCTCTCAAGACAAACTGATATATTTCAACTGCCAAGAACTGCCAATTAAATTATTTTAACATTAACAGCACATAAACTGATCAGAGTAAAGCAAATCTTGAGATCTGCATGCAACAAAGAACAAAATAATCTGTTGGACATTGCATCAATGTGCCCACCTTTAATAGGCTATTTTGTTTAGTTTTGAAAAGAAGAGGTCCTAGGAAGTTTTCTTTAGTCGTGTGCCTTTGTGTATGAGATTTAGACAAAGTTCTCAACAGTTCCCTTACAGGAAATACCAGGGCAGCTGTAGCGAGTCAATGTCACTGCCACAGAGCCTGCATTAGTCTCCACAGCCTCCTCTTGGATTTGTTTGGGTTGGAGAGAGGATTGACAAAGGTAATTTTCCATGGAACACGTCTGAGGATCATTGAGATGATAAAATTGATCGACCAGGAACGAATTCCCAACATCTAAGACAATCATTTACAGGGATTCCAAATCTCTCTCTGTGTTTTCCCTCTGATTGGCTGTCTCTCCCTGTCTGTCCTTCTCGTCTTCCCCCTGCCCCTGTCTTTGTATCTAAGATACTGTGGGAAAGTCTAATATGTCATATTTACAGAGTGACTTCCTGTCCAAATTCAAGAAAAGAGATTATGTTAACTATGTGGCCTGCCTCATCTTGAACACCCTGCTCCCGCCACTCTGTCTGGGAAAATGAAGCATTTTCAATATTTTAGGAAACCTTTAGTCACGTGTGACACATTTCTTCACTGCCACTGTGGGTGTTGTGCTGAGCCTGGCATGTGTCCATGCTGACCTGCCCCCGGGGTCGTACCCAGGCTGTCAAGGGGCAAAAGGTCAAAGTGAGGTGCCATTCCCACACTGGGATCCACATCTTGGACTGGTTCCTGTTCCAGTGGGTCTCGGGGATTGGACACTCTTATTAAGTTCACATAATATTGTGTCTCCACAGGTGATTTCTCATTATGTGGGGAAAAGTTACCCAAAATAATCATACTTTCAAAAATGGGGATTTTGATTCTTGTTAAGATATGCCTGATTAATGCACTTCAGTGGCTGCATAATAGTTACCTAACTATATGAATCATACAGTATATGATGAAACACCAGTAATGGTCAGTTTGAATATTAATGCGCTGAGGATAAATCACCACTCCTTGCCTTTCAGCGAGGAACTATTTGATAATCAATCAATTGATTAAACCTCAATGTCATTTTTCAAAGTAATATAATATATCCTTTCTTTTACTAAAGGGTTGAATTCATAAGCAATAAAACACACCATTACCGCTTTCAATTCACTCAGTTTAGCTGCTACTGCCTTAACTGGTCTGCTATGACCAGTAGCTTATGTTAACAAATGTTAGCTATCTTTAGGTAAATATTACTGTGTCACAGACGTTAGTCCAGTGATAACCATTGTTTCTGACAGATTTCCTAAGGCCTTCACCACTACATCTACATATCGCAGTAACCAAAAATCTAAATATTTGAGCCGAACAAATACTAAAGAACTTCAACAATGAATGTAAAGCTATTCCTGACTCCATAGCACCTGGAAAAATCTAAATGACTATTACCAAAGTACCATTTTTATCAATGGTTTTAGAGAAGACTGTTTACTTCAGACAGAATCTGCTCTCATCCAACTGCTGCTGGTTTGATTTGAATTCTTATTGATTTGAGCTCTGCTTTTGACACTGTGGATCACTCTATTAGAAAAAGTAGGGTTGGCATCAGGAACACTGCTCTAAGTAGTTTATATCCTGTTTATCAAACAAGACTTTCTCAGTGATCTTCGGCAGCCCCTCTGACATGTGGTGTTCCCCAAGGCTCCATCCATTGCCCCTTGTTTTTCTGTACATGCTACCACTGGAATATATCATAAATAAACACACAATCCAGTCTTGTTATGCAGATGTCAGACAAATTTGTGTCCCATTAAAAACCAGTGAAGAATGCAATTTTAAAAGTATTTTATCCTGGCTGTCAGAAAAGTGTTCAACAAATCAGGAATAATTATTTTTGGTCCCCCAAGGTCCATCCCTATTTTACCGAAACATCTTGGATCCCTGTCTTCAATTATCAAACCTGCTGCCAGAAACTTGGGTGTGATATTTGACGGGGAACTTTCATTTGAAAAACAAATTGCAAACTTGTTCATGTTTTATCAGTTAAGGAGCATCTCAAATCTCATCTTTCTTGAGAAGGCCATGCATGGTTTCATATCAACTCGATTAAATTACTGTTATTCATTGTATTCAGGTTTCAGCCAAAAAAACTATCTCATGCTTTCAGCTAGTTCAAAACACAGCTGCTACTAGATTTCTTTTCAAATATTTATCTTATCGTTTTATTGTTTTTTAAATTTTATTTCTGTATTAATTTGATTGCCTGTGTCAATCCTGATTCAACCATGTAAAGCACTTTGTAAATTTGTTTTTGAAAAGTGTTACTATTATTATTATTATTTATTACTAAGTAAGTTCTCTGACTTTATGACTCTTGTCCACTTGTGCTACTGTTACACTAGGTTTTAGAATGCAGCATTATCCCATAATTTTCACACTGGAAAAGTCAGCAAAAGCTACACAGTCTTGCTTTAAGTAATTTTTGAAGCAAAAATGCCTAACATTCTCTGGTCAAATGTGCAACTTTCCTGCTTTTCACTTTTATATTGCTTTAAATTGATTGATTTTGGAGTGTTGGTTGAACAAAAAAGTAATTTCAATCTTTAGTAGTGGGGCAATTTTTGGTTGTTTTCTTGTTTAATTTTTTAGAGTGACTAATCAAAAAGTCCAACTTGAGTGTTTGGTGAAAGGGTAACAGTTGGAAATCATATTACTGTGAGTTAAAAATAGAATTGTATTCTTTCTGCCTTAGAGCAAACAGTGCAAACACTCCACATCCAGCTTTCTATTTATTCGATATAGCTGAGATGGCCTGAAGTAGCTTAATTTGGTAGCTTGGAGGTAGCTTACTGTCTGAACAGAAGCTTCTTTCCAGGACTTTTTAAAAGCATTTCTTGCGTTGTGTCTGACGGCCGATGTTAATTTGTGAACAGGATGGAGCAGAGAGACGGGAGAGGTGAGGGAGAGGCAGAGACAGCTGTGCGGTTAAAGTGCTGAAGGCCAGCTGTCAGAGGGCCTGATCTGCACAAGCAGGCGTGTGCAGGAATCCAAAAGAGTCACAGCTGAATCTGACTTTGTTACTGTACTGGGTGATCAACATACAGACCGAAAAGCCGGACAAAGACAGCACAAGGCCAGGACTTCTGCTCAGGACAAGTGATATGAATTTCAGTTTCTCGTGACGAGGCGTGGTTGGAAACGAAGAAAAACCAAACAAAAAGTAAAGTTTCCCAATTAACAGGTCACATGGCCCACTGCAATTACAGGCTCTGAAACTCTGCAGGCTATTTACACACACATCATGTCTGGGTGGATAAAATACATTTTGTGCAACACAAGTAATTTGCTAATGTCAGTTGCTAACGTCATCTTAGGATAGTGCACTTTCATGATTCCAAATGAGGAAGTACAATAACGTAAACTTTGTGGTGCTGTCGCTGACTGTCATCTGACCCTATGTTTTTTTCGCTTGCATGTCTGTAGCATGACCCAGAGGATTAGGCAGGGAGTTTGCTGAGGCTGTGTGTGTGCGTGTGCTTGAAGGGGGGGGGGGGGCATAGTCTGCTGCGGTCAGTGTGCTCTACAGGCTTGCATCCTAACAGGTGCTGAGCGTGTTGTTGGGCTCTGATGGTGAATGGGCTCTTTGTTACAAAGGATTCACCCTCAGATAGCAGAGCCTAAGAACCCCCCACCCCGACACAAAGACACACACTTATCAGCTGAGGGTGGGGTGTGTGTTTGTTTTGTCGAGGGTATAATTCTATATAATTATTCATTTTCTTGCACTTCTCAACGTGTCAGTGGTGGAATGTAACCAAGTACTTTAACTCAGGAATCAGTACACATTTGAGGAACTTGTATTGTATAATTTTATGCTTCTGTATACTTAGTCCACTATGTTAAAGAGGGACATATTTTAGTTAATAGTTTATACTCCATTACATTTATTTGACAGTTATTGTTACTTTGTAGATTAAGATTACAAACAAACATATTATTGCTGATAAAATATAAAGCATTGTTATAGATTAAGAATTTAACTATCAAACAGTATATAAAGTAGTTAAATTTAGCTCCACTACCTGTACAACATAAAATTATATCTATATGCTAATGCATCAGTAATAATAATCAAACAATATAAGCTAAAGAGCTAAAATGTTTGCGTTACATTTATTTAGCTGACTTTCATCTAAAGTACAGTAAGTGCTTTTCAACCATGTGGATACGACCCAAAAATTGCAAACAATTATCAAGTATATCACTGACTTTGTGTAGAGAGAAAAGAGGAGAGGACCCTGAACAGAACCCTGAGAGACCCCAGAAGGGGGGCTACAAGGTTCAGACACACGTTCTCTCCAAGTTACCCTGTAAGTGCAGTCTTTGATGTAGGATGTGAACAGGGTTAGAGTGCAGTGCCAGTTCCTGGAGGGTGGAGAAGAGGATCTGGTGGTTTGCCCTGTCAAATGCTGCTGAAATGTCCAGATGGAGGATGATGGCGGTGCAGTGGATAAGACCCATGCCTTTGGTGTGGGACACATTGGTTCTGTTCCCACTGAGTGTGAACACCCATTCTTTCTGTGTAGCTACGCAGTAAGTCAAACCACAACCTGCTGGGTGTGAATTCAGCTATGCCTAGTGGTTTTGGTTGCAAGGCATGTTTTATTAGTCACAGCTTGTCTCTACCTACACAACAAGCCACTGCAGCAGAGAGGTTGAAGTAAAAGAAAATTTCACACTTCCTTGTATGTGGTCATTGCCCAGTCTGATTTAGATTTGTCACATCGAGAAAAAAGCTGGGCAGTTTATGAGCTCTACCTTTCGTGACAGTGAAGAATGCCTCAAAACATGGCAGCAACTTTACAGGGAAACATACAAAGGACATCCATGCATAATAGTCTGTGATCATTCTTGGATTAAAAATATGTATATGTAGTTTTGGATTGAGGAGATAGGACGCCTGCAAGCACGTAAGAGGAAGCTTTGAAGGAACTTGTTTTCCATTTATTTCTCTGTAGGAAGCACAACTAGGAAGTGAAAATACAGAGAAGGAAAGATGTCATTCAAAACAATAAGAGCTCCACTTGTGTTGTTGTTGTTTCACAAACACTTTAAATAAATGGGAAATAGTTACTTTGTGACAACTAGTTGTGTGTTATTATGATTATTATGAAATGACTGCAATACTTCCTTGTGAATGTGATGAGGACTCAGATGTGCAACTCGTAGCAACATTTTGCAAAAGGAAATGTTGTCATGGGCCTTCAGCAGGAAAAAAAACTTCTGTCATTTAAAATGTGCCACACACGACCTGCTGTTTTCACCCTACGTTTTATTTCCATTTTCTCTGTTCTTTATTTTAGAACAAACTTGCAAAGGCTCTGTATGACAACACTGCAGAGTGTGCAGATGAGCTGGCCTTCAGAAAAGGGGACATCATCACGGTGATGGATCAAAATGTGGCCGGCACCAGCGGATGGTGGATGTGCTCTCTTTATGGACGGCATGGCCTGGCCCCTGCAAATAGACTGCAGCTTTTAACAGTGCAAACTGGAAGCACTGCAGGCTCCTCAATCCTTGTCACAGAAAATCTCAGATCAATTGATGTTAAAACTGATGACAGTGTGAAAAATATCTACCAGATCCCAAGTGTTCCCCGACCGTCCAGCAGCTCGGCTTATGAACGCATGGACATGATCTACAAGGTCCCGTCCACTCCTTTATCAGCTTCAAAAAGTCCAGCCCTATCAGCACTTAAGAACAACACAGAAGAACCGGAGAGAAACAAGGTACAAATTAATTTTGTACAGTATGATTGACTTTATGTAGAAAAGAGCAAAAACCTAATAGCAGATATTAGTCTGTGTATTTCTCTGGGGTCAAAGTTTGTCCTTTTCCTTGGGAAGTGTTCACTCTCACAATTAGAGAGGTAGACTGTTGCAGAAATGCTATGCTGTGAAACCCCTGCTGGCAAAAGAGCTTTCAGATGGGGACCACTGGCCTCTCCCTGGGGACAGGCATGCAGCACCATGGTCTTTATGGGCCTGTAAAAGACAAACAGACACAGACTTCAGACACTTTTAACTGCAAACAGCAGCCCATGCCGCCAGAGACTTCAGAAAGACAGAAGTGTCTGTATGGTTGCCTATGCAGCAGAAGGTGGGAAGAAATATACCCACATGTTCACCATTTCCTTTCCTGCTCCAGGGGAGTCGTGTTCCCTTCTGCAGTAGCCACCTAATATTCAATGAGCAGCATGGTTTCTATTATAGAGCTGCGTTAATTGGCAAAGTGCATGCATGATGGGGTTCTCCGGTACTCTCAACGGGCTTCAGAGCAAACACTGTCCATATAAATGCGTTGAAGTAGAGGTCAGTGAGGTAGATGTAGCTTTGATCAAAGCAGTGCAAGTGTTGCCAGTCAGCCTCAATATTATAGCCTGTCTGTCTTGTCTGCAGCCTTCATTCTTCAGCATGGCGTCCAGTCCAAAAGGGGAGGTTTATGATGTTCCAAGCCAAGCAAGACGAGCTTCTCCTTTCACTGTGAGCTCTTGAAAATATACACAATAAAATGCATCAAAAGTAGTGACTAGTGACTAATTGTGGATATTGTGCCACTTTAGTGGTTACTGGTCTGATGTCTCTACTGTTATTGTGATGTTCTATTTGCAGGCATCAACAACTCCAAGACATATGCCGCAAACACAGTCATTGCCTCCAGTTTCGGAGCTGGAGAAAAGATTTGACTCTCCGGAGAGTTTAAGGTGTAGCAGTCCAGGAGACTCTTACGTAAGTTTCAGACATTTGGAGGGATTAATGAAGTAAGGAATCTATGATGTGCTCACTTTAAAATGCAGTCTTTATTTGAACTTCTTTTTAGACATGAAAAGTAGTAGTAGAGCATGAGAGAGATGTTCCAACCATGACCAACCCCCCAATTCTGAGGTTGTGTCATATACTGGCCATCTGGGCCGGTTGACCACCAAACGGATATCACCATTGTATTTATGTTAGACATCTTTTCATTTGTTTTCAGGAAGTCAGAATGAGATTTGTGCTGTTTTGTTTTTATGAATTAAAGGGAACCAGAAGATAAGAGAAAAAGAGAAGAAAAGAATAAATGCATATGTAGTTACATTAAAAAAACAACCATAACTGACTGTCACGCACACAATTTTTGCACTTTCACAGTATACCCCTGCATCAGAAAGGTGTAGGGAAGAGGCGCTCTTTGACGATCCAACAAGCACTAAGTTTGAAGCATACTTACTTTCTACTAAGTAGAAATGAATGTCTGCTTCATTTCTAAAGTTCTTTTCTTTCCGTGAAATTGACAACTTTGTTGTTGTGCATAGGTGTATGCTGTTCCACCCCCTTTGCCTCAGGACCCAAATTATGACATCCCTGTTCCCTCAGCCACAGAGGCCAAACAGAAAATAATCAATGGATACAACACCCTTCCCAACTTCCACAAGCCTGAGTGGATTTATGATGTGCCAGTGGGTCCTGAGAAACAAAGTCCACCTCAAGGCTCCTATGATACCATGCCCTCCAAAGCTGTTTGCAGGCAGCTCTATGACACTCTTCCAGCACATGCTTGGCCCATTCAAAGAGGCAGTCCAACTTCCGCACTTTATGATGTACCAAAACCCAGTTCTCTTGACATCCCAAGTCCACCCAAAGTGCTGCCAAGGGTCCCGATTTATGACAAACCCCTAACTCAGAGGCTCCCAGAGGAATCAGTATCTGTGGTTCCACCCCAGGAGGAATCCCTCACCCGGGTTCTCAGTGATTCCCCAAGTGATCATATACCCCTAGAGTGCAGGGTGGACTCAAGCAATGCTCATGAACACACAAGGGTGCGTCTGCAGCGAATGAGAAACTTCCTGGCCTGTACGTCTTTCCATAACCTTCCAGAAAGTGGGGAGTCACTGGCACAGGAGGACAACGAGCGAGGTAGAACCTTATGTCTCTCTGCAGCAGACAGTCAAAGAATCAGCACGGCCTCCAGCTCCTCCACCAGCTCCTGTGACTCCCTGGCTCTGAGCTCCTCCTCTCCAGAGCCTCTGCGAGAAGTAACGCTCAGCCAGGACGAGGCCTGCCGCAAACTTCTAGACCTGCATGAGTCCGTTTGCAGAGCCGTGCCCCGACTCATGGAATTTGTCAGCAGTCACTGGAGGATCAAAGAACATCTGGAGAAACACCTGAAGGAGATCAGAGAAGCAGCTGAGGACATTACATGTTCTCTGACGTCCTTCCTAAACTTTTCCTTGGACGTTAAAGGCAATGCCCGCCGTTTGACCGATGCCAACCTTAAGACAAGGCTCTATAAACAGCTGTCCATCGTAGAAGACTCAGGTATGATCCTACAACAAACAGTTAGTGCTCTGAACATGGCTGGCTGGCCCCTCAATACGCTTTGTCAGGACCCGGGGCAGGTCCAGATACCTGACCAACTGGAGCGCTTTGTTATGGTGGCGCGCACTGTTCCAGAGGACATCAAGCGCCTAGTGTCCATCATCAATGCCAATGGCAAGCTTCTGTTCAGAGTCCCTCAGAAAGATCCAGAGACAAAGAAAAGTCCTGATGGAAGTGAACAAGGAGGGGACATACTGGAAGACGACAATGACTATGTAGAGCTACAGGTGATGCTCCTAATCTTTTACGTCATTCTAAATAATATAGGTTACCATGTTAACTGAATGATGAGCTGTAACCAAGGAAAACCCAAGGCGTACTAATACTAATGTTTTTGCTATTGACTTTTCCTTAGACTAAGAATGCTTTTGAAAAGCATCAAAATGACGCGCAGAAGGGACAAAAAGAAAATGTCACACCAGTCTCTAACAAGGCACGGGTGAGTATCTTCTATTAATCCAAGAGATTTGTTCCTATTTAATGAGCATGATAAAAACACCGTTGCCTCTTGAAAAAAAAAAAAAATGTTCTTTTTATACATCCATCTATAATGTTAACCAGGATTTAATGTTAATATGTGGCCATCCTCACCTCCTTTTGTTCCATTTCATCACTGCTCAGACTGATAACAAGCGCGACTCCTCTCAGTTCGGCAGTGGCACAGAAGAACATCAACCATCCCCTCTGTCAGAGCACTGCCGGCTTTACTTTGGTGCTCTCCAGAAGGCCATTGGAGGATTTGTGAGCAGTCTTCAGGATGGCCAGCCACCAGAAAAATTTATCTCACAAAGTAAGCTGGTGATCATGGTAGGCCAGAGATTGGTGGACACCTTGTGCAGAGAGGCCCAACGTAGAGGGTCCAGCCAGAGCCTCCTGTGTAAGAGCAACCACCTGTGTGCCCTCCTTAAGCAGCTGGCTGTGGCCACCAAGAAGGCAGCACTGCATTTCCCGGATAGTCAAGCTCTGCACGAGGCTCAAGAGTTTGCAAAGGAACTGGCCCAAAGAGCACAGCACTTTCGGATATCGCTTGACCTCTGAGAGTCTGCATATCAAGCATATTGATTTGTTTGTACAGCAAAAGATAGTGGTTTAATCATCATTCTGTTTATTTTTTCATTGATTTCATATTCAGCCACCTTCAAGCTTCACTAGCCAAAAAGATAATTAGTTTTTGCTGAATGTTGTTATCTTAATGAATGCAGGTACTGGTTAAAGTGTTGTTTTTTGGTTAGAAAAAGTCGCTGTGACAAGCAGAACAATTCAAATATGGAGTTGTATTTGTACTTAAATAATACGACATAGTGGAGTTCTAAAATAAATTGCACATTTAGGATACTGTACTCAAGCCAATTTTAAAATGTAATTTTAAATATAAAGTATAAAATGTAATTGTTTTATATAATTTACAACAATTTTATATTTTCTGAATATTGTTTGTTATGAGGATTTATGTATTTTATTACTTTATTGTGAAGGGTATACTCTCCAGGGTAGTAGTTTGATATAGTCTACGTTTTGTGAATATCTATGTAAATATTCTAAAAAAAATATGTTATGCATTCCCAAACTTTTCTTGATAAAAGACTGAATACAATACATGTTGTATTTATTCATATAAATATCAAAAACTGAAAACTACATGAAAATGTGATATATATATATATATATATATATATATATATATATATATATATATATATATATATATATTGATCACACAGTTTTAAAAAAGAAAGTCCTGTCAGTAAAATAACCCTGTACAATGACAGCAATGTACAACTAATGTCTGAAATATCTCGTTACTCCCTACCTTGAAGGCGGTATGACGGCCCAACAATGTAATAAAACCTTGAAAGCTGTATGTCTAAATTTACTGCAAACAAGGCAAAATATCTTTTTTTATAGTTGCAGTTCTGATATTTGTATTTTCTATTTGTATTTTGACTCTCTAATTAAAATTATGTTTTGATTGCCTTTGTGCCACAATGTGAAATATCAGAAACATCTGGTATTTCTGGATAGATTAACTAATAAATTGTAATGTAAATGTGCACTTTTTCATAGTTTAGTACCCCAAATATTCACTGTCTTGAAGGTTCAGTTTTAAGCATCACCAAAATCAAACCGACCAGATGGTTGGTCGCTATGATTACAATCCTGGTTGCAAGAGTATGACCAAAACTTAACAAAAAGGAATAGTGTTAAACATCAAAACACTGTTAAGTTTACAGTACAGTAATGAAGAATAAAAGAGAAAGCACACAGTGTCAGTACAATAACATGATCACCGCTGCTGTACATGTATCTAAAGCAGAGCATCGGAGAGGCACACATTTCCGCTCTGCTTCAAGTGTGTCTGGCTGTCACAGAGTCAGTTTTGAGTATGGGAACTTTTCAGTTCTTGTAAAGCAAATGGTGTGCAGTATACACACTTCAGCAGGTTTGGCACTTGTAATCGTGGCATTATTCTGCATCCTTGGTTTATGGTTGCTCTGTGTCACTACTACTGTCACTTTATTAGCTAAAATGTTAAAGTTTGCAAAAAAGTAAGGAGAGGTCCACTACTGAATGACTGATGCACATGCAAGCAGTTCATAATTGTATGATGCCCTCTAGCTGTAGTGTTGGGATATGACTTCAATCACATGCTTTTTGCTACTTATGCTGCGTTCCAGGCAACTCGGAACTAGAAAAACTACCCTGGAACCCCACTTGAAGTCGTATTTCCTACTTGTGAACTGGGAGAAAAAATATGTACCCCGACTTCATGAGTAGCAGCTGAATTACGTCACAAAACAATGGCAGCGCCCATGGATGCACACACTGTAAATGGTAAACCATAAACAAAAAAGCAGTAAAAAGTATATTTGCATGTATTTAAATTCAAATAATACATACGGTCATATAGTAAAACCTGTTCTCCATGTACATTGATGTAGAAATATGTTAGGCCTAGTAGGTAGCTGGCTACAGTAAAGAATCTCATAAAGCCATCTTCTCTTCCTAAAAGTTATTGTTAAAAATGCAAAAACATTAGGAAGTGTAACCTACAACATTGACTGACTTGAGGGTTACCAACTGATGTAGCTAGAGGGGTACACAGAACTAGTAAAGTATAGGCTATTTATGTCAGTGCCATTCTTTTAATTAACACCTAAAACACTGCTGAGGGTGCAACTGTGTGCACAATTTGTCACGGTCAGCCATGGTTTTCGTTTACTTTCGGCGTCACACACCACCATGCACCTGCAACGCATTGAGGTCAGAAGTTTCAACTGGAGTTCCAACCGGTCTCTAACGTGGCATTAATCAGGCTGAAGGAACTTCAGATTATCTACAGGACAGAACAGGAATTCGCTTCATGACTGATTTATCATTCAATGGAATATATAGGCCTATGTATATATGTTTACATCAAGTCACTTTCATTAACAGAATACAATTTATGTGTTTTGCTCTCTCATCTTTCAATTTAATACAAGTATAAAAACCAAAATGTAAATATTCTCTACTTGGAAATTGTTCAGATCAAAACATCAATATTACATATTATCAAAATTGTTCACACTAAAGGTTTGGAGTTAAGAATAGTAGTTACTGGAGGTAACTCTATTTCTATGAGTATGTGCATAGCCTTCTAGTAGGCCTGCTACTGGTTAACCCCATCGAGGCTCCACCTCAGATCTTTCAGAGACCGATCTTTGCACTCACCTCTTATGAGGTCATGAGATAGCAACCCCATACTAAATAACACCAGCAGTTCATCTCCCTTTTGAACTCAGCACTACTCATAGAACTCAATGAATTATTAATACTATTACGTAAGTAGTACGCCCTAACAGGCTTCGCTATTTGTTACCACCCGAGGAAAAAGGCTGTTAGGGTTGTGATGTACACCCAGCTGGGCCCAAATCCGTCCATATAGCAACTCGGACCCAACTGCTGACTGGGCAAAGGATAGTAAGTGGCCAGGCTACTGAGAACTGCCTGCCTGGGGGTCGCACAGTCCAGCCACATGCCATCAAGCTTGAAACCAAGTGTAACCTGAGTGTGTAAGTCACGGATGGTGCCCCCCCCCAGTCGTTGTATCTAGCACCGAGTAAGACATACAACCAGACATCATAACCCTGAGATATGACAGCACTAGAAATGGGAAACCACAAAGTAGCCAAACAATTTCTTCCAATGACACTCCTGTAAACTTCAGTTGATGGGGCAGTGTTCCTGGCCCCATCTGGGGAGCACTACCCAATGCCTCACAACCTGTGCAAAATCATACCAGGCGACTAAGCGCTAGCCTCTGAGCCATCAGGGGAGCCCCCTCGGCCCACAGTCCAGAAAGAAAGATTTCCCAAAAAATGCCTGCAGTTCCTACTGGGGAAACAGCAACAGGTAGAAAGCCACAGTGTGTGAACCTTCCATTACATCACCCAGTACCACCTGGTACCACCACTTTGACAGCCACTCCAACTTGATTCTACAAGGCAACAGCATCAACAGCCTCAGAGGCAGGAAGACATGGAGCAGGCTAGAGGGCTATAATGGATGAGTGAAAATGTCCACCTCCAGTGGGAGAGTGACACTGAGAACCATGTAAATGCTCCATATTTGTATACAGTAGCTCCTTTCTAGTCTTTTCGACCACTCAAAGCGCTTTTACGCAACATCTGCATTCACCATTCACACACATTCATACACTGGCGGAACAGCCGCCTGTCAATTCGGGGTTCAGTCTCTTGCCCAAGGACACTTCGACATACAGCCTGGGGGAGCCGGGGATTAACCTTCCGATTAACGGCCAACCCGATCTACCTCCTGAGCCACAGCCGCCCCTATGGAGGTCATGGAGAACACTATGCACTATTTCCCTGCTTATGAACAGGTCGACCACAATTCGGTGATGAAACCTTTCGTGACCGGGAACCAAGGCTAAGCCGCTTGGTCTCAAGTATGAGAGAAAAGTAACTGGAGAATGACTTCACACTTAGGTGATGAAACAGCTAGCCAGCTATAGCCTAGCTAGTGACAAAGCCTGAGTGGCATTAGTGTGCTATGCCATCAGGGCACTGGTAACACTAGATGTCTGCTTAGGACGCAGTGTCACAAAAAAGCCAGCAACTATATCAACCAACGTAGGTACCTTGACTGTGGGTGATCAAGCCTGCAAGGGAAGTAGTATTGCTAGCTAGACCTAAACCAGATAGCAAATGCCGGAAAGTCATGATGTAGCTAGGGCAAACTAGCTATTTTAGCTAGCCTTGAAGTTAGCAGAAGCATGATAGCTAAGAGGAAGCGGAAACACAGGAACTCTCTCACAAGTCATCTTTGGTCATCTTCCTCGCGATATGTTACCACAGCTAGTTAGCCACTGTAGGTACCAAATCCGTGCTGCCTGTCGGATCCCTATCTGCACATGCGTAAAAGTGGTCCTGTCTGTCAAAGAAGATTACCACAAGGTGCCTGTTCTTAATTACTCGGGTGTTGTTGTCTCCCATCTCAGGGCCTCAAATACTGACGCTTTCAGAAAGGCTGACAAAGCGTTATTTGATTGCACAAGGTACCCTTCGGCGTACGTATGAGATTCCCCCGGGCGCATCTGTCTGAGATGCCCTGTCTAGACCGGAAGCGCTAGTAGCTAGCTCTGCAAAAAAAAACCAAATGGCACTCATAGACTTCATGGTGGCGCTATAACAATCAACTTTACGTTTTGGTAATTATCTTGAAAACGGCTTTGTTTAAAGTAAAACTTCTTTATCATTTTAATCTCTGGATTCATCTGCATCTTTGCTCCAATGGTCTTCTGCTCTAAAAATGTCAAATTGATTTCTAATATCTATTATTGCAAACTCGTCCCAGACGGTTTCGCCATTTGACCTGAAACTTTGACTGGATCATCTACGGACGTCGCTGATCAAAAGTTATCAAAAGAATTTTGATATGTCCATCTGTTTTTTTTCCCATACATTTTTACATTTCTGTCTTTATTTATTTTATATAAATGCCTATAAATCAAAATTGGCTTAAGCTATTGAAACCAAACTTGACACGTCTGTTCAGATGCTCAATTCGAGCTTTGCTGATTAGTCCTGGGATATTCTTCCATACACTTGCAAAGTTTATACCTTGTAATTTGCTGCATGGATTCGTACAAAATTCGGACTATACAATCTAGGGTCACTATTCAGTTCATGCATAAAATTTTGGAATGATTGCTCAAAGTGGGCGTGGCATATTACAACAAATGTAAATTTCTAGACATTTCTCAGTCCAAACTTCTAAGAAATCTAAGAAAATCATGTCCTAGAGAGCTGAACTTTTTTTCAGCACATCCACTGATATGTGACAAACGTTTGCCTCACTTCAACCTATGGTCAATTCAGAAGTCAGTCACTCTATATTTTTCAGAATATGCTAAATCAATTAACATCTATATCTCCATCAGTCTTTGTTCCAACGCTACCAAAATCAAGACAGACATTCTGTGGATGGCTGATATCAAGTGCTGCAGTGATATTCAGTATCTTGCTATAACTTGTACAGTATACATAACATTTTCTTTTTTACTCAGTTTTGGATCAAATGCCATCAAAATAATTGACAACACACCCAAAACCAGTAGAATGATGTGTGATTTGTTATCAGAATTTTCTCACCAACATCTTGACTGTTGTAAGTGTTTTTAGTTTAAACAGACAAAACTATCCACATCTGGCACACGTGACGTCACCACCTCAACTCGCGAGAAGGTGCATGGAAATACCCTCTCACCAGCAGCTTAGTCAATAAGTCACCTACTTTAACAACCTGAAGTTCCAGGGTTCAAATCCCCAGGTGACCAAGTCAGACTTGCTGACAACAGGGGTGTTCAGAGTGATGCTTAAGTTCTCTATTTTATTTGGATCCCGTGACATTGTCTTGTTATTTTTCTCTGCTAAAAAGTGTTTATGAAGTTTAAACTTTAAAACTTGGAAACACAAAATGTGGCAGGTGGGTTGAACTTTTCACCCAGTAGTCAGATGCATATAATGATACACTTTGATCTCAAGGTGATGCTGTAAAAATCAAGTTTGCAATTCAGCAATATCTCAAAGTCCAAATTCCTTCATCACATTAATCTCTTAAATCATCTGCATCTGTTCTTCTCCTCATAAAAATGTCAAATGCTGTATTTTTCAGGACTTGCTTGGATCCCGATCATTGCCTCTTGCGGCTAGAAATTAAAAATGTACGGTTGTATAAGGTTTTTCATAACTTAAATATATTCCTATTACATCATAGTGAACAGTCTAATCTCCATTGATTAAAAAACATTTTGTTATCTTGATTTGAAAGATTTGTTGGATCAATTTGAATGGGCAGATTTGCGGTAACCTTCGGTTCGACAGAACCACTTTTGCGCATGTGCAGAACGGATCTGGCAGGCGGCACGGATTTGGCACTGACAGCAAGTACGAAACAGAAGTGTGACCGTTTTGTATACAGTCTATGGTGTGATCACACCACAAGTCAGGAAACAAAACCCTCAAACCCAAAGATTCAACCTTGTCAAGATGGTTCCCATCCAACCTTTGGAAACCTCACTCCATAACATAACTTGATCAAACGGACATTTTAAGAGTGCTTTCCAGCATGTTTCACTTTTTGCGACATCCTAATCAGCTATGCCATTATAAACTGAAGAGCCCTTTTTCTTATGAGTAGTATGAGTTGTTATTGCTGTGAAAATGGCCCTTTTATTTACAACTTTATTTTTTCTTTAGGCTGAAAGAAAGACAGATGTGCCTGTATTTGCTTATGCTCATTTTATTTTATTTATTATTTATACATTGTGCTTGCCTATTGTATTGCTGTTTGTATAATAAAAATGAAACTCCTTCCCTTCATGGGAGTTAGCTAAAGTTGTCTGTAAAGGGCGGTTGTACAGATCACATAAAACTTCCTCTTTGACAAATTAACATCCGCTGACTTTTATAGAAATTATATATACACACATTAATTTTGTCAAGGGAACTCATGTATCGTTTCTTAACTGACTTAGCAAAGGTTTTGGCTTTAGCTGCGTGAAATTACACTCTCCACTGAAATTAAGCAAATACGGAAGTACGCAGCACGGAACACTCTTGGTTTCCACCTTTCTTATCAGACTATGGTTTCCACGTATCCCTGTGCGTCATGTCGTCATGTGTTCCCCTCCAGCTCCCTCTCACTCCGGGTAGACTCACAACCGCAGACATGGCTCCGTGAAGCGACACATGGCAGCTAGCAGCCATGAGCCCCAAAACAACTCACGATGCCTAAATAGCAGCCTTATTACGTTAATTCCTAAATTATTCAACTCCTGCAATAACCACAGCTACAAACCGGTGTTCAGTCACAGTCAATGGGAGAGGCGCACTGCAACCCCTTTCGGTTAAATATCCTCTGATATTTTGCTTTTTTAAACACTCACTTCGTCTTTTCTAACAGACGCGCAACATGGGTGTTCAAGGTTTCCAAGAGTATATTGAAAAGCACTGCCCCAGCGCGGTGGTGCCGGTGGAGCTCCAGAAGCTGGCCCGGGGTAGTATGGTTGGGGGCGGCCGGCAAAGATCCCCTCAGAGTCCGTTGAGACTGCTGGTGGACGCCGAGAACTGCCTCCACCGGCTCTACGGAGGCTTCTACACCGACTGGGTCAGCGGGGGCCAGTGGAACCACATGCTGGGCTACCTGGCCGCACTCTCTAAGGCCTGCTTCAACGGCAACATTGAGCTACTAGTGTGTTTCAATGGCGCCCTGGAGAAAGGCCGTCTTCACGAGTGGGTCAAGCGACAGGTAAACGAGAGGCAGACCGCCCAGCAGATCATCAGCCACGTCCAAAACAAGGGCACCCCGCCGCCTAAAGTGTGGTTCCTCCCTCCCGTGTGCATGGCCCACTGCATCCGACTGGCGCTCCTCAGGTTCCGCGTCGGGGTGAGTGAAAACTCGGCCTGGCAATTCCTGTTGACCAGAGCCGCCCCAGACATTAGCAGGCGTCGTGGTTAGCCTGCTAGCTGCTCATCACAACTTCACCCGAGATAAAAGCGGTGTCCACACTCTGCCGATGAATCCCAGTGCCTCTGAGAGTGTCAGCAGTGGAGTCACCGGCCTGGTCTTTAATGCTTAGTGCTGTTCTGATTTAGTTACCTCAGACTGTGAATGCATGTGATGATCAATGAAAGGCCAGGTGTGTGCTTAGGAGCAAAACCAGCTGACTTTACCGAACTTCCCAGGTCCTAGAGGAAAGAAAAGAAGGAAGCTGGAAGAAGAAACCAGTCACACGATGAAACATAAGCCAGATGACAGAATATTAACTGGCAACTATTTTGATAAAGATTTAAACAAAAATGCCCCAAAATACTTCCAACTTGCCTATTGTGAATACTTGCCAGTTTTAGCTTTCTATTATTTAAAATTTGGGATGCTCGATCTGCTGGATTGGCATTAAGTGGAGTACAGATTAAACGTAAATACAGTGTATTTGTTAATACAATATTGTTTTATCGCCCAGCCCTACAGGATGTGTTCTGTCGTAAATTGTATGCGTGTGGTGTCAGTATTCATAAATGAATGACACATATTCTAGATAACATTTTAAATATAAAGCCTATAATTCGTCGAGTATCCAATCAGCTGTGGAAGGCTTATTCACTTAAGAGTAGCTCACACAAAACTGAACCTGGTTTGTAATCCTGTTTCTGTAGCCTTTCCTCGAGTGCCTAATACACCATGTCTATGTAAGAGGTTTATTTTGAGGCTTTCCCATCTAAAGCCTAATTCTTTTCTTGGACACTCTTCAGGTTGTTCAGAGCATCGAGGACCACCACCTGGAAGTGATAGCCTTATGCAGGGAGACCGGTTTCCATGGCCTGGTGGCCTATGATTCAGACTACGCTCTGTGCAACATCCCATACTACTTCAGCGCCCACGCCCTCAAACTGAGCCGCAACGGCAAAAGCCTCACCACCAGCCAGTACCTGATGCACGAAGTGGCACGGCAGCTTGATCTCAACCCAAATCGTTTTGTCATTTTTGCATCACTGTTAGGTTGGTGTGATACTACTGGGCAGACTATAAATGGAACTGTTAGTATAGACGAAGTTGACTGACACAACTATGCTGTGTTGTGTTTTATAGGAAATCACATACTGCCTGATGAAGACTTGGCTGCCTTTCACTGGAGCTTACTTGGTCCAGAGCACCCATTAGCATCTTTGAAGGTAAATATATGGATGCTTATTTCTTTATAATCACAGGACTGGTAGTTCAGCGTAATTGAGAGGCAGCTGTGAATATTGTTGCTGAATGACAGCTGCAGTGGAACACACTGTGCCTGAATATTCTTGTCACAGGTGAGTGAGTGCATTTCACCTGCAGTGTGCCTTCTGAATGACTCAGATTTCTCAGAAAACCACCACACTTTCTCAAACAGAAAGGAAAAAAGTCTCTTTAAAAAAAAAACTGTTTTATACACGAAGGTCTGTTTATTTACGAGGAGTAGTAATTCAGCCTGTGAACGGTTGTATAATGTCTTCGGTGGTTCTGGAGCAGTGTTGACAAGTCTGAGTAAAGAATCCCTGATGACGCCATTGAGTTGCAATTTGGGAAATGCAGGATACATGGTTTTGGGAGCTTGACTCATTTTAGAGAGTAAAAATCAGGATTCTGCTTCGTCCATCATTTGACCCCTTTAATGAAGACTTAACTGCAGGACCACATCCATAATCTCCGGTCTACAGTGACATGTTCAGCTTTTAAAGCTTTCTCCAGTTTGGGAAAAACATTCTTATTATTAAGAGTTTAACTCTTAAAAACTCTGCTAAAGGCTCGTGCAGACTACACGACTTTCAGCGTTGGCCGATGGCCGTGCCGTTCACACTGCACAACTTGCCGTCATGTGACGGGAGTCTTGAAGTCGTTGTTGCGTTCACACTACGTGAATGATCGGTGACGGGGTCACACACTACACGAGCTGACAGCGGCTGAGTTACCCGACACTGGTCTCCAAACCACGTTTGGTCAAGAAAACACATGTGAAATGTGAAACAGGAAATGACACGAACCTACACACGAAACAGCTGGTGTTGGTTATTAAAAAGATAAAAATGATAAAGACAAAGAAGAAGATCAACTGCTGATTTACCCCTGATCACAGTCTGACGGTGGGCGACCATCAAATCGGCTAAAAATCGTGTAGTGTGAACTAGGCTTAATCTGCTTCATCTGGATTTTGTAACATTTGATTGACTGTCGATTGCCTGCAAACATGATTGACAGATTGTGATTCAGGTTGCTAAATCTCTTTTGGTGTCAGAACTATGTGACATCGCCTTTTTCCCAACTGAGCCCAGCCCACTTGTAACCAGCATAGACATAAAAGGCTAAAAATCTGCTAGTTGTTACAACAAATCTGAAACTGTCTGATCTTTCTGGAAAAGGACACAGAATTTTTGCACTGCTGGTTTGCCAAAGTTGTAAATAATGAGAACAGTGTAAGCTTAGCCACCAGCTGCCACCAAGCTGGACGTAGTGATTTGACTAAATCATTCATGCATGGCCAACGTACAGAAATAGGATATATTCATGTATCGGTGAATGGTTGAGTCAAACCATTGCATGACAGCAGTGCCGGACAGTTTGAGGGCACAGTGTTTAAATGGTTCAGCTGTTATTAAAGCCTCCCTCCAGTGTATTTTGACATTTCTGATATTTCATATTTTCCTTACAATGTTGATTACCCACATAGTTTGCCAAATATTTTTTGACAAATAGCTTAATTTTGTGCTCAAAGTTGCTTAGTTGTTAAAACGGGGGTGTGATGTATGACTATAGTAATTCCATAAGTCATACGTCATCCTCCAACAGGCGCGCTGTGATGCCTCGTTAAAAACTGTCACGCCGTCATGTTTGTTAAGTCGGAGCATCAAACCGATAAACTTCGTTGTGAGCTAGCTAACCAATTTATCATGTAATTTACTTACAGTCTGTATGTCTCTCTGTGTCTGATTGTTGGTTTCGAAGTTAGCCAGGTGTAGTTAGCTGATCCGCGCACATTCATTTCTATCATGGGTAAGTAACAGCTACTCCTGGCAGACAGTAAAGTGTACTAAACTTTACAGTGTAGTGATGTTAACACAGCATATTGTTAGTGAACACTCCAGCCTTCAGTTTTTGGTTGTCATGGTATTGTATTACGTCCAACTATTAACCACACCCCCATTCTCTGTTTGAGTCGCTAGCTGTGATTAAATGGAAAGCAGACTGATTCACATGTGGAGCCCGACTGAGGCTGAACTACCACCATACTGACACATTACGTTCCACTGCCAAATGACACCCAACAGGACTTCACAGTGCACACACTGACTCCACACGTCTTTACTGGTTTCTACTGCTGTCCCTGAAGTCTTTTCGTTTTTTCCATCAGTGGCACCCAGTAAGTCTTTCAAAAAGTAAGTAAGTAATTGAACTCATAATTTTCCCAAATATATATTTATACAGTCATAAAAGCTTTAAAAGGGAATTTTAAAAACTAAATAACCAAAGGATTGTGACATTTTACTGGTGGGACAGCTACTAATATATGTATAACAATATTTAAAAAGAGAACCATACAAACGCACATTTCCACTACACAAATCTCACTTTATTGACTTTATCGGTTGCTGTAGTCAGGATCCAACCTGGCTGGGACATAAAAATCTGATCTTCACCAAAAAAATAAAAATGATCACATGGACACTGCAAATGTTGTTAACCAAAACTGCACTATACATTAATGTTCATACTTGATAAAATCCTAAAACTATGATGAAACTAATGGAAGTATTGAGGCTATAAAAACTTATATTTCAAGGTGCTCTGCAGTCCGTGCTGCAGCTGTTTAACCTATTAATCTCTCTTTATGGGTCATTCAGCCAACAATACGTGCCAAGCCAAGTGTAGCTTTGGCTACTCACTGATTAGGACACTCGGCAGTATCTGGAAAGGGTTCTGAACATTAAGCGGCTTAATAGCAGAAAATGTGGCCAGAATACCTAAAAACAGTGAAATCAAAAATACATTTTACAAGTTGTAATTCAGTCTGCTGCAGACAGGTTGAAAAGCAAGAGTGAAAATAAATCCAATTTTTAGTCTCAAAATGTAATTTCCCCCAAAATACTCTTCCCTGCTGATGGAGCAGAATCTGGCGTGACTCCGGGTCTCTATTTGCGTCTCTGCGTTGACTCTTTATGTAATTACGGCGTGCGAAACATTCGCTTTTGCTTTCTATGTGAACACATTAGGATTTGATTTAAATCCTCTCAGAAATGCATCACATTACTGAAGAGAAAGCACACACACGCTTTCGGCAGATGAGAGAAAGAGATTTTACAAACTACAACATAAATGAATATGCTTTTCTGGATCAATTTGGGGTTAATTTTAATTTTAGGATAGGTAGGTTGTCAGGAAGGTAAAACTCACGTGGAATACTTACGTGCGAGTGTGTGAAAGAAAGATGTGCCAAATGGAGCATTTTAAACAGCAACAGGATGTTGTTGTGATCACTTCTATAAAGAGGTTTATTTGAAATTGTTCCCTGTAGCTTGAGTGGTTGGTCTGTTGTGAAGTCTGTGTTATTCCTCAGGTGCGTGCCCACCAACTTGTGCTCCCACCCTGCGATGTTGTAATCAAGGCTGTGGCTGACTATGTCCGCAACATCCCAGACATCACAGACTTGGAGGCCATTGCTAAGGACATCTTCAAGCATTCACAGGTATGAAAAGTAGAGCTGCCTGGATACCCTCATGTAGTCTTCGGGTCAAATTTGACCTGTTTTCAAATGTTTTTGTCTGAAAAATATGGTTTTCTTTCATGTAATTGCAACAAAATGACATGGATGGTTCCACACTACGCTCTAAACAACAAAAAAAAATTATCACTACTTTCATTGAATTGTGGGTATTTTATTCAAATTTGTAACACTTATGCTCTTCCCTGGCCAATTTTGACCTGGTGGTGCAAAAAGTCAATTGATCACACTATTGTGCTTTCCAGCAGATGAACACACCTGCGCACACACACAAAACGTCAAAGCTAAGTACACTCCTGTAAACGTGCTCCTACCACTCCTTTGAAATGCCTTTCAAAACTACAACAAAAGTTTATAAATCTGAGCTTTTGAAGCCTTTTAGCCATTTTAGTCTGTGACAACACGATAAAGAGGCCTCCCTATCGTGCTCTACCATACTATACTGTGTCTGAAGCTCTAGAATTAATTTTGAACCCTGTTGAGGAGGAGAGAGACCAGAAGAAAAGGATTTATCAGAATAAGAGGACAGCTGTAAAGAAGATGAGGAATATGCTTCAACAGATGAGCTGCTTCTACCAGAGCAAACTGAAAGGATACAGTGAGGAAAATAAGTATTTGAACACCCTGCTATTTTGCAAGTTCTCCCACTTAGAAATCATGGAGGGGTCTGAAATCGTCATCGTAGGTGCATGTCCACTGTGAGAGACATAATCTAAAAAAAAAAAATCCAGAAATCACAATGTATGATTTTTTAACTATTTATTTGTATGATACAGCTGCAAATAAGTATTTGAACACCTGAGAAAATCAATGTTAATATTTGGTACAGTAGCCTTTGTTTGCAATTACAGAGGTCAAACGTTTCCTGTAGTTTTTCACCAGGTTTGCTGAGAAACACGGAGTTTGAGCTCCCTCCAAAGATTCTCTATTGGGTTTAGGTCTGGAGACTGGCTAGGCCACGCCAGAACCTTGATATGCTTCTTACAGAGCCACTCCTTGGTTATCCTGGCTGTGTGCTTCGGGTCATTGTCATGTTGGAAGACCCGGCCTCGACCCATCTTCAATGCTCTAACTGAGGGAAGGAGGTTGTTCCCCAAAATCTCGCAATCCATGGCCCCGGTCATCCTCTCCTTAATACAGTGCAGTCGCCCTGTCCCATGTGCAGAAACACACCCCCAAAGCATGATGCTACCATCCCCATGCTTCACAGTAGGGATGGTGTTCTTGGGATGGTACTCATCATTCTTCTTCCTCCAAACACGGTTAGTGGAATTATGACCAAAAAGTTCTATGTTGGTCTCATCTGACCACATGACTTTCTCCCATGACTCCTCTGGATCATCCAAATGGTCATTGGCAAACTGAAGACGGGCCTGGACATGTGCTGGTTTAAGCAGGGGAACCTTCCGTGCCATGCGTGATTTCAAACCATGACGTCTTAGTGTATTACCAACAGTAACCTTGGAAACGGTGGTCCCAGTTCTTTTCAGGTCATTGACCAGCTCCTCCCGTGTAGGAGGCCCAGTCCGAGGGAGATTGACAGTCATGTTTAGCTTCTTCCATTTTCTAATGATTGCTCCAACAGTGGACCTTTTTTCACCAAGCTGCTTGGCAATTTCCCCGTAGCCCTTTCCAGCCTTGTGGAGGTGGACAATTTTGTCTCTAGTGTCTTTGGACAGCTCTTTGGTCTTGGCCATGTTAGTAGTTGGATTCTTACTGATTGTATGGGGTGGACAGGTGTCTTTATGCAGTTAACGACCTCAAACAGGTGCATCTAATTTAGGATAATAAATGGAGTGGAGGTGGACATTTTGAAGGCAGACTAACAGGTCTTTGAGAGTCAGAATTCTAGCTGATAGACAGGTGTTCAAATACTTATTTGCAGCTGTATCATACAAATAAATAGTTACAAAATCATACATTGTGATTTCTGTTTTTTTTTTGTTTTTTTAGATTATGTCTCTCACAGTGGACATGCACCTACGATGACAATTTCAGACCCCTCCATGATTTTCTAAGTGGGACAACTTGCAAAATAGCAGGGTGTTCAAATACTTATTTTCCTGCCTGACATGATAAACAGCAGGGGCATTATTTGTACGGCAAAGATGGATCAAATACCTCAGCAGGCATACTTGGGTCTGTTGATGCTCGCTGGTATTAATCCAGTAAAGAAGCCACGGCCAGTTTATGGCATGCCCAGGCATACTTTCATATAAATTAGATTTTTTGACAAAAATAAGTGTAAAACAAGTGGTTATGAGTTGGAAAGAAGTTGGCTAAGAAGGTGTAACACAGAATTGGGTGATAATTTATACATTATGCTTTTTAAACAGACAACAAGTGATGAAGTGGTTTCAAAACAGTATTCTGACCAAAATTTGACATGATAATCTATCAACATAAATTCCTCTGATCTTAACTATTAGTCAAAATAATTCATAATTTCTGATTTTTTTTAGCTTAAAAATTTGTTTAGTTTCATATAAATGAGATAAGTTGACTATGAATTCCACTAACTATCAAATGGAGTGATTTTGTGTGATTGAGTGATGACTAGTGACAGATTGATTAATCAGCCATTTTTGAGATAATCTGCAATTGGCCGATGCCTGCACTCACAAGGACAGCCAATCTAATCTAGCACTATTACTAGCTAGTGTTAAATACATACAGTTATACTGTGGAGAACAATGCGTTACTGTCTAAGATAACCATGTATATTATATTGTACTCTGCATGGAATAATGGAATTATACATGACTTTTCTTTGTTTTGATATTAGCATTAGTCATGATCCATACCCTAGTTGGAGGCCTGAGTTCATGACACAGGGTGGGGTAAATAAATATTTAACAATCACACCATGTAAATAGAAAGTTTTTAGTTGTGCTTGCAGCTGCATGTTTGCTCCCTCTGTCATTTTGGAGATTTGTGGAAGTGAAAAATCTATTGCCACATATTTGAGTCATAAATGTGCTGCTCTGAAAATAGGTAAAACTTATAATGTGGCTGGTTGACACTGTGAAGGATTTAATCAATCAACCAGAGTCACCATTTCTGTTATTTGTATTTTAGCCACCTAAAATATCAATGTATTTGTTTTCTCTTTTAGCATATAGCATCCTAAAAATGGTTTCAACCACACATGCTGTATTTGCATAGTTGCGATTGGTGTGCACTGTAATAGAAACGTCATATACTGGGTCATTGGCAAACATTGTTTGAAAAAGATCTTTATCTGAATGTAGAAAAGATGTTTTCCTTCTGTGGACCCCTTTCCTCTGACTGTGCTCTGTGTGTATTAATCACATTTAATGTTATCCTCTTAGTCGTGCACTGATGACAAAGTCATCCGCTTCAAGAAGGCAGTGGAGTACTACTCAGCGGCCAGCACACCCCCTCTATTCCCTCCACAGTTAGGTGGGTTTCTTTCTTCATTGGCAAACTTATTGGTACATGTACATGTTAGCTAAATGTTTGAGATGAGAAACAAAGACAGATTGAGAACTATCTCATCCCTTTTTGTTGAGAATGTACAATGTTCTTTGCCTGAAAGTCTATAGCTTTCTTACAGCAGACATTTTGGCTGTGTCCGAAAAGTGAAAAAAATCCTCCTTTCCTAACCACCTTTCCTTGACCTTGATAGAAAATGTCGAGGTCTAGGAAAGATGTGAACGGAGAATTCATAAGGACTTAGGAAAAGAGGACCGCGGGTCTAAGAGAATCCGACTGCTCTTTTCTAGGCGACATAATTATGCGACGGCGGATGTTCCTGATGTGACCTGCTGTGATGAAACTACAATGTTCTGAAGATGGACAACCAAAAGCACATCTTTGACACTGCGCCCCATGTTGTTTTAATGCAGGTCATCTAAATGTGGGGGTGGGGTAGGCAGAAGGGGGTGCTGAGCGAATAGCCTAGTAGGCCTATATGCACTGCCTGCAGTTCTGTGATCAAATACGATTTTACCCATAACTTAGGGGGGAAAAAAACAATCAAATGTGGCGGTCAGCGTTGATAATGTGATCATTGCCTTTATTGTGGCATCTGTGACTGAAGTAAAATTAATTATTGATATTGCTGAAGGCTGGCAATACATAACGTGAGCCTACACGCTACACATCATTATGTGCGTCTTTGTTGCAAGGATTTTGCTAAATGTGGTCAACGGATTATATCGTTTGGGTTTGAGAACGTGCATCGCATTAAATGTTGCCGCCATTCTCTCCTTTCCTTTTGTAAAGGATAGTCCAGTGTACCCTAAAAGGAGATATGAAAGGAAGCATTGAGGCACCTTTCCTTAGCTTTTAGAGACCAGCTCTTCTCATGGTTGCTACTGAAATACTTCCGGGTCACTTCACTCGGTTAGGAACCTTCCTAAGCAAAAAAAGACTTTTGGGACGCAGCCTTTGATTTGCCAAATACAGGTGTTATTAATTTAATCATGGCTGCAGTCTGGTGAAGCCTCGTTAACATCATTAGTAACACCTGTGGATGACTGGTCTGTACGCTAAGCCAGCCTGGGACCTGCCTGCTTTCTCCAACTTCACTTTGCCTGTTGTATTGTTGATGTATCTTATAACGTATTGTAATTTCAAAAATGTCTTCTGTATGAAATCTGTCTATCTAAATCTCCTAATGGGTAGAACAGAGATCTTCACAAAAATAAGTAAATAAAAAAAGAAACTGAGAGACAGATCTTCCATCATGTTATTAGTGTTGTCGTTGCATAGTTTGACGGCACTCCACAACTCCCCTGTTGGCAACATGTGTGTTTGGGAAAAAGAAAAATACCTTTTGGCAGCACGGTGGCCTAGTAGATAGCACTGGGGCTTCACAGCAACAAGGTTCCTGGGTTCTAATCCCGGTCGTCCCGGCCTCTCTGTGTGGAGTTTGCATGTTCTTCCCGTGTCTGCGTGGGTTTTCTCCGGGTGCTCCGATTTTCCCCACCATCAAAAACATGTTAGGCTCCAGTCAGTAACACCTGGAGCCTTCACCTGGCATTTCACTCTGAAGTTGGTCCCCAGGCGCTGCACAGTGGCTGCCCGCTGCTCCCTTCAGGAATGGGTTAAATGCAGAGGATGAATTTCGCTATGTGTATGTGACAAATAAAGTATGTTTACGTTACAAAACAACATGAGCTGACATGATCAGCTGTACATTTGTTCAAAGTTCTATTTATAACAATAAAAAAAGTTTCTTTTGAAACTGCAGTATGTCATGTTATCATGGTGAGGTCTCAAAACTACACTGTTTGGGGAAAAAAAGGAGGAAAAAAGAATAAAAAAGAATATCGGCCGATTTATCGGAATAGCAGATTTTGAAATCCCCATAGCAGAATTGTTATCAGTCTTAAAAATCCAGTCATACATCAGGCTCTAATTTTTACATTTTAAAATGCATGTGGCTTGTAAAAAATTCATATAAAGATTGTTTTTAGGTAAAATTTTACTTCTCTGATAGCATTATCTGATTTCTGAAACTTTAAAATATCAAAATTGGTATCAGCCTGAAATCCAGTATCTGTCATATATGCTATAAAATGTATTGGAATAAGCTGCTAGTGAACTATGTGTGACCTTTATGTGACAGCCCTAACTATGTTCCTGCTTGGTGTATAAAAGTATGCACATGAAGGCAGCTCTTTGCTTTTTGGCTGTGGAACCCCTCTCTGTACACCTTAGCTCATTGCAAATATTTGAATTTGAAATATACCTACTGAGAGCCAGTTTTGTGTTTTAATGCAGATTTCTATAACAGTATTCTGAATTTCATTTCAACTAATCCCCACATTTAAAAAATCCTGAATTCCCAGAAACAAATACTGCCATGAGCATGTCCTCATTGGTAACTACATCTCTGTACAGCAGGCCCAGCTTCTCGTGGGTCTACTGTATATGCTGACTCTTTTTTTAATGTGTGTATCTGTTTCACAGTCAGACCAAAACACTTGGGAGTGCCTGCAGCAGTGCCATCTCCAAAAGTGCTCAACATTCCACAGGGGCCACTGCCTGTAAAACCTGGGGTAAGACTGGGAAATACTAAGCAGTGAAATACTGCAGGTGGTTCAGCTTCATGAGAATGAAATGTTTAAGGTTTTCCTCACTGTCTTCAGATCCAGCACCCGTACCCAGAGCCTCTGGTGGAGTGCAGCCTGGCCCTGGACTCGGTGGAGAAAGACCTCCCGGAGCAAAACAGCTTCAGCAACATTCCTCATGAAGGGAAGCACACACCGCTGTATGAGAGGTCCTCTCCCATCAACCTTGGCCAGGCCGGCAGCCCCATCAACACAGAGGCTGCTTTCTTTAACGCTTCCTCCACATCCTCCTCCTCCTCCTCGGAGAATGAAGAGAGCTCGGGCACAACTGCCAAGTGAGTTTAACAGTTATACTCCTGTTACTGTGTCCATTCATGGAAACACTCCTTAGCTGTTACAGTGTGTCACGTTCATGGTCCCCAGCTGGCCTCTTCTGTTGGTCAGGTAGTCGTATCTGGTCTTTTCCAGGAACGCTGGCATAAAAAGTTTTAGGTGAAGTACAGGGCAATTTTGCAAACGGTGGAGACCAATCTTTTAAGCCATATAACCTGCATTTATTACAGCAACTGTACTGGGAACCGCCTATTACAAAGTACCGGCAACCGCAGTACTGCATACTGCTTTTCATAGTAGTATTGCAGTGTGAAAAATCTATGTATTTTGCAAAGCTTAGCCAGTCTCCTGTTTTGGAAAGTGAAAGTAAACAATAGGAGGAAAATAAATGTAAGTACCACTTCTAACCTTTCTTTCTAATTAAATCTTGTGTAAGGAGAACATCTGTAACAAATGTAACATTAAAGCTAGCTGCATTTGTCCTACTACCAATAACAAAGGCGTAACGTTTAAGCTAAGCCTGCTAAGCTAACGTTTGATATAATGAAGATGGCAACGTTACTTACGACTTAGATCTAACATTGAGTTTTATTTTTTGTTGCCAATTCAACAATGGCCTCTTGTTGAGACTGCCTGATTGTGATCTTGTAGCGCTTTGCGTTATAGGACACAGTACGCAAGGTGGACTGGTCCAATGCATACTGCAGATCTGAATCAGTATGACCGCTATTTTTGGCATACTGCTGATTTTGCTTTTGTGTGCATACTACATTTAGGCCAAATCAGTACATACAAGCAAAGTAGGCAGTTTTGAATACAGACAGTATTTGTAATCATCATCCTTAACACGGACAACATATTGTATTATCCCTGCTTTTACTGGAACAAGTTCAAATACAGTTAAGACTGTATTGGGAGATGGCTGTACAGTGTTAATTATTTCTTTCATAAAATCTTTTTTTCTTGCCATTTCCTGTTTGTTCCCAGAAACTTTGTTTCTTTGCTGTATTTGTTGTAGCTTATGTTTGGCAAAATAGTTTTTTTAACACACAGTAACTGTACTGCTCTGTTGGATCTAATCTCTGATGGCAAAACTGCTCTGATTCACTATGTGGTTTGTGTTTCCAGATACCCAACGAAGCTTGATTTTAGTAGGTGTATCTGTAAACACAGATCTGCAGATAGCATTCACAGTTTCCTTTGTTTGTTCCCTCAGTCCTTCATTTAGAATCAAGTCTCTAACAGGAGAGAGAGCACCGTGCACCACTGTACTAATGGTTAGGATCACAGTTCTTTTGACATTTAGCCGCTCACAGGATCTGATGTCACTGGGTTTAAGTCAGTACTTGTGCAGAAATCAAGCTTTGCTGGTGAGCTAATGGGAGAACCTAAGGTCATGAAGAGTTGAATTAAACACATCCTGACAGCTGTAAAGATTTGTCTTGGCAGAAACACGGGTATCTATAAAATGTGTTTGCTACACTTGAGAACAGTGGAAATCTTTATGTTCTTGTCAGTCTGCACTTCACTCCATAAATGCTCACTTATTTTGTGCAGCATGTTGCTGTTGCAGTTTACCTACTCAGATCTTAGTAATAGTGCTGTGACTCTTCTTTCAAGTGTGACGCTGCATCCACAGGTGCAACAGTATCTCAGCGTGGTGCTGGGCTATTCTTCTGTTCATTTTGTTACATGACATTATTATACATTTTCTACCTGTGGATGAATTTATTTCAGGGCAATGGGTGTCAATTTAAGACAATATCAATACTTGGATGATTTCTGTGTGGCTGTACATCTAAATGCTGCATTAAGGTGGGGTAACAAATTCTAATCCAGTACACATCTTTTTGTTAAATTCAGTGATTATCCTCACGCTCTGTGAGCTGTCTGTTCTGTGTGTGCACTGAGGAAAAACTCCAGTCCCGCACGCAACTCTATTCCAGCTGTTCCAGCCATGATGTGTGTGTCAGTTAAATGAAATGACTTGACCACGGACATTCAGCTTACTTTCTAATTCAAAGACATGCCGTTGTTTTGATGTTCGCTATAGTAGCAGCTGTTTATCTTATTTATGGGACACTGCCAGGTAGGGCTGAACAATTCATCAAAATATTATCGAAATCCCATGGCGAAGTGAAATCTCCAAATCACAGAAGCTGCAATTTTGCAAGGTAAAATGTGTCACAATGTTGTGGTTTTGCAAAGATGCCCCAGCATAAAAGACAAATCGTTTTCTCCAGACATAGGGGAACGTGCTTTTTTCAAAGGGACTCCAGCAAAAAGTCCCACTAAAATAATGACTAATATTGGAGTATCTGTCAAAATAATCACAATATGATTTTTTTATTTTATTTTGCATGTTGTTGACCCCTACTACTAGAAAAAGGTGATCAATGGTTTATCTTGAGTTTGCTAAACTAAATGATATGTATGCTGTCTTTTTTAGTCATGTTAGTGACCATAAGGGAGGATGGGAGAAAAACGGACATACTCCACATTCTGAAAACACACCAGAGGGAGACCTGGGGGACCAAACTAAAGTGAGTGCAACACCAGGAACACATTAGACCTGGTCAGAGATCTCACCAGGTAACTAAACTAAAACCTGATGTGTCCCGTCTGTCTTCAGGCTGACCTCTGTGTTACCCCTACTGCGAGCCCGGGGTCACAGGCCATATGTCTCCACAGCTTGAATGCCCAGATCCCCTCCCTGCTCTCCATGCCCACCAGGAACCACATGGACATCACCATCCCACCTCTCCCTGCTGTGGCCCCTGAGGTCCTACGGGTGGCTGAGCACAGACACAAGAAGGGCCTTATGTATCCCTACATCTACCATACTCTCACCAAGGTCAGGGCGGACTCATCTAGACTGATTCTAATAAGCTGCTCGTAGATTTTATTTTGTAATGGCAGTTTTTTTTAAAAATTGTGTTCATGCAAAACTAAAGAAGTAATGCATCACATGTCTCTTTTTAAAAGTGAAGCTCCGGCTACACAGACTGGAATCTGAAGTGTCGACAGTGAGTTGTTTGTGGCATTGTGCAGCATTAAGGTAACTGTCTTTGCAGGGAGAGATTAAGCTATCGGTCACCATTGAAGATGAAGCTAACAAAGACCTGCCCTCAGCAGTGCAGCTGTTTCGGCCTATCCGTCAGTATGTTTACGGAGTGCTCTTCAGCCTGGCCGATGCCAGGAAGAAGGCTGAGAGATTCACCACGAGGAAGAACTGCCTCCTTGAATGTGAGTTCTGTGGTTACAAAGCTCCTTCATGTCACTGTATCAAGTCCAGAACTGAGGTTTCTATGCCTGCTTTTATCAAGTGTCTCAGAGTAGGAAATTAGTCCACCATGCCAAAAAGTCTGTGATTTTTGTTCCTAGTGTATGTACCACTGGACTACGTGTGTTTCATCAATTTCTTAATTTAGGAAATCAATCATCTCTAATGATAATTTTGAGTGCTCGCAGGAGATGACATGGTATACTGGTAATCAAGTTTCCAATCAGCTTTTAAAAAGTGTGCATGACAAAGACTTGAAAGCAAGTTAGCATGCCAGGTGACATTATAGAAATACGTTTTCTCCACCTTTAAGGGGACATGAGTTAAAATACATGTCAGATGCTGCGCCAATATGAACATTGTAAAACGACGTGATTAGTTAGGGTTGACTAGGATATGTCACACAGTCAAGTGACGAGTACTAGCCAATCAGAACACAGTAGGGCGGGAGTTGTTGAAACTCTGGCAGGAAAAAAACATAACCATAATAATAAAAAAAAACTGAATCAACTGAAGCGAAGGAGACAAGTGAGGAGAAGACGGCACTGTGAGTGACAGGAGGCGGGGCTATGTGGGCACTGCAGCGGTGTGTGTGTGTGTGTGTGTGTGTCAACTAGCTATCAGGGAGAAGAGAAGCGCAATTTTCAGTATCAATACTGTGGGAAAAGTGTATTAAAAGCGTTATATTCATATTCATAATATTCAGAATTCTTCAGTATTTAAAAAAAAATCTATATATTTTCTGTTGGGCTGCAACTGAGTTATCAATTCCCAGAAACCAAAACAAGGTCTTCACATCTTGTTTTATCTGACCACATTCCATAACCCAAAGATTTGTCGTTTTAGTTTTAATCAACTAATTGATTAATCACCTTATTTTTAAGCTCAAAATTTTTGTATTTGTACGATACTCCAACCCACCACTGTCGGTTAGAATTATTTTTCAAGTCGATTAATCCAACGATTATTTTTTTGATTTGTCGATTAATCTGACAAATTTTGTGTATTCTAAAGAAAAAAAAGTTGCCTATTACTCAATTTAACATACCAATTTATCCAAAATAAATATCAAAAACATGTCTAATCAATAAATCAATATTTTATTCAGTCATCCCGATGAAGCACATTAGAATTATGACAATAGTAGTATCTTAAAATTAATCCAATTTCCATGTGGTGATAATAATAACAGATATTAATTAGGCTACTTTACTTAAAACTTTAAATGTTTCTTACATTTATTTCAATATTGAGTAATGCAGTTTTATTATTAAAATGTATATCTGCATCTGTGTGTGAACTGGAATGATTCAGACTGTGCAGAATGTCTGTTAGTTTCAGCTGTTTTCTCGCTCATACGTGACTGTTGAATAAACCTAAAATTTGAAACAGCCGAACGTTAGATGACACATGGTGTAACGTTACGTTACCATGACAGCAGCAGGGCAGAAATTACTAGAAGAAATACTTTAAAAATACATTTTAACGGACTACGTGTCCTCGTGCTGATAATGTGCAGAGCTTGTGTGGAGACAGGATTTGCGGTGCTGCCGTCAGTGCTCCGGGATACTTTCGCTTCACGTTTTCATGCTGCTTCACGTATTTGTGGACAGCAGTTGTGCTGCAGTGAAGCTATTTCCAATTCAGAGCTCATGGAGCAGCATGTCGTTGAGCTGTCTAAAATACTCCCAAAATTTAGACGGTCAAAGGCGTGGTCTTGTAGTTGGACCTTGTCTGGGGGAATCCCACTAACACCGGATGCAGCGACGCTTCGATGCATGTAATGCAAGTCGGCGTATTTACGTAATCGATTACGTCGACAAATCACCCCAGCCCTAGTCACAGTACAACACATCATCGTAATTTTAACATTGCAGCTAAGTGTTGCAAGACAGCGGCGTTACCATCCTTCCTATGATTAATCCTTCTCCTGCTGAAAGTAAAATTAAAAAGTAGAGCTGGGCAGAATCAGCAATGGGATGGCTAGCTGCACGGCTAACTGAGTAGCTAGCAGCTAGTGCTGTTAGCAGCTAAAGTTAAGCCTAGTTCACACAATACTTTTAAAAGCCTCATTTGCAAGTTGCCGAGCTTGCCGACCATCGGGCTGTGATCGGGGGCATATCAGTTATTGATCGGCGCTCGCCAGTACTTATGTGTGAACTACTCCATGACTCATCAAAACGGCTCACTGACGGCAGCCAGATATCTAGTTGAGCCCGACAGATACGGGATTTTTAAGTCCGATACCGATCGGCCAATATTCTTTGTTTGTTTTTTTTCTTCCTTATTTTAAGAAACGCACATGTGTCTATGTTAAGACCATTTCAAGATACCATGACATAATGCAGTTTAAAAAGAAACGTTAAACTTTAATGTTATAAATAGTAATTTGAACAAAATTACAGCAAAATATATTAAAGTTTTGATAAAGAGTCAAATGTATAAAACTACAAAAAACATTAAAAAATGTCTGCTTTGTTATAAATTAGTACTACTACTAATGAACATTAAAGTAAATAGTATATGTGTTGTGGGGGCCAACGAAACAAAACTATAAAAAATACTACTACTACTACTACTATACTAATAATAATAATACCATATATCATATCTCACGTCATTGCAATAATAACAATGATAAACAGGGCTCTCCTACTTAGGCAAAAATGATATATATTTTGTCATGCAATAGTTATTACCTTACATATAATCTGCCACAATTTCTATTTTCTTAACTATGTAGCATATTCACATCTAGGTTCTCCCCTTACCAGCAGTCTGTTAATTCTATCCAAAGCTAGTTAAGTCTAATCTAAGTATTAATCTAATACTAGAACTAGACTAGGGAGAAATGAGATGACCGTTCACTATAACTGTTTCAGAGACAAATCTATAGTCATGTCTGTCAACAGCGTAGCCTCCACCACTCACCTACTGTAACATTAAATGCACTGCTGTGACGTGGGAGGAAACCGGTTAGGGCAGTGAGAAGTGGGAGGGTTAGTAACTCTGGTCATAAATGTTTTCAGAAAAGAAGTGATGGGGGCTATTTTTATTATTTAAGTCATGTAATTAACGTGATGAATGACCAACTCACCGTGAACACTGAGTGTGAGAGCTACCAGGAGCTACTCTTCCTAGCTGTTACTACATGCTCCGGTAGACTACAGTCAGGTCATGTTTTGTTCTGTGGTGCTGCAGTGTTTGGAACAGAGGAGCTGCAGAGCGCCCCCTGGTGGGAAAACTATGCAACACTAATCACATGAGGGAAGGATCCAATTTTTTCATTTTTAATAGTCATAAATCGGCTGTTATAAACGCCAATGCCGATTTATCTGCAAGTAGCTTATATCGGCCGATAATATCTGCAAAACGATAAATCGGGCGGGCTCTAATATCTAGCATGCTAAATGTCTGGAGAAGTTGGCCAACTCGACATCCACATCCAGCCAATGAGAGCAGGCAACAGATGGAGCAGGCAGCTACTTTTTCACTATAAAACACTTTTTACTCACCTCCAGCTCTCTCTGTAGCTCAGAAGATCCCTGCTACAGCTATTTCGTGTGTAGTGTCGCCTAATTTCCTGTTGCATGTTTGTTTTCTTGACAAAACGTGGTTTGGAGACCAGCGTCGGGTGACACAGCCGTTGTCTCGTATAGTGTGTGACGCCACAAGACTGCAAGGTGTGTAGTCTGAATAGCACAGCAATCAGCCGACATTGAAAGACGTGTAATCTGCATGAGCCTTAACCGGTAACATACAAATCCGTAAATCACCAGAAGTTGAGGCAGAGGAGCCAGAGGACACCAGAGCGAAAGCCAGAAACTTTGTTTTTGTACAGTAATCAGTGAGGCCTAGTCTCTCATAGCAGGCCTTATCTCCACATTGACTCAGCTCTGTGCAGCTAGGCCCCGCCCCTCTGCTGTTGACAAATTTGACAAATTAGATGCAAGTTTGCTTTCAGGGAGAGGGGCCTTAAAGAGACAGGAGCTAAAATGTTGTGTTCAGGCAGGGTGAAGAGAGGTGCTGAAGCACTGGACAGTATGAGAAAAATACATATTTTTGAACATTAAAGCATAGTAGAAACCCTAATTACAAGTTTGAACCTGAAAATAAAGACCTTTTAAAACATACATTTTACAAGAGGAACACAGCGAGCCACCAGTTAACGACAAGCGGTAATGTTTCTGAATGTGTTTGTACAACCAGCTAGGAGACTAAATACTTTGTTCCTTCATTTCAACACAGTTTAACATCTCACAAGTCTTGTTGTTGAAAGCACAAGAACTAATACTGAACCCGTTGTTGTCCAGCTGTGTTCAGTCCTGGTACAGTCGTGTTCACTGGGAGGTTACTGAGTCGGGTTCCATTGCACGCTGAACCAGCTCTGGTTCTGGTGCTCATTCCCACCTCCCTCCCCAGCAGCGTTTCCTGCTGGGTCCCCCACCCTGGCCCTGAAAACCTCTTCCTTCCAGTAGGGGTGATAATGAATACTTGAAGATTCGATGCTTAGATAGGAGGACCCTGATTCGACTCCTTATCTCACCAATCTTCGCAGTGGCATTATGAAATCATCATACCATTTTTGCTATATGAGGGTGCTCAACATCAGATTTTTCAGAAAACTACCGGTTTTCTCCCAATAAGTTGATATACAGCCTATTATGATATAAATATCAACATCGACACATAGAACCTCGAGGGACATTCGAATCATTTATCACCATTGGTTAACCACACAGAATATTATATAGTTTTTATACAGTACTTGGAATAGACCTATGAGGAACCTCAACATGCATGCAATTCTCGGCGAGTCGGCAGGTACAACTCTGCACAAGACCGGTGAATGGCAGGCGAGCAGGGCTGAAAAGTGTCAACAGTAAGCCTCAGTTTAGCTGTGAATAGATGCTCTCATGCTTTTCAAGATTAAAGCGGAGCTACAATGTGTAACACCCCCCACTGCAATCCTTGACAGTTCTTTTTTGACTGTATGTAAATCCTTAGTTGGGGACACCCCTAACTCCCAGCAATCCAAAGTTCCTCTGCTAGTGGTGTAAACGACACCAATACTTCCCCGGTACTCTGAGCCTTGAGGTTAGATTTGACTAACAGGACCACTAACTGTGCAAAATAGTTAGTAGCAGTTCGCCGGTAAGTGAGCAGCGGCTCGAGCAGCAGTGTTCTGAATCAAGATATCTAATCAAGACGACTGAAGGTAAATGCTTGGATAAATTTTTCCAGGTCCTGCTGAGACATAAGTCCTTTAATCCTTGATATATTCTTCAGGTGATAGCAGGCTGACTTTGTAATTGTCTTAATTTGGCTGCTTAAATCAGGTCTGAGTCCATGACTACACCAAGATTTCTTGCTTGGTTTGTGGTTCCTAACCTTACCAATTCAAGCTGAGCACTGACTTTCAATCGTTCTTCCTTGGCTCCAAACACAATAACTTCAGTTTCATCTTTGTTTAATTGAAGAAAATTCTGGCACATCCAATCGTTGAGCTGCTTAATACAGCCACTCAGCGCCCGTATGGGATCATAGCCCCCGGGTGAAATGGTTATGTAAATCTGTGTGTCATTTGCATAATTATGGTAACATATTTTGTTGTTTTTCATAATCAGAGCCAGTGGAAGCATGTAGATGTTAAACAGAAGAGGCCCCAGAATGGAGCCTTGGGGGACTCCACAGGTCATTTTTGTTAGCTCAGATGTGTAATTACCTATAGACACAAAGTAGTCCCTGTCCTTTTAAGTAGAATTCAAACCAGTGTAGTACTGTGAGAAAGTCCAACCCAGTTTTCAAGTCTGTCTAGTAATATGTTGTGGTCGAAAGCACTGAGATCCAATAATACTACGACAATTCTGCCACTTTCAGTGTTTAAATGGATGTCATTGAAGACCTTAACAAGAGCCGTCTCAGTGCTGTGGTGTGATCAAAACCTGACTGGAAGACATCAAAACAGTTATTTAGTGCCAAGAAAGCACTAAGCTGTTGAAAAACAGCCTTTTCAATGATTTTTAGGTGGCAGCCCTTGTAGGACGTTCTACTCTGGTGTAGAAGTGCTTTTAGTCCTTGATTACTTTTAGTACTGTTTTAGGAGAGGTCCTGGGACAAACCCTGATCTCTTTAAATGTTGTTCCCCAGATACACATGTCATGGTCAAAGAGTGGGCCGCCTACAAAGGCAAGTCTCCCCACACTCCAGAGCTGGTGGAGGCTCTGCCCTTTAGGGAGTGGACCTGTCCCAACCTGAAGAAGCTGTGGTTGGGGAAGGCTGTGGAGGACAAGAACCGCAGGATGAGAGCATTCCTGGCCTGCATGCGCTCCGACACTCCAGCTATGCTGAACCCTGCCAACGTCCCCACTCCCCTCTTGGTGCTCTGTTGTGTGCTACGGTGAGTAGCAGACTGTAGCCTCACACACAAAGTACAGTCATGGCCACAAATAGGGTCACTCCTGTATGTCTGTCACATAAAGCGCTACCTCTCCCAGCAAATTGTCGCAATTACAAATGCTTCGGTATTCTCATGTTTAGGGATGCACAATAATTATTGATCCGATAATATTTTCATTATCAGAATCATATCTGAAAATGAAATTTTGGCCAATAAGAATCAAAAAATGCTTTAACATGCGCCGCTGCTGTTGTTGTCGCTCTGATCCTCATGATGGTGCGCCTGAATAGAGCCTTGCAGACAGTGCAGGCAGCTAGAGCCAAACAAACTGGTCTTCAGCGCTGGGCCCGCTTTAACACTGCGTGTAGGTTACAAGTTAAAGCCACTTTGATTTAAATTGCATGACTTGTCTCTCGAGACATAACGTTACGTTATACACTCACCTAAAGGATTATTAGGAACACCTGTTCAATTTCTCATTAATGCAATTATCTAATCAACCAATCACATGGCAGTTGCTTCAATGCATTTAGGGGTGTGGTCCTGGTCAAGGCAATCTCCTGAACTCCAAACTGAATGTCAGAATGGGAAAGAAAGGTGATTTAAGCAATTTTGAGCGTGGCATGGTTGTTGGTGGTTTACAAAGAATGGTGTGAAAAGGGAAAAACATCCAGTATGCGGCAGTCCTGTGGGCGAAAATGCCTTGTTGATGCTAGAGGTCAGAGGAGAATGGGCCGACCGATTCAAGCTGATAGAAGAGCAACTTTGACTGAAATAACCACTCGTTACAACCGAGGTATGCAGCAAAGCATTTGTGAAGCCACAACACGCACAACCTTGAGGCGGATGGGCTACAACAGCAGAAGACCCCACCGGGTACCACTCATCTCCACTACAAATAGGAAAAAGAGGCTACAATTTGCAAGAGCTCACCAAAATTGCACAGTTGAAGACTGGAAAAATGTTGCCTGGTCTGATGAGTCTCGATTTCTGTTGAGACATTCAGATGGTAGAGTCAGAATTTGGCCTAAACAGAATGAGAACATGGATCCATCATGCCTTGTTACCACTGTGCAGGCTGCTGGTGGTGGTGTAATGGTGTGGGGGATGTTTTCTTGGCACACTTTAGGCCCCCTTAGTGCCAATTGGGCATGGTTTAAATGCCACGGCCTACCTGAGCATTGTTTCTGACCATGTCCATCCCTTTATGGCCACCATGTACCCATCCTCTGATGGCTACTTCCAGCAGGATAATGCACCATGTCACAAAGCTCCAATCATTTCAAATTGGTTTCTTGAACATGACAATGAGTTCACTGTACTAAAATGGCCCCCACAGTCACCAGATCTCAACCCAATAGAGCATCTTTGGGAGGTGGTGGAACGGGAGCTTCGTGCCCTGGATGTGCATCCCACAAATCTCAATCAACTGCAAGATGCTATCCATCAATATGGGCCAACATTTCTAAAGAATGCTTTCAGCACCTTGTTGAATCAAAGCCACGTAGAATTAAGGCAGTTCTGAAGGCGAAAGGGGGTCAAACACAGTATTAGTATGGTTCCTAATAATCCTTTAGGTGAGTGTAGGTCATGCTACACTCGATAGCAGTATCTATAAGCTCAGACCTTTATTGATTTTACTTTACTTACTTACTTTTCTTCTTGAGAAGACTGAGTTACTTGCGTCTCTGTAAGTGCAAACCAGTGGGCCAATTGACTATTCTTGCTGCGTGTGAACAGCTGACTAGAGCTACAGCCACAGCAGCAGCATCAAAGCATTGAAACTTTATCCATCGTCAACCGCTTATCCTGCGTACAGTCCATCGCAGGGCCACACATAGATGAACTCACACCTAAAGACAATTTTAGGGTAACCAATCAACCTAGCCTGCATGTTTTTGGACGGAAACCGGAGCACCCGGAGAGAACCCACACAGAACATGCAAACTCCACACAGAAAGGTCGGGGCAACCGGGGTTTGAACCCACGACCTTCTCGCTGTGAGGCAACAGTTCTAACCACCGCACCACCGTGCTGCCCATTGAAATGTTATCTCTTACAAAAATGTGAAGAAATGATTGGCTATTGGATCGGTGGGAAAAAAAACCAACATATCACTACTCATGTTCATTTATTTTGTTTGCATTGGAACAACACAAAAAAAGCAGAGAAAACACAAAACAAATCTGAGACATTCCACACAGCACTCTAAAAACGGATTCGGCACCTTTTCAAATTCTTCAGAAATAATTGTATTTCAAGCAGGAGATGCTCTTTTAATTTGTAATTGAACTCACCTGTAGCAATTCACAGGTGCCTGCAATATAGAACTCACACTTACAACCAGTTAAAATGGAGAAAGGTTGCCTCAACATTTGTTCTGTGTACCACACTGAGCATGGACAAAAGATAGAAGAGAAAAGAATTGTCTGAGGATTTGAGAACCAACATTTTGGAAAAGCATGGACAATCTCAAGGCTACAAGACCATCTTAATGTTCCTGTGTCCTCCGTGCAACATGTGGAGACTTACAGCCCATGGAACTGTAGCTAATCTCCCTGGATGTAGACGAAAATGAAAAATTGATGGAACGATTGCAATGAAGGATTGTTGGAATAGTGGATAAAGAACCACAATCAACTTCCAAAGAAATTCAGGCTGACCTGCTGGCACAGGATACAAAAGTGTCAGCTCGCATTATCTGTCACATTCTAAATAATAAGGGACGCTATGGTTGGAGATCCAGGAGGACCCCGCAGCTGACAGAAACATAAAAAAACAGATTTGGGTTTGCCTAAACTTACCTAGGGAAACCAAAATCCTTCTGGGAGAACGTCCCGTGGACAGATGAGAATAAAATCAAGCTCTTTGGTAAAGCATCATTCTTCTGTTTTCAGAAACAAAATGAGGCCTTTAAAGAAAAGGACACGGTTCCTAACGTCAAACATGGTGAAGGTTCACTGATGCTTGTGGTTGCTTTGTTGCTTCAGGCACCGGATGTCTTGACCAAATGCATAACATGAAATCTTAAGACTACTAAAGAATTCCGCGGAGCAATAGCAGGACCCAGCTTTCCGACACTTGGCCCTATGACCCAAAGCATACTTCAAAAAGCAATTTAAATGGGTTTAAGACAAAGAACTGGAGAATGGAAATCCCATAGAGCACCTGTGGAGAGATCTCCCAGCAGTTGGGAGAAGGTACTCGTCAAATCTCAGACCTGGAGCAGTTGGCAAAAGAAAATTCCAGTACAGAGGTGTAAAATGGATATTAAGTGCCAGTAATTTTGTCCACTCCATTTTGTGAAATGTTTTTTCCCCCTCATGTTTTCTTTTGTGGTGTTCCAGTGCAAAAGAAATAAACATGAGAATACCTGCATTTGTAAATGCAACAATTTTCTGTGACACTAGTGCATTATGTGACAGACACGCAGGGGCGCCTGATATTTTTGGCCATGACTGCAGGTAGACCTCCCTGTCTAGGAGAGGAGTGAGCCCAGTTTGAAGTGGATTGAAAGGGAGTGAGGCTTTATTAAGACAGAGCTCATCAGTTCCTGGTGTTTGTAATACTGTTAACCTTCTGTCTTTTGCTTCAGGTTTATGTTACATTGGCCAGGAGTAAGAATTTTGCGTCGTAACGAACTTGACGCTTTCCTAGCCCAAGCACTTTCTCCTAAACTTTATGAGCCTGACCAGCTGCAGGAACTGAAGGTGATTGTGTAGTGTTTATTATATGAGGAGTGTCCAAGAAACACACACAGGCCATGATCTGCCATCTTGTCAATTGTTTACTTGGTCTGTATGTATTTAACTTCCCTAAATGTTACTTCGATTGAGAGAATTGGCAGGCCCGTGTCAGATTTCATGTTTTCTTGTTTCTCTTGACACTCCTTATATTCTCCAGAACAATAACTTTCATTGTCGATTAATCTGTTGATTACTTTCTCGATTAATCGATTAGTTGTTTGGTCTGTAAAACGTCAGAAAATGTCCGTAAGTGTTTCCCCATAGTCCAAGATGACGTTCTTAAATGTTTTACCCAAAGGTATTCAGTTTGCTGTCATAGAGGAGAGAAACCAGCACATATTCACATTTAAGAAGCTGGAATAAAAAAAATTACTTTGATTTATCGATAATTGAAATAGTTGGCAACTAATCGATTAATTGTTGCAGCTCTACAGCAGACAAAGCAACATGCTCCTACAAAACACAGTTTTGTAGGAGCATGTTCCTGAAGCCGTAGCTTTGCACTAAAAGATTTATTTCTGTATAGCTTTGAGTGACTCGGAGGGGTTCTTGTGTCATGTGTGGATGGTTTATCAACTTTGTGTTTCGGACCGAGTTGTACTCATTTGGCCTTTGTTTATGTAAACCATCCACACGAGCTGTGTGCCTTCATCCCTGTGGTCTGTCTGTGTGTAGCCCTGTCTGCTCTCTGCTGTGCCAGAACATCTAGGTTGTGTCTGCTGGTGTTTTGTGTTGGCTGGATTAGGTTGTGTACCACTGTATTTTGGCAGCCATGAGGGAATGGGCTGCTTATGCTTGCTCTGTGCTTTGCTTTGCACCATTCATCTGAATACTCAGTGGGGCTGTTAGAGGAGCATATTGTCTTTTTTCCCCTTTCATTTAGACATTTCATAAGTCTGTTCCTCTTCTACAGATCAACAACCTGGACCCTCGAGGAGTCCAGCTGGCCGCTCTGTTCATGAGCGGAGTGGACATGGCTCTATTTGCCAATGACGCATGTGGACAGCCTATTCCCTGGGAGCACTGCTGTCCCTGGATGTACTTTGATGGCAAGCTGCTTCAGAGTAAACTCATCAGAGTCAACAGGGAGAAGGCCCAGCTCATTGACCTCTGTGATGGTCAGGTAGCTTCATTCACACCACCCACTAGTCAGCAAAACATGCTCTGACTAAAGGGGTTACAGCTGGATGAATAGAAAACCTCTCAAAGGTGGCACAAAAAGCCTGCCGTGAGACCCGCTGCCTCCTGATCAAGATTTGTGTCCATTGCGTCTTATTGACTTCATGCGGTCCCCCCCTTTTCTCATTTGTTCCTTTTTCCAGTTTTGTCTATTAGCTTCTGGTTACTGTTGCTGGCTAAATTAAATACAGGTCAAAAGTCTGTCCTGTCGGTTCACAGAGCCTGCTATACATTTCTCAAAGTTGAGAACACACGGCCACACTAAAGTGGAGTTCACATAACTGACTGTGGTCGAACAGAACCGAGCCAAACGGGCATGAAACCAGTTTCTGACCTAAGAGCTAAAGATAAATTTACAGCAATTGTGACATTTTTAGGCATTGATAACAAGACAACACACATAATTTCTCACATTAGGCTACAAATTAGTTGTGTAAATAACACTTCACTGACAATAGACTTCTGATTTGATAACTGCACTGACTTAACTGGAAATATTTAAATCAGTATTAAAATAAATTTCAATCAGTGCTGCTCACAGTAAAACAAAACCACGGCCGATTGTGTAACTGTTTCAGAAAAGACAAAAATTGCCTAAAGGTACAATTTGTAAGAGATGGCCAGAATGTTAGCTGAAAACATTTTTAAAAATTCACTAAAATTATTGACAGAATGTGAAAGAGTAACAGTTCTGACCTTGTGTCTAAGACTTCTATCATGTTGCAGATATCTACTTCTGGTGGCCATTCCTGACTCAGTCAGCAAATAGGACCGCTAAGTTAGTCTAGCTAACGGCAGTTAGCAGCAGTTATGACCTGATATGTGATATGGTGCCCCCTATTCCTTACACATTTTTACAAATAGTACGTGATAAATGGTTTTTGGTTGTAATTATTTTTACAAGCAAGAGGCACAACCTCTTTCAGACAGCGAGAGAAGATTGTGTCTGTCACCTGACATCTTATCTGGGTTAAAGATGTAGAACGATTGTAGAAACGGTTAGAACGTGTTAATGAAACGAATGATCTGTTTGTTTACAGAGGTCTTGATTGGTTTGTCTCTCTTCAGGCTGAGCTGGTTGCCAAGGTGGAGAAGATGCGTCAGAGCATCCTGGAAGGTCTCAACTTTACTCGGCCGCCTCATCCTCCTCCATTCCCACCTCCGCCACTTCCACCTCCTCACAGGATGCCTTTCTACCCCCCCACTGGCTCCTTCTACCCCCCACCCCCAATGATGCCTCCTCAGGGGAGAGGCAGAGGGATGCCTGGTGAGTACAGCCCATTCAGTTTTGTATTTGGTCTTAGTAAGTCATTAGTAAGTCATTTCATACATTTGCCATCTTTGGAATTTTAAGCTTGTCACCCCCCCCCCCCCCCCCCCCCCCCCCCCCCCCAAACCAAACCAAAATGATTGCGAAAGGTTTTGTATTGCACTTCCACGGATTAACACCATTTGTTTTTCAAGGAATCTCGTCGCAGGGTGGGAAGCTGGAGATAGCTGGCACTGTGGTGGGTCAGTGGGATGGAGCCAGACGCAGCCGAGGAAGAGGAGGCTTCCCTGTCCAGGTGGTGTCTGTTGGTGGACCAAATAGAGGGTAAGTTCAGAAAGAAGATGAGATTTCCTATGCACTTTATTACCTATCTGTTATTATTTATTAGTAAAGCATGTGGACTTGTTTCTGTCTTCTGTAGTCGTCCCAGAGGTGTGATTTCCACGCCCGTCTTCAGGACGTTTGGTCGAGGAGGCAGGTACCACACTCGGACCTTCAAGAGTCAGGGAGCATACCTGGTACGTTAGTGATGAATCACTGTTCACATGGCAGACATGTCCTTCACAATGCAGTCACAATGACCAATACATGCACACCACACCAGCACTACACACAACTGTGTGGATGAAGTGTTCGATGAAGTAGTTCTAGGATTGTGCACTATTAGAAATTAGGAAATAAGCAGGCATAATGATCGAACTAATGATGAAACTGATGAGAGAAAGTAGGAAGGGAATCACTATGAGAATGTCGCAAGCGTTGCAAATGCTGCAATGTTTTTTACTTGTGAAAAGCTTATGGAAATGTCCCAAAGAAATGGCTCCATCTTCTGGTAAGCATGGATGTGGTCAGTAATTTCAATGGTAGGCTGCCCACTAGATTTTGAGAGAATTCTGTCCTGATGGTGGTGCTAGAGGAATGATTACGGGTCACCAAATACATTAGGGTGTACTACAGACCTGCTGCCCTGGTGGGAAGTATAGTGTCGCTCAGCTTACAATGATGGAACACTTCTTAAATGTTACATTTAGTAGATCTAGTCTAAGGACATATGGGCAAGGGTAATATAAATGAAATATAAATTCCTCAAACTGGAAAACAACCTCTAGTGTCCCTTTTTTAAGACACTGCAGTAGTCATGTCTGTGGTTGTGCTTCACAAAGATCAAAATACAGCTGTTGCTCTTTTCACTGTTTAATTACAGTGCAACAGCAGAATACACAACCATTGTTTGAGCTATCAACATGGGATGAGTTGTCGTCCCTCAAGTGGTTTGTTTGTTACCAGGACTTTCAGTCCATATTTGTATTTTCTCCATGACTTAAAGAAGAACCCTCCCAGTCACTGTTGCAGTGTAGCTGTCTTTGGCATCAGTTAAAAATCCCTTTTGTCTTTTTATCCAAGGGTAAGCCTGCTCATAAGCCTGCTCATACATCTGGACATGATGCAGTTAAGGAGAGAAAGAAGCCCAAGCCAGAGGAGAGGAAATCCTCTCCTGCACCTTGTGACGGCTCCACCACAGAGAACGGTGTGGAGGACAAAGAGCCAGGCCAGCTGAACGGAGATAAAGAGGAATGCAGGGCTCTCATCCAACCTGAAAGTGCCTTTAGCAGTGACTCCAAGACGTGCAATTCTAATCCTCACTTAAATGCACTAAATGTAGACAGCGGCTGCCACAGAGATGAAGGCCTGGAGGCCGCCGTCTTAAAAAAAGAAGAGTAAGCCTATTTTTCTAGAGAGGGTGAAGGATGAAAGATGGAACAGGGTTAGGATATCTGGAAATTTGGAAAGCGTATAGTCAATGTACATTTTTCTTCTCAGACAAAGAAAAGAGATGAAATTCGGATCCCTCTCAGTAAACGCGAGATATGACACACTGCTGGTTTAAGGAGTTGTTCACTCGCTCATCACCAAGATTTCTACATGTTTATGAGAATGATACTTTTCCTTTTCGTTAGTAAATTGAAGCTTCAATAAGCTTTAATTTTGGTTATTAATATTTTGGTTCTTCTAGGTTAATACTCTTCTAGTACTCGGCGCCATGTGTTTGCCACAATACGGTTATCAATTTTGTGTTGTCACTGTATAACCGCTTAATGAAAACAAAACGTATAAAGAAAAAGCAAAATGCAACACTTGGTCCCCACTTTGGGTTTGGTTCATGTTTAAGCAGCCAGTTAGTTCAGATGAGCTCCATGTCATTTCAGTCATTTAGCTGTAAGTAACATTTCAAGAAATGGCTCTAAAAATTTAGACGCAAAAGATCTCGTCAAACTCTGATACTCAACTTGGTTTCTTGAATTAAATGTAGAGCTGTAGCATTACCGCTTCAACAAAAACCTGCATGGTTTAAGAGGTGTGTAGTTATTATGCATGTTGTCCTCCTCCATCTTTACAGGTACTGTGACCATTTGGAAATTAAAGAAATGGCTAATGTCAGTGATAGCCTATAAAAGATGTTAACTGTTAGTAACAGATTTGTTCTGACCTTGATTATGTTTTTTTTGTTTTTTTAATATTGAACTCTGTTGCATTTAATTAAAACAAGAAGTTATATAGCCACTTTGAAATAGTGTAGTCACACTATGTTGTTATTGGTTGTTTTCTGCATTAGAAAAGCTTTAATCAAAATTGTCGCCCCTTTCGCAGCAACGTGCTCGACCTTCCACTTAAGACTTTAGCCGTCAGCCAGTAATCCATTTTGATATTTACTTTAGTGTTGTTTTTACTCATACTACTTCAACGCCAGAATCATCATTTAAAATTTTGACTTAATTCTCCTGAATTCTCCCTCTCATCTTTCATTAGTGATCAGAGAAACGGTGTATTCCCCCAGTCGCCCCCGCAAGAGCTAAATCGGTTACCTTCTATGTAAGTTGATCAGAGTTTCTTCCTAACTCATGGATTGTAAAAGAATGAACTGCTGTTGGGTTTGATTGAATGTTGATGGATTGTGGTGTGGTGTATTTGAAGGCAACTTAGCTACAATGCTTAATAAAACTATATTCTTTTAAGTACAAATTGTTGTTGGTTTCTTTCTTTCTCTCATCATACTGTAACAGATGTGGACATTAATATTTTAACTTTTCCTTGCTCACTGGCTGACTTTCCGCATCTTTAATTCCCTGCATCCATTGTTAAAAGCAGTAGAGTGAGCAAATCTGCTCTAAATGCAAACAGGCAACATTATTGCTTGTAAGGCTTTACCTTCTGGATATGTAAAGTATATTTTGAGCTGAAGACCAGTTAAGACAGAAGAAATATAAAACAAAATACAGCATGTTAACTAGTTAAACCTACAGTCTTTATAAATTAAATTTTTTACACTTTAAAAAAAATTGACAAAACGTTCTCAGAGTTTTTATAGGCAAATGTAATTATTTTTGTCAAATATATTTACCGTACACATTAAGTAGAGGCAGCATTAAGTACAGCATCAAACTTGGGTATGATAATACAAAGAACATGATTCTTAGTTCATAGTTTACCTGTAAACCTTGAAAGTATACCCGTAAGTGAAAGCTACTTAAAATTCTGGACTGACCGGTGTGGGGAACTTGACCTGCAACAACATTATGAGACCGATCACCAATACAAACATGTAATGATTTTCTGAAAATTATGCCTTTCTGAAAACAATCAATCCACATACTAACACGTAGCTTTACTACTGTTGGGACAGTGTCAACCAAAGAAAATATGAGACTAATAAGATTTCTTTGACTAACCAGTTAATTGGAAAATCTGTGAAATTGTTTCTTCAGTATTGTTGAGCCTCTGCAAATGAATACAAGCATGCAAAAGGATCTACTGGACCAAAGCATTTGTGATTATAGTGAATCATATTCCAGTGACGAATACAGTAATGCCCTACTCCCTATACAGACATTGCATGCCAGCATTAGAAATAATGACAAGCCAACCAGCTAAATTGTACATTTTATTTAGTAACTGAACTACAGTATAGTAGTCTAGTTTTCTGCCTACAGTCACATTTTGAAATATTTACTCTAAAATTTGTAATCTTGTGTAAACAACAGCTGTTTATTATCAGTAATAAATGGAACTATAATCATAAAATGTAATGCATGTATTTCACTCTGTCACCAAGTTTGACCAAAATGTCTAGAAAATGAATGACTTCTGTTACTACATAATAATAAATAATATTATACTTAATAATATAACATAATTCGATATGTATCTCTCTCTCTCTCTCTCTCTCTATATATATATATATATATATATGTTGTAATGTCTATTAAGTAATTATGTAATGGCTGTCTGTATGTGTTGCATTCAAATGTTCTGTGAGAAAAAAAAAAAATCCCGATTGATCGAACATTCATTCATCTGATTTGAGGTCCGCGGATTTAAATCTGCTGCCTGACGTAACTTTCACATTTATTTATTTTTTATTTTTTTCGCAACGACATCGAGGCTAGATTTTCTTCTGGCTGCTAATATGACCGCCTCGGTGCCGTACAGTCACCAGGGGGCATGCACATAGTAATAATAATAATAATGCATTTCAGGAAAGCCTGCGACGACGAGGCTCCATCGTTTCCACCACACGGCCGTGGTGTGATGGAGATGTGCGTTTAGATTCATGTGTCCGGCGGGTCTGCCCCTGGCTTTTTTTCTGGGGAAGATCATATTGGATCATATTGTTTGCAGGACGTTGTTCCTCCTGCAGCCCCCCCAGTCTATCCCGACGTAGTTGTGAATTGAACATGGCGACTGTACCAGTATATTGCATCTGCAGATTACCTTACGACGTGACCCAGTTTATGATCGAGTGCGATGCTTGCAAGGACTGGTTCCACGGCAGGTAAGCCCAGATTGCTCACCGTAGTGTTTTTGTGACGGTTTGCATTTGTGGAAAACAAACAAAAATGGCGAGGTCTCGGTGCGTTTGACAGCTTTGTGGCTCTCAGTCGCCCGTCTACATCTGAAGAGAGGCCGCTTGGAGAAGAAGAAGAAGGCGGAGTTAAATATAGCCGACCGGGGTTGTGACATTTTTCACGAATAACACTGAACATATTCCCCCTATAAAAAGTTACGGTGGTTAATAGAGTGATTTCGGTGTGGGTTTCGTCTATTAGTTGCACTTAATGGGTATTTAACCTCTCCGCATAGCCCCGAACTAAAGCGTTCCCGTCGTAACGAGCGGGCGGTGGAGGCAGCGGGGGAAGCCTCGGCAGACTCGCTGCTCGCTTCTCTCCTATTGCCCCTCTTCCTAACCGCTTTCAGGCCGACATTTCGCTCATATTGTCTGTGAATGTTGTCAAATTCAAGCCGTTCTCCCAGCTTTCACCGAGTGGTTTTACACGGCAGGGTTGGAAATCACGACGCGAGTCTGAGCTCAGCCCCGTAACGTTACTGCCTTCCTGCCAGGCTGCAGCTATGGCTGACAATAGCCCGTATTGGATGTCTTTAAGCTTTAGAGGGGAAAATAATACAGTTATACACATTCACTGAGCTGGTGTGTCACTACTTTGAGCTATAGCTAATTGCTCATTTTGTTTCACTGCGAGACGAATCGTCCACAGCCGCTCATCACTTTCCCCGACGTACATAAACTGGAATGATCTCGGCCAAATCCCTGTTACCATCATGTTATATTTCCCTCCTGTTGTTGTAGTTGTTGCCACACACGTCTGTCCCTGCAGCAGTCTTTGTTTTGACATGTTTCATGGTGTTCGGCTGCACTCGGGATGTCTTTTGGGGTATAGATCATTTGTTAATCGTGTTTCGTTTGGTGAACGAGCCCTTCAGAGCAACGAACAGTATTTACGCGCCTGAACGTTAACCCTTTAATGCTCCCCTGGCTGCCCGGGCTGTCTGTAGCGTTATCACATTATGTAGTGGTGAATTAAATGCTGGGGAAACGCCATGACCTCCAGTCACCCGTCAGCAGAAGCCAAACAACCAGTATAATGATTTTTCCCCATTAAAAATCCTTCAGTGTATACTCTTGATGTTATATTTACAAAACTTCCACCAGCTTGGTGCTGCTTACAGTGATATACAGTATGTACAGAGATGGAAATTCTGTGTTAATGCCCTGAAGGTTTATGTTCCCTGTTAAATAATTACTTTTTATTGCAATGGATTTCCCATACATGAGCTGCTTACAGTAAAATCCAGTCATTCAGGCTCCTGAGCTGAACCTTCATTAGCGAATAAATAAGGTAATTTAAATCAAATTACAAATCTCAAAGCCATAGTTTTAACTAATTACTTGAAAATGGGATGTCAGAATAATCTATAAATAGCTGATAAAGACTGTACCATAATAACTAGGTTTAGAGTGAACAGAAATGAAGAATCATTCTTAAACCTATATTATGTTGTAACTGGATCTGTTGTACTTAGTTCATGGGATGTAATGCTACTATTCGTCCTGTGTGTCGTCAGCGCAGTTATGATCCACGTGCCTGATGGCAACATGAACAGCACACTGAATACGGTGTGATCCAGCTTTCTAAACACCCTGTTGTGATGAGCTGGAGATACAGCGTATTTGCCTTAGAGGGTCACGTTACTGTACACGGTTAACTGACATGTAGCACACATTCATATGGAGAGGGCGGTAATCGCTATTAAATATAGACGAGCTACAAAAAAATACCAAGTGTATAATTTGTGTGGTGTGGAAATATGATTACGCTAGTTGTAACAAGATGGAATAACATTAGTAACAGCACAGTATGTAGTGGTGAGCATAGTAGTTATGTAAAACTCAAATATTGTTGAAAACATGCTTATTTGCTGTCACAGAGTCAGATAAGAAAACTGGTATCAGTTTCTATGTGTGTGCAGTACTGGTCTGAGGTGTTTAGCTTGGGTTCACAAAGACACACAGCAGGGGGAAACTGCTAGCTCAGCTTCATCAAAACCGAACAACAACAATTTCTAAGCTCTTATTTACACCCAAGAGCCATCTTGGGTTTGGGCTGTGTTTGAGTCGCAGTGTACAGGAGAGGGCTTTTAAGATGCTCCTTGTGCCCAGCTGTTGTTGATCAGGAAATAGCTAACTGCTGCTAAAACCACAATGTCTTGTTTTTACTATATATTTCTGTTTATCCCATGTTGAATGAACAATCCAGCATGCACGCAAGTCAGCTGCATTTGTCAATATTTTTCAGTATTAACATTGTATTAAATTAATGTGAGGTGTTACTTGTAATGACAAACCCACAGAGGGTCAGTGAGCTTTTTAGTCTTTTTTAGTTCATTATTTTTGATTTAATGGCCCCCCAATTTATTGCAGACTTCAGTCTCACTGCTCTTTATACAAAAGCAGCAGGCATATGTTTTCAGCAGACAAACTCTGATAAACCCAATATGGAGTTAGCAACTAAACTAGCTGGTGAGGAAGTCAAACATCTTGCGGCTAAAGAGCTAGATATTATTCGCAAGAGTTGGTGAGACCAAACCACAGCTAAAGCATATTGGGCTCACCATTAGAGCCCAACTAAAAAATTGCCCCACTGATATTCCTGGCCAGTATTAGCTTATAGTAGACATGTCAGCCGACATGTGCACCAAACAGTTCTGTACAGAAATGCCAAAGACATGTTTGCAGTAAATTAGAATCGTAATCACTGTAACAATGGTTGCAATGTTTATTTTCAACTGTATAATGTCTTGACTGGCGACCTGTCCAGGGTGTACCCCGCCTTTCGCCCGATGTCAGGTGGGATTGGCTCCAGCCCCTAGTGACCCTGTACGCAGGATTAGCGGTTGATAATGGATGGATGGATGGATGGATGGATGTATAATGTCCTGCTCTATACATTTCTTGGTTGCAGAGCAGGAATATGCCTTGTGGCCTTAAGCCCCCCCCCGCAACGCCCCAGCTGATTTCGCCAAATTCCTCTCTGCCTTCTTCCTGTCAATGTTTTTTTAGACACCAGTGTTTTTTGTTGATATTCTGAATTCTTATTACTCTCAACTGAGGAAAGAAATTTTGATAAATCAGCGAACGAGCAAGACAAGAAACCATAGTCGACCTGGCCATCGGGAGCACTGGGAGAAATGGCTCTGTGGGCAGCCTGAGCACCCTGTCATACAAAACAACTTTGATTATGTACCAGCCCACGTCCTCCTCAAGGCCAGTTCAACTTTAGTCGAGGTTCTGCAGCCGAAGCTGTAAGAGAGAAGACAGTAGGGAGAAGATAAGTTAGGTTTGGGCTTTTTAGCAACATGTTCAACTTTTCAAGTCATTATGCTCATCAGTGTCAGACGAGATCTTGTGTGTCGACGAGCAAGAGAGCGCTCACGTGTGAAGTGGAGTCTCTGCTAACAGTGACAGACAGATCCATGCTATGAAACTTCTGTATCCTCACTGCGCGACATTATAATAAACTGATGATCTGGTCATGGGTCACATCTCTCTCTCATCCAGGCGCTGTCTCTCCCTTTTCATCTCCTTTCGTCTCTCATGCATTAGTTCCATAATTTTATTCTATAGACAGACCTTCTGTCAGCACACAGCAACTGTGACAGACTTCCAGCATCCCTGATGAATGGTTGTGATAATTGACAAGCATTATCTGATTAGAAAAAAAAAAAATTTAAATAAAAAAAGATGAAATTCCAGGCGAGCTGGTCACAATTCTTTAATTACAAAACATATGGGATCCTTCTCGAAACTGTTGTTTATGCCAGTGTTTAAATTTATAAACGACTACGCTATAATTTAAAACTCAAGTATCAATATCAGCCTAAAAAATTCAGTATCTGTTGAGCTCAACTTACCGCACATTTAAGCATTGGCCAGACTCCAATGGGGTGAAAATGTTGTTGCTGGATGTGTCAAATGTTAATGTTGTGGCTAATGTTAACATTTTAATGCCGAATTGCAACTGGGTGGAGTGTTATCGTCATCATAACAGTGTGAACGCAATTATGCACTGAAAATAGCAGAAGAATGCAAACTGAGACACTATGTGTGTGCGTTAATGCAGCTAGTAGTTAGCAGCTAGCTGCCAGGCTTTGGAATCAATGTACTGAATATAGTTAAAGATCTTGTCGTTTGTCTCCTGGTAAGAGCATATTTCTCAGATGTGTTTGATTTTACAGTCCTCTTTCTGAATGCCATGATGTGTTCATGCCATTTAAAATTAAGGATGCACCGATCCGATACTGATATTTAATATTGGCCCGAAACTGACTCAGATAGCGGGATGGGGTATCAGTGACAAGGGGGCCGGTCTATTCAATTCAATTCCTACACTATGCATCAGCAGCACTCAGCATTGGTCGACACTCAAAGCCCAGGTATTAGTATCGTAACTGAAAGTCACATCTTTGCATCCTTATTTGAAATTCAGGGTTTGTTTTGAGTGTGTGTTGTGTTGAGTGTTTTTTGTTAGTAACACTTTCTGGCATCACTATAGTTATTTCACCGTGAACGGGCCTACACAAATAGTGAACACTTCCATACAGTCTTCATTACAGTGAGTCTTTATTGAAGCCAGTATGCTTGATATCATAACAATCATCTGGTAGCTTTGTAGAGTTTGACAAATAAATTGCAAGCAATTCCTTGATAATTACCCAACATGATTATCTACCACAGCAAATACTTATTACTAGTGTATTTGTGTGTATTAGTGGCAATGGAATTTCAATAGTCACATTTGTTTTATCTCAGTTTGGGTCTTCAGCCCCATTGGATGTGCTCCATGTACTGACTAAGACAGTTCCAGATGCATCCCATTGTAAAGTTTACCAAAGCACCTGTGCCCTGCTCTAGAGGTGGAGGTGGGGAAGTTAACCTGATGTACATTTGCAAACATCCAGTTATTCCTCATCCTTAAAGGCCTTTTCTCCTGTAAAAGTGAGACAGTGTTTGAAAATGCTTTTGCTATGTTTGCACCTCCCATCCAGACTAAAACGGCAAATCCAAAGACTTAAAACGGAGAAGTTTGGAAACGCTGCAGACCCCGTTTTCCTTTTAAAACTCCAGAGTAGCGTATTAGTGCTGACAGACAAAAACGGAGGACTTTAAAAACGATGACCCAGACACTCACGTTTAGCTTCCTGATTGGGTCTTATCAGTCATGCCAAGCAAAAACACAATGCTACTGACAGTGTTTGTGTTTTGGTATTTTTATTAAAATATGTCGTACTGTGCAAATAACACACGCTTGTAATGTTACTGTGCATGTCGCTGTATTTGCTTTGAGACGACTCCCAGACGGTTTTCCGCTACCTTAGTCGCTTTGTACTCCCATGTTAAAGCTCCATCTCTGGTAAGTTAACACTTCCTGTAGCTGCTTCACAATAAAAGCCTTCTGGTGGTTCACTGGAGAAACTAAACTCAGGAAGTGCTGAGTTTGCAGTGGCAGAGCATCCATTCATTCATTCCCGCTCTGATAACACAGAGCTGATCAGGGAACAGTACGTGAATGTAAGAAGAAGAAAGTAGGAGTGAAACCTCCAACCAACATTAACTACTAAAGTTACATGGGAGCTACTGATAGCCAAACATAGCATTTTCATACCTTCTCTGTAGTTACTTGCATACAATGTCAGTCCACCATGATGTCAACGCAGTTCTGTTTTGTCAGGTAATGTAACCATTTTGCCTCGTTGGGACCTCCATTAAAACATCATTTAAAAATGAATGCTTGGTTAACACATAACTCTAATATCAACATATTATTTAAAAATCACAGCTGTCTGTTTATGAAGACCAGCGGTTTTAGTCAGACTTGACTGTCTCCACTAGCCATTTGTGAAATCAGAAAGTCTTACCAGACTTTGCAGTGCTTTTCAGTTCCCATAATACATTCAATAGAAAACTGTTGCCAAGGACAAATAGAACTTGATGGGGGACCAACCCCAATAAAGACATATTACATTGTATTAAATGTAAGGCTCATTGTTTACAATGATTTACAGATTTTCACTGGAAAATGCCCACATTTAAGAATAAGAAGTAGATTGGTGTATGTTCAAAAATGTGCAACTATGAATGTATCATTTGGTTGGTACAACTTGGTACTAGAGGAATCCTTCCTATTGCATAAAGCTTCACACTGTTCAGCAGTATTTTTATTCCAGATGTAGCCTAAGACCTACACCTTTTCTCCCACTATACTTGCTATTCCTCGTCATTTTTCTACTTCACTACAGTCTTTGACATTACACACACCCAAAAATATAGAAATTGTTTGCAAAACTGTGTGTAATAAGAGCCTATAGGACTAATTGTTATCTTTATTACGTATAAAGACATGCTAGCAACATAAATAATCTACTTTCTTATGTTATTTCTGTTTGTGACTGTTAGTGGATTATCTGTAGCTTTCACCACACTGACACAGCGTTTCAGTGGTCAGGGTCCTGGCTGTTTTTCGGCTACTGTAAAAAAGGTCCAGTTTGTAACATTTAACTATTGACAGAAATGTAATATACATAACTATGTTTTTTGTGGTGTATAAAGACCTTACATAATGAACCGTTATGTTTTTATTACCTTAGAATGAGACATTTCAATCTACATACACTGCGGGTCCCCTTACATGCAAGCCGCCATGTTTCTACAGTAGCCCGTAGACAAACTGTGCGTTTCGTCACTATGTTGAATACGTAAAAAGAAGAAGCAGAAGAAGAAGTAGTAGTAGTCTGGTTTGTTAGAAGTAAGAAGAGAAGTGGTTACACACAGTAGATCCACTTTAACCTTGAGAGCTGCAGTCTCTATTCATTAGTCACTGTAACTTGCACTGTACATTTACAGCTAAAAGGAGGCTTATTGTTGATCATTTTCTCTCTGCTCGCCTGCCATTCACCGGTCTTGTGCTATTTAAAAACGACATAATATTCTTTGTGTGGTTCATCAATGGTGATCCGAACGTCACGCGAGGTGCGGACTACTCTGCACAACACCGTGAAGCTGGGGCTCCGTCTCTCTGCCGCTACACACATACACATACACGCAACGCCTACACATGCGCTCTGATCCCCCTTCCTTAAGGGTAATTTTGGATTTATACACGCACTTTAAAAACATTTTTTAAAAGCTTGTGCTACATGTTTATTTACAGCATTATATGTTGATATTTATAATGTAATAGGTTGTCTATTAAACTATTTGGAGAAATCTGGTAGTTCTGTGTAAAATCTGAAGTTGAGTAGCCTCATATTGCCAAAATGGCGCGATCCTCATTTTGCCGCTAAGCTTTGACTGAGATTGACAGTCGAATCAGGCTCCGCGCATTGAAGCCTCAAATCTTCAGCTATTTGGGGTCAACCCTAATGTAGAGTAAACTAATGCTAATTCAGCAACATCTTTGTAGTAGCGTCCATGTTGATTCCACTTTCAAATGCAAGAGCACATGAAGTCAGAAGAAAGACTTCACAAATCGGAAGTGGGACCAAGGAGCATGTGAATGCACTGTGGGCTGTTTGTTGCAATTCGCAACTCTCTCCACTAGATGCCACTAAAACCTACATACTGAACCTTAACAGCAACAATATGTAAGATGTGGTTTTATGTGATTTGGCACTCCGCTCTCCACCAGCAGCATAATGTTGCTTGAAACTTGGGTGGCAGGCCAGCCAACAAAGATAAACAGCAACCAACGAAAGAGCACTGACTGTGTATTCAGACCAAATGTGATTTTAATCCTCACAACGCTTTCCTCGCAAGTTTTTATCGCTGGACTACTGCCAAGTGTACACACACAATGCGATAATGTGAATAAACACAACTCGCGATTACTACAGCTATATGAATCCAAAATAAACATTTTGCTGGGATTTAATTGCAATAAACCGATCAAACTGATGCTGAAATAACTACAATATGATTCAGATTTTTGAATATGAATTCATACCTTGTCAGGTCTGTCAGCAAAACAACAACTTTTTAAATGTTTGTTTTCTGGGTGGAGTCCGGATTGATCAGAGCTATGCTATACCAGCTTGTTCATAGTAAAGTACAAACATAGCTGGAATAAAGATACAGGCAAATATTTTCTGAACTCTCTAGGTAGGTCAACTTCCTTGCTTTCTTTTCTCCACATAATGTCTAGTTTTGTCTGGTTTATATTAGAGCCTGACCGATATGGGTTTTTGGGGGCCGATGCGGATCTAAAAAAATAACAATAATATGAAAAAGATTTATGAGCAGATATTTAGATTCAGAGAATGATTTGGATAGTAGACCCCTTTACTGTATAAACTACTGAAAGCTGGTATGTATGTGGGCTATAAAACCTTTTCTTCAATGGATTATGTTAATAAAATCGATTACAGTCTCAAAAAGTGAACAGTAAACAATTGCATCAATAAATATTTGCTGGAATGTGCAGCTTTTTCATCTGTAAACAGAGTGAGTGAGAGCATGTGTATTTCACCTTACACATAATCTGCCATAATTCCAATGTAGCATATTCACATCTAGTTGATCCCTTTACCTGCACTCTTCTGACCAAAGCTACGAGAAACCATTTCTCATCATCTGTCTAAATCATGCCGTCTATGATACAGTGAGCTGCTGTTGAATGCATCTAATACCACATGACTCTCTACAACGAGGACCTGCAACTTTGAGATTTCATTTAACTAACGTTATAACTACAACCAGAGCCGTTACGGCTCTGACTGCAGCGTTTCACATCTACAATGTCACAAAAAGAGGAGCTACAGGAAGCCGTGTTAGATTCTTGTTCAGCTAACGTTTATTTACATGTCCACTCTGGTTTAATCATTTCAGACATGCAGACTAACTGCAGACAGGCAGCTCGCAGATATATTTAGAATACACCAGAAACTATAGTTTAACGGTTCATTAACGTTAGCGCTCCTCCACTGATAAACACGGCATAGGCTTTGTGGCTAATTTAGCAATGGGCAGCGTGAGCTGTTGTAACATTACATGCTTTTAGAGAATATTTAGAAGTGATGAACTAGAGACAAATGTGAACCGTTCACTAGAACGGCCACATTGTTTCAGAATAAATCTACAGTTAAAGTTAGGTCTGTCAGTAGCGAAGCTTCCAACAGCCAGCTACCGTAACATTAACCTGCTAGGACGCCGGGGAGTGCAGTGAAAAACAGGAGGGTTAGCAAGTCATGAATGTTTTCATGAGAAGTGATGGAGTCTGTTTCTATAATAATTATAAAAGTCATGTAATTAACGTGACCGACTCACCACTAACACAGCCCTCTGCATGTTTGTTTCTACATGCTGCAGTAAGCTCCGGTAAACTCCAAACTTCTGTGGTGTTTGTGGAGCTGCAGCTGGTCGCTCTCTGGTGGGCAAACTATGCAACACCCATGACATGAGTGAAGGATCTGACTCTATGTTTCTTTTTTAATTGTCATCTATCTGCCGTTATAAACAGCCGATGCCGATTAAATACAATAAGCTCATATTGACCGATAATAGTAGTCCAACAGAGCTCTGGGTGCTGACAGATGCTAACAACAACAACAGTGGAACTGGAAATGCACGGAAGTTCGCTCCTAAGATGCTGCAATGAAGATAAATCAACGCTGTAATCCCAAAAACTAATAAAAAACTAATTTAATAAAAGCAGTTTACTCGAGCTCCTGCCGCAGGCGTAGTTGTCAGAGCATAATCCAGACCGACTACGGATATTTCTGTCCAAAAGCTGCAGTGCTGTTCCCGGCTCTGTCCTCGGCTTTTCCCGGCAGCTTAGTAGCTTTCCGTCTGCGTTTTACTTCACCGCTCTGCCTGCTACTCTCCACACAACACTCTGAAGTCGTCGGTGACGTCTGGATCTCAATGCTGATAGGCTATCGCGACACAACATCATGCGACTTTCTCGCTTGAGTAGAAAATTTTCAACTCACATGAAGGCCTTTGCACCGTCTGCACCTGACGACGGGAACTCGCGGTGCTCCGCGTCTTTGCATTGACTTTGTATGTAAACACACTGCCCCCAGTGCTCACCTCACTTTTGGTCTGAAAGCACCATTAGAGTAACATTACCAATATCCGAGTGGGTTATCTAGTTTGCTAACATTAGCTCTTCCTTGTCTTTTGCTCGTCACGCTTTTTTTTTCTTCCTTGCTTCGTCCAACGTCTTCATCCGTCTCTTTGCACCACTGTTTCTTTTAGCTTAAAGTAACAAGCTTTAGCAGAAATGTCTCTCCCAGCCATATTGGACATCACAGATCATGGCAGAGTATTGTAGGTATCAGCTGTAGGGATGGGTATCTAGTAGAATCGAAACGTCTCAACGCAGTACTTAAATCTATACTTTTTTAAACCAGATTGCTATTTTTATGGATTTGCTTGCAGCCAAGCAACACACCAAAAGAAAGAGAAGAGCACGCCTTTTTCCCCTTATGTGCCTGTCATGTCATGACAGATCTATTTCAGCACCAGCCGCTATCAATTTATTTATTTTTCTGCTATCAAAATAATCTGACGGGCCGGCTAAACTCAATGTTATGAAGCGAACAGCGGCAGGGCGGAGCTAATGTAGCGTCAGCTTGCTCCTCGTGGCTGCATTACTATAAGATAGTAAACCACATTTGCTTTTTACCGTTACATTCTTTCTTGCAGGCTAAATCAACACTTTAACAGTGGTACACAGGAAAGTAACATGGGTCGCGTTAGTTGGTGAAGTAATGTGGAAAGCGATACAACTTTTCACTGCTCAGCGTTAGCCGGCGAGCTAACGTGACTTTCTCTGTTTCGCCAGCTTTACTAATGCTCACTTTGTTTTTGCTCGACATCATCTGAACCTGTTTGGTCTGATGGGCTTCAGCACATAAACCTTTATTGTTGTTTTTATGTGAAATCTACGTTTTGCTGTGAGATGGTTGTTTTATGGTGTTGTCCCTGTAGTCTGAGCGTACAGGGCTGAATCCGTCCCGGTAGTGGCTGATACAAGCAGCAGAGAAAACAGGCGTGTGCTTAACTAACCCTAACAACAAAGGAAATGCAAAAAGAAAAAAAACAACAGATACTTACCCTGACTCCCTGGCCAGGAAACAAAATAAGTGGCAGCTCTCCCCTACTGTTTTGCAGTTACACTTTTATCTTCCAGCACTTGGGTAAAAACTACAACAGAGGGCGAGTTTCCCCGGAACCCCCATCTGGCTGGGGAGGTAGGGGAAAGGGAAGAGAGGGTGTTCGACCTCCACACAGGTTCCTTTCTACGGCAAATCCTCCAGCAAAATCCACTATGCACCACCTGGAACATATCAAACACAAAATAGCTCCTCCCTAAGGCAGGGAGGGTAACAGAAACTGCACCTAAACCTATATGACTCCATGTCATAACAACACTGTACACTATTAGCAAGATGCTGGATTGTGTTTGCATTAATATCGAATTAACTGTACATTAAGTATATGTATGTATGTACACTTCCCACAATGCATCGCTCTAGAGTTTTTTTCTTTAAACCCTCTCTGCTTGATCAACGCTAATGCTTCCAAACTCCACGCCTCACAGAATGTCAGATAAACTTTCGATTTCATTGTCACTTATTATTATTCGAAATTCACACCACAAATTCGCAAACAGAGGAAATGAATCTATTTGTAATCATCCATTAAAAAGTTAATTCTCAATGTATTCCACAGGCTTTGTCGGACCTCCTGCGAGAAGCCTCCAGAAAATGCACTGTCCATCTGTGTTAATAGATAAAAATGACACCAAACGATCAGAGGTGTAATTTGACGAAGCATTTCTGATTTGACTCCTTAGATTGATGATTTGTCGTGAATTAAAGTCACGCTGTTTGCTGGCTTGCGACTGCTTTACAGAAAAGTTAGCTTGATCCCATTGTTTAAACTTGTTCTTTACATAATACAAAACACTGCTTCAGAGGGCATGACAAACAGTACAGATGGAAATCTTTAAAACCTAACGGTGACAAACATAAATTTTTATGTATCATCACAGTGCAGGAACTTTTCAGATGATATTTTATCCGTCTCATTCCTCTTGCACCCCAGAGAGGTAGGTAGAAGGTTGAAGTCACTTTCTGAACTGTTCAAGGACAACGTTGCCGTGCAGCTCATAAAGTGATGAAAGAACTCAGATGTGGTTTAGACCTGGCCCAGGTTTAAAAATAAACCCTATACTCATAAAATCAATTTTGATACCAACACGGCAACAGTGTAGAGCAAGTTGAGGTAATCTGATCCTATGATGTGCGTTTAGTCTCAGACAGAAACGTGTCAGCAGAATTAGTCTGGAGCTGTGCCACAGCTTTACTGTAGTCAAGGTGAGACGTTTCTATAATCCTCAGACACTGAAAGACAACACCGTACTCCTAACTTGGCAAAAACATGGCTTTCCTGCTACTTAGCAAACAAATTGAAGTGAGTTCACTGCCACACTCTTTGATACGACAAAAAGCGGACAGTAAAAGTGTCTTAACATATGTTTGTCTGCACATTTCATGTTTAGTAAGAGTTTCAGGAGTTTTTCTCCAGGCCTCCAATTTAAGGATGTCATTAACAAGCATTTCCACACACTCATGTGTTTGCCTTCAGTGAAAGCAAGTAGGCGGTGTAGTAAAGCTGTGGAGTTCACAGGGGGAAAAGGAAGTATTCTGGGAAACTCCCACTTCAGTGGAGTTGGGAGCAGAGGCTCCAAACGGGAGGAATTTGCTTGTGCAAAAGAGAAACAGTGGGAGGCGCTGGTCATCATTTGAAACATGTTTTGTTTTCAAATCAATCAACTGGACATTTTTGTGTTTTTAATGCGTTTCCCACGATGCCATTTGTTGCATCAGCACTGAGGCCTGTGCATGTTCTGCACTACATACATTTATGCTTTCTCTTCACTCTCTAGCCTTAGTTTATATTTCTCATGCTGTTGTGATTTTTACAGATGCACCAATGATCACATTCCAGTCACAAAGAGTGTTATGAGATAAATAAATAGTAATGTAGAAGGGATTATTACATGAAAGGCACAAACAGAGGCAAACTGCCTTGTGCCAATTCAACCAACACTTCCTTCCACAGCAGCCACGCTGTAAACCACAGTGCTATGATATAGAATACTTGTGCATTTAGAGTGTGTAGACGGATATTAATAGTCTCCCAAGTATCGATCTTTTATTATATAAATTGTACATGAGAATTTAACTTTTTTTGGTACTATAATAATAACAGCTATTGCTTTTGAGAAGAGGTTTCCTTTGGGGACACAATTTAAAGTTGGAAAAAAATAATAAATTCCAATACATCGCAATATTTTTAAAATCGCAATAATATAGTATTGTGACATTAGTATCGTGATAATATTGCATCGTGGGGCCTCTGGTGATTCCCACGCCTACTTTAAATGTTCTCTGGTTCCAGCTTCTCACGTGAGGATTTGTTTTATATCATTGTAAACAGAGTATCTTAGGGTTTTGGACTGGTGATCAGACAAAACAAGCAATTTGAAGACGTCACCTTGGCCGTTTCTCACTAGTTTCACAGCCCTGCTGTCAGTGCAGTGATAACATTATAACTTTGACCAAAATAAAAGCATGCATGATGTCAGTGTGACTGATCATAAAACTCAACCAAGTTTCAGTTCTCTTTCAGGCAGGTTGAGTGTTATACTGCAGGGAAGCAGAGAGAACCAAAAACAGACATTCAAAACCCTAACAAACCTCTACATGTGGGAAAATGGGTCACATTCCCAAACATTAAAAAGTGTTTCTTGTGTTGTTGCAGCTGTGTTGGGGTGGATGAAGATGACGCTCCAGATATTGACATATATCACTGTCCAAACTGCGAGAAGACCCACGGCAAATCCACATGTAAGTAGCGCTCCTCAGGGTGAGTTGTATTGACTGTTGCTGACTGAAAGTTACTTCTCTTGACAAAGAAGTAAAACAGCTGCCTTGCTGGTATGATTATATCACTTCTTCTCAGCTTTAACTTGTTGACTATTCTTCGTCACGTGACAGAAAATTATTGTCACAGATCTAACATTTAATGTCTGAATATGAAATGAAATTATTTTCATTTTTCTTGCAGTGTGGAGATGTTGGTAGTGTTTTATTATGTTTTATTTTTTCTGTTCCTTAGTGAAAAAGAAAAAGAACTGGAGCAAACATGACACGGGGCAAAGCACAGATATCAAAGCGGTTCAGAACGGCAGTCAGGTTTTCATAAAGGAGCTTCGCAGTAGGACATTTCCAAGGTAAAGACATTATAGACACATGTTTTGTACAAGTCATTACTATTGTAACTGTCAACACCATAAACGGGGTGACAGTGTGAGATAAAGTGGTGATAATCACACCATCTTTATAACTGAAGTCATACTTAATCTGTAATTGGGCTCACATTTAATGAATTCACTTCTAATCAAATTAAATGATTGCTTATATGGATTTGGCCTCTTGATATTTCATTTGGAATTCTTAAATATTGTCCTCCTGGCAATATTATTCCTGACTTTATTAATAATTCCACTAGAGGGCATAGTCTCATAACTTTTCAGGATCTGTCCTCAGACAGTTTAACAGGTTTAACAGTCAGGTCTTTATTTCAATTCTGCAATTGGTGAAAAGCCAGTGTGTCACTGGTTGTGTGTGGTTTCCAGTGCTGATGATGTCGTGGTGAAGCTAAGCGGTGGTCAGCTGACCATGGATTACTTGGAGGAGAACGGCTTCAATGAGCCAATCCTGGCTCAGAAGAAAGAGGGCCTAGGCATGTCCATGCCCGCTCCCACCTTCTACATCAGTGATGTGGAGAACTATGTCGGTAAGGAAATACTGCTGACAGTTACTGCAGTAACTACTACTGCTGCTGCTATTACTACCAGGATTACTATTCTTGCTGCTGTATAATAATTACTACTTTTGTTTCTACCACCCCTACTACTGCTGTGACTACAGCTGTGACTACTACTAGTGCACTACTGCAACTGTTGCTTTTACCGCCTCTATTACTGCAATAGTCAGCACTAATATTTCTGCTGTTGCTGCTACTATACTGTAGTATTACTAATGATCAACGTACTACTACTAGTACTACTATAATTAATGCTATCCCTACTACTGTTTCTTATACCACTCCGTTACTAGTAACATTACTGGAAGTAGTGACATGAGTAAAACTACCATTACTACTAATAATACATTTCCTGCCACTACTAACAATACTACTTTTACTGTTATATCTACTAATAATGTTTGTTATTCTACTTCTACTACTACATCCATCTGATATCTGTGTTTTAAGATAAAAGAATCAAAAGTTAAGAAATGCACTATACTATTTGCTTTTCAATAGGGGGCGCATCTGTTCTTTCTTCTCCCTGTGCACAAGCGCTCAGTGATGAGATCACTTCTTACATATCAACAGTATACTGCTACAGACATATTTTGTAAACCAGTTTCCTGTTTAAAGAAAACGTTTAGCTTGTAGGCGGTTAGTTTTCCTTCAGCTTGTTTTATCGTGTCTTCTGTGTCCTCTGTTATTGTCTAAGGTCCTGATGTCGGCGTGGACGTCATTGACGTCACCAAACAGACCGACAGCAAGATGAAGCTCAAAGAGTTTGTCGATTATTACTACAGCACAAACAGAAAGAAAGTGTTAAATGTCATCAACCTGGAGTTCTCTGACACAAGGTACACACACTGGATCTGAGGATGGTGAAGGTTGAAATGAAGTTTCTAAAATGAGATTTGGCTTCTAAAGCTGGAAAACTCCTGGTGTTCCTTTCTTTTTCCTGTTTTTCTGGGACAGGATGAACAGCATAGTGGAGAGTCCACAGATTGTGCGGCGGTTGTCTTGGGTAGAAAACTACTGGCCTGATGACGCTCTGCTTGGGAAGCCAAAAGTCACCAAATACTGTCTCATCTGTGTCAAAGACAGCTACACAGACTTCCACATTGAGTGCGGGGGCGCCTCCGTCTGGTACCACGTCCTAAAGGTGTGTCACACTCACGGTTAGACCAGTATGTTGAGTCAGAGTTGGCCATGTAACACAAAAAGCTATCAGACAGTCAGTGTCGTCTGATATGATGAGAATTCAGTTCAAACAGCACTGACTTTCCTTCATTCTGAATGTTTCCAGAGGAAATGTGGAAGATATTAAGCTCCGTCTCTCATATGATGATGATGCCAGAATATCTGATTGTGTTTGTGTTTGCAGGGAGAAAAGATCTTCTTCCTCATCAAGCCCACCTCTGCCAACCTGTCTCTGTACGAGCGCTGGAGATCATCATCCAATCACAGCGAGATGTTCTTTGCCGACCAGGTGGACAAGTGTTACAAATGTACTCTGAAGCAAGGGCAGACTCTGTTCATCCCATCAGGTCAGAGCTGCGCTCAGGGCACGAACACAGCTGAACGTTTAGAAGAACATGTAATAATATAATGATACTGTTTCATTTGTGAGGGAATATCTTGTCTTGATCCTAAAGATTCTAATTGTAATGTAAATCGAGGCCATCTATGCAATCTGATTGACCGCCCTTTATCCTAAACTATAATTGGCTATCTGCCAATCAGAGACAGGACGAGTATTTTTGAATGGAGGTACAATTTCCCTGTCAGGACTTCTTGTAAAATAAAAAAATGTCACCACAGGATGTGAGAAGCCGTAATGTTACTGTAATTAAAGATGATTATGATGGTAAATTGTGTGAGCCACACTCGTACTGCATGCCACCCGTGCAGAAGTCAGCGCCCCGCGTGGGCAGCCCCAGTCAAAAAAATCTGAAGGTGCCAGTGAATGTAATGAAAACTGAAATTTCCATTTGATTTGATATAACGTGATACTGAAAGAATTAGTGTCAATAATTGATTAATCGCTGAACTCATTTTTCAAGCAAAAATGCTAAACATATTCTGGTTTCAGCTTTTTTTCAGTTTTTTATATCATTGTTAACTTTGTAAATGTCGGTTAGAGTTAGTTTTTGAGTTTTTTTGACAGACAAGTGTATGTTTTCTAACTTAAGAGCTACAAAATTCAAGAAAAAAAATCAGGATTCGATTGATTATTAATTAATTAATTAATTAAGTGCTGTATTGTTGTTTTTTCCCTTCAATAAGTAACAAATGGAAATAACATGCATGGTTTAAGTTTTTTCTTTTCTGATAGATGAAGCTGTTCATTAGTAGTGGGAGATATGGACAATCACATTATATGTAATCTCCTATTACAATGCTGTTTTGCTATACAGTTTTTCTAGAAAATTAATAGGGATCTTTTTTATGGATAAAATAACAGGACAGTGATGTCTGTCTTTGGTCAGTCCAGCTAATGAAGTACCTGACTAATGAACATTAAGTTTTTTATACGGAAATCATATAAAAAACAGTATTGTCAGAAAGTAATAATAATGATTTTTCTTTAATCATTCATTAGAAATATCGAATTAATGAATATCTTTATTATTTACAATTAGTGGATTTTTTTTACCCCCTCAGGGTGGATCAATGCAATACTGACTCCAGTCGACTGCCTGGCGTTCTCTGGACACTTCGTCCACAACCTGAGTGTGGAGATGCAGATGAGGTTTGTACACCTGTCTTATTGCACACACATTCATCCTTCATGCTGCGTTGTCGTCATTGTGTTTGGAAGTAATTGCTGTGATCCGCCATGCCTCCTGAAAAACAGCCATGTCCTAATTTTGAGGGGATTTAGTGTGACTTGCAGACTGGCTGATTTTACACAGAAGTTTCCACTGGGTCCTCGTTGAGGACTTTTAGCTCTAAATTCCACCAAGCTGTTTCTGAATTCTCCACGTTTGGAAAGACCTTGTGAATTGCATAGTTTGTTGCAATAATGTTAGTAATGCAGGACGATGTTTAGCTGAAACATCTTGTGTTATTCTCCTCAGAGCGTATGAAATCGAGAAGCGGCTAAAGGTCAAAACTCTCAACCCCTTCCCTAACTTTGAGACGGCGTGCTGGTATGTGGGACGACATCTCCTCGAGCGATTCAAAGGTAAACTCCTAAATCAGTTTGTTGTATTCATAGATTTTATTTTTGGTATACTATGTGGTATTTTAATGTAAACTTACATCTCCTCATTTAACTCCATTTCTCCTGAAGAATGCATGAAAGCAGAAAAAACACAAACACTGTCAGAAATGCCTTTTTCTGAGCCGCACACTCAGCGTACGGCTGCATATCTGCTGCACAGATGAGGAGCTGGATGCTTTAATATTATTTCAGTCATTAAATCGGTGAATCGCAGAGTTCACAGATGATTAGCTTCAAAAGGTTTGGCTCAGCTAGAATCACTTGCTCCATTACAAGCCTGTGTTTAAACTCCTCTCAGCTGGCTTGGGCCAACTGTTTATGTTTCCACCATTTTCTGTGTATGTGTGTGTCTTAAAGCCAGATTGCAATTGTGTGTGGTGCGCACTACTTCTAACCCACGAGGCCTTGCCATTAATATGCCATTATTCTTTTTAACAAGGTCAGCTCTTTCAGTGCAGGAAAAAGACTCACTTCACTGCTGCTGGTATTTTTGCCTTGATTTAATAATTTCCTGTTTTGGTTGTAAATCCACTTCAGTTGATACTTAGATATTCAGACACCGCTTTTCTGCCATTACACTGAAATGAAAGAGGCGATCTACTCTAAAACTGAATTTGCATAATTTCACATAAATCAGGTCTGGAGCTGTCGCAGTTTAATCTAGACTGGAATAGAAATGATGGAGTTCATGAAATCATTACATAGTTTGTCCAACAGAGAGCACTGGCAGGTTATTTTGCAACTGTAAAATGAAGTCTCGAGGCAAATGTTTGACAAAAGCTTTTAATAACATCAAATAGGGCACACTGGAACTTTTTTCATGCAAGTACACATGGGAAATGCAGTTCACTATTGTAACTCCTAAGGTGTAAATATGTACGTAGGAAGCACCACAGATGCAACATGTCAGAAAAACTGAGGACAAATAAGTACAGACATCAGACAGAAAGTCAAAGTGTTTCTGTTTTTCCTGCTGTTTCAGGCAGCCATTGGTTTCCATTCATTTTTTTTACGGCACAGAAATCTTAAATTAGACATCACACTGAACATGAACAAAGTGACAATGCCATTAAGGTAAGGCAGGATGATGTCAAATGTCTGCACTGCTTTTCCTCATAAAAATACTGTACGTTTGATATAAAACACACAAATCCACTTACATACTATATATACTCCTATATAAAGTAATTACTGAATATACCAAATTGTCCTTTAAACAAGCTTTATTTCATTATACTGCTGACACAGAGAATGAAGCTTTTTGTTAAGGGTCGCCATGGTTGAATGAAACATTTGGATTTGTTTTTCTGAAGGTTTACATAAAGCAAATAAGCAACCAGCCCCATACCTGATACATGGTGCCAAAATCATCAATGGAGCTTTCAGAGCTTGGACTAAAAAACAGGTACGGACACATTAGCAATTGAGCTGTCAGTTGTCCATCTAAGATGCTATGAAAGGTAATGACAATTTTGTGTGTTTTCCTCATAACAGGCCCTCTTGGAACATGAGGATGAGCTTCCAGAGAACATGAAACCATCACAGCTCATTAAGGATCTTGCCAAAGAGATCAGACTGTCAGAGGTATTTTGATTTTATTTTGGCATAAATATAATATGATCAAACATTCTCTAAAGGTTCCAGATAGTTTTACACTCGGTGGACCTAATGCTCTGTACAAAATGATGGTTTCAACGTATGACCCCTTTCCTTTTTTTACACGTAAGAAATGACAAATATTTCCTCTTTGTTTAGTTAAATGAATTAGGTTCTTAGGGGGGAAAAAGTTTGTTAATGGAAGTGACGCCCCGTACTTCCTGTGTACTTCCTACAAGACGGGTCCACAGTTGGACAGCAGTTTGACGCCAGAACTGAAATTGGGAAAATTTAAAAAATTTTAATAACTTTGTGATATCAATAAAATCTTATATAGGGGTCCAACTAACAACTTTCACGATCAATGAATCTGTCCTTTTCTTTTGACCATGCACCTACAAAATGCCAAAAATCATGACAAATGGCTATTACAGAAAAACAGAATGATGTTATGCTATTTCATATAGCTCACACAGTTCCTGCTTTTATTTCTAGAATGCAACAAAAGCCATTAAGAGTGAGCCAAGCATTAAGGTACCAGTGGAGGAACCTCCATCCACCCACTCTGAGCCTGAAGAGCCCGTTTCCCCTGCCCACGTCCCCTCACCTAGCAGAGAGAAAGCCAGAAAGAAAGCTTCCAAACCCCCCAAACCCCCCAAGCCTCCCAAACCCCCAAAGATGCCCAAGGCTCCCAAGCCCCCGAAACTGCCGAAGGTCAAGGAAGGAGGAAAGAAGAAAGCGAAGAAAGCAAAAGAGTTGTCGCCGCCTCCTAAACCCTCTAGCTTCGCCGCTCTTGAGTCTCATGCGAAAGACATCTTGAGTAAAATGGACCAGCCAAAAAAGACAAAGGTGAGCAGATGGAAATCTTATTGTAAAATTTCTTTTTTTGTAGAATGATTTTGTTAGTTTTCACTTTATGTTTCACTTTATTTTTGCATCCCTTCCAGCAGAAAGCTTCTCAGATGTAACCATGCAGAAGGGCAAAAGCAACCCATAGTTACTCTTGGATGAATTTGTCTATTAATATTTGTGTCTTTCTTCATATACGTGCCATTTTTCAGGCTGTTAAGAATGTCCTGAGTATGTCAGAGAAGGAAATATCAAAGCAGAACAACATGGAGAAGTTTGAAATCAGAGAGCAGAATAAAAACAAGACTGAAGCCAAATGGAAGTATAAGGTAAGATCATTTAAGCTCATGATTTAATCTAATGGTTGTTACAGGCCAAAGTAGCTTCCAGAGAACATGAAGGTATCATCTGTCAGAGGTATTTTGATTCAATCAAAACTGTTAAGACTGCAGTAAAATCTATTTTGGATGTTCATGAGCTCCAGATTTTGATGAGCCCACTGACTTTTGTTTTGTTGCTATTGGTCCATGTCGCTACTAATAAAGTAAATAATATCACAATCCTTTAAAAGTTCACATAAATTGAAGGCTTGCCAGCATTTAGTAAAGAAGACTCACGCTGTTGTGAAGTTTACAAGCTGAGCAGCTGAACAAAAAAATGTAGGGTCATCCAAAAGTGATTTGCACACTTCACTTCAAAGCAATCAGCAAAAATAATGATGTGGCCTAAGTCGCACATTTGAGGCCTGCAGCTCATCAGAGCTACGCCAGAAACATCCACCCTCTCAGAGTTTACCTAATGGAATTACGCCACGTCCATATCCACTGTGTTCCATCTAAGTATTTACATATGCCCTCATCTTTTGAAAAAAGTTTGTTGTATCATTATTGCAGAGCAGCAGGGGGAGGCTTTTTCTAAGCAAAAGTGTAATTTTGTTGAACGGAAGACATTTGAGGGCTTTAGTTTCATGGAAACTTCAATGCCAAACTGCTGTGGAATGTTTGCAGCCCCTCCAAGGATCTCCATCCAACTGCTTCTTCACATCAGGCCAAACATTTGCAGATGGAGCAGAGACCCTGTTAGATGTTTACCAAGGTCACTGGAGACCACATCTTCCCTTGTGATCACTGTTGATTCACGTAAAAGTTCACAGCTCCTCTGTGTGCTGGGCAATTAGGCCTGTACTGTAATTGTCAATTTAAGAAATGCATGAGACGATGTGAAATGTCAGTTTCAGTTTACACCGCGTCGTCACATGCCTTTAATTTAGGAGTCAAAATTGTTGAGGAGCGAATATTTGAAAATGTATATTCTTGGATTTCAGTAAATTACACAGTCTGCCCAGGGGTGAGTTTTATGGCAGCTGTTTTGCATTCCTTTTAGAAGATTTGGTTTAGTTTAAATCGGGCCAGAAAAAGTGAATAAGATCTGTGGAGATTAACATCATCACTTTCATTTGAGACATTTGTAATATAAAACTACTGAATGGATCTTTAAACTTGGATCGTTCATTCTTGTCAGTTAAAATGCTGATGAACCAGTCTGTGATATTCTAATTTCAGTCAACTTGGTCAATGTGTCTTTTAATATCATGTTAATTTAATTCCCTTCTTTGATATTATTTAATTTTTAACTTTACAGAATAGTAAACCAGATTCCCTGCTGAAAATGGAGGAAGAGTGCAAATTTGACAGAACGCCGCTGTCAAGCAATAAAGACAAATTCAGCTTTACCATGTCTCACAAGAAAATGCTCGGGTATGTATGGAATGGCTGTGATTGCCATATAAACGTTTCATGAAAGGTCCTGTGAGAGGAGAGCATGTTAACCTTCTCATGTGGTGTATTATGGTGATTACAGAGCTATGTGGCTATCAGCACCATATCCATTAGAGCTAATTCGAGGACTTCTCACTGCGAGTGCCTGGCTGAGCCTCGTATCACTCCATTATTGTCCTGTGGTTTCCTTTTCAGCTCCAAGACGCTGAAACCTCAGACCAACTCAAGTGTTTTTGGATCATTACAAAACCTAAAAGAGGACAAAACCAAGCCAGTGAGAGATGAGTATGAGTACGTCTCAGATGAGGGGGAGCTGAAGATTGACGAATTCCCCATCAGGCGGAAAAAGAACCCTGTTAAGAGAGATCAGTCCTGTGAGTATTTTGGACTTATTTCGTGTAGTGTTTCAGTTTATTTAAACTATCAACTTGGGCTGGGTATCAAGCCCCAATTTTTTATAGACTTAAAATGTGTCCATAGGATTGAGGATCAATTGGTATTAAATGCTCGGTTAGATTATTAGGACTGGGTGGGTGTAGCTAGATAGCTATGTAGATATGAGCTGATATTTCCTGGTCTAAATCAGGAAACTTATTTAACTTTAGCGTATATTTTATTTAGGTGAAGTTCTTTATTCAGTACAGATGCAGTTTGGCACATTTGGGTGCATATTTGTTCAGTGATTAGCTGTAGTGCTCATTGATTGCCAGTTTCCCTGTTTTTTTTGGCCATTTTCCCCTGGAAAAACAAATGTCCAATCAAAACTTTGTGGGTGGGATAAAGACTTGAGACATCATCTTCCTACATAGCTAATTAGCTAACTAGCTACGCCACTGAAAAATAACAACAAAAACATGGCGACAAGCATGGATGAGATTGACACAGCCTTTGAAAATGCCAGTGGCAGTAGAGAGTGATTGGGCTAGCACAGAGCAAAGCAAATTAACCCCCTGAATGAATGAAGGTAAACAAAATGGATGTTCAGTCTAATTACCAGGCTAGGTCAGAACATGTTTAAATTCACCAAAATAAAGTATTGTTTTTTAAGTATTGTTTGACCAAAGGGCACCGGAGATCAGGTATTGGATTAGCACAGATGTCACATATCAATACCCAGCCCTACTGTATCAACAATTAAAACGTTTAGATTAACAACTTGTGTTTTAGTTATTGCTCAATGATGAATTCATTTTTTTTCCAGTTTTGTCAGACATCAGAGACCCCATTCAGCCAGCCAAGAAACCAAAGTTCCAACCCTTGGTGGCCAAGGTACATATCACATGACATCACTTTTAAATAAAGACCTTGACAATAATCAAATATTGTGATGCAAACTTCCAGCAATTGTAGCAATGTGATTATACTATGATGAAACATTGGACTTGCCCAGCCAGCTACATCCCATGAGCTCAGAATTAGTTTAAAACCAGTCGGGTTCCAAGGCATTACAGGGACAAGAGCATGCTGAAATGCTCCTTTTCGAGCTCAGATTTTTAAATAAGGATGTAAAAAATGCATTCTGGGTTAATCAGAAGAAGAAGCTCCCTAAGCTGTGGACGACCACCACACACTGATGAGGGAAATAGCTGTGGCAGAGGAAGAAAGGGGCTTATACCAGATGCTGTTGTGTTTACTGATGAAAGGTCACTGGAAACCATATCATAATAGTCTTATAGTTACTCACTTACTTTCTAAGACTGAATTTTTAAATGGGTAAAGTAGGCAGCTGCCCCGAGTATTCAGATTCCTCTGGGGTCTCTTAAATTGTGGTAATCGTGTAAATGCAAATGAGTTTGGAAATATCAAATGAAGTGACCAAGGTCCTAAGTTAGGTCTGTATTATTATATGTTTTGTCTGTCAAAATGTACTTGGTGCATATTTCTAAATTAATTTAATTGAATTAATTAAAGTCAAACTAAATCACCACAAAGAAGAGGTCAAACAAGGAAACAGCAGGAAGACCGTCATTAGAAGAGTTACGACCAAAATAGCTGAAATCCAGAGAAATCACGTTAATTGGTTGCAAACGTCAACAACACCACTTTCCCCTGTTGCCGCGTCTCTCATGTCTATTTTACTCTGTTCACTTTCTCCAAAATCAGAGTGTGGACTCCTCAGATGAAGAGACTCTGCACATAGACACAGAGGCCAAGCCTGAGGTCAAAAGTCGCAACTCTAAGGTCAAGAAAAAGGGCGGCAGCGCTGCGGGGATTCTTGACCTGCTGCAGGCCAGCAAACAAGTGGGTGGGATCGACTACAGCACCAACAGGTAGACTGACCAGCCCTGATGTCATTAGTTTCTGCTTTTTCAATCCATTTCCTTCAACACTAAAGGAACCTTTACATCTAAACACACTTGGGTTACACTACATGCACACCATTACTCTCTAAATGGCTCCCACTGGACCTTATTTCCTCTCTGTAAATTCACTTTAGGTCTTACACTCCTTAATGGGGCAACCCAGAGACAAACAAATGGCCGGCTCAACGATGATATAATTGGATGAAAAAGCTGAATATTATAACTTTGCTTAAAGCTGAAAAATCAACTAACGCGGTGAAGCAACAGTTTACGCAGATTCTGTCAGCGGTTTGTGTTAAGTCAATGTTTGTTTCATCCCGCCTTAATCTATCAAACGCTGCATGGCTCCAGGCTCTTCCCTTTGCCTTTCACTGTTTGCTGTTTCGTTCAGCTCTTGATGATCAAGTTCTCTTGATGGTCTGTTTCCACCACATTGAAAGCTACAAATGAGCAATGAAAGAAAGAAAGAAAAAAAATCGACTGAAATATGTTAATTTCTAAAATTGTTTTGGGGCTTTGAAGAGGGAACTCAGTGTGAGTGTGGGGAATGAAGTGACCACGGCTCATTATATCACTGCTTGATAGTCACTTTGCTCGTTATTGTAGCTCAGCTGCTAATAGCTTAATAGGTGTGTGAATATTTATGTAGCTGTTCTTAAAGTAATCACAGGTCTGTGGAGAATATTTAGATTTGACAGCTTTACATGGCTCTTCCAGATTCAGTACAATTTGTAATATTTTGCCGGTGTCAAAAGGTAATGATGCTTAATAGCACAACTGGTGACATTTACATCCACTTAAAAGCCTTTTTCAATTATTTCTCTCAGTCACTCTTCACCCCTGCCAGCGTGTTGACTGCTGTGTAATGGCTGTGTTGTTGTGTATTTTTTATTGACGTACTTACAGTCAGCCACCTGCATCTCCCAGCACACAGGAGGCCATTCAGGGCATGCTGTCCATGGCCAACCTGTCGTCTTCAGACAGCTTGCAGCAGCCGTGGAGCAACAGCCAGTCCAAAAACAATAGCCAGTCGAAGAGCAACTCGCACAGCGCGCAGGCCGGCAAGAAGGCCAGCGGAGGAGCTGGCGGCGGCAGCCACAGCAGCAAGCGGCCCACCAAACGGCTACCGAAGAAACCCAGGAAAAGCAGCAGTATTGAGAGTCTGGATTATGATGACGACCAGGATCACATGGACGCCTGTTTCAAGGACTCAGATTATGGTGAGCGCCAAAAGCCAACGAGCCTCTTGTTCCTGTTTCATTTGAATTTTAAAAAGCTCTCAGAGGGCGGCCCAGTGTATCGGTTATTTTTTTGAGCGAATAAATTCTAAAATAATTATCTGCCATGCCTGATTGTCACTGCTGCTAACAGGTGCAGTTAAAAACAGATTGACCCCAGTGGATCAACATGTGGGTCTTTAATTCTAAATTTGGCCTGGAACTTTTCATTAGGAGTAGATGATAGGGTTCAAGTTTATTTTTTGTGCCTCCTTTCCAAATCCGCCCTTTCGTGTTGCTCCAATTTGTGATTTTTTCCCCCTCTGAAATGTTTTCTTTGTGAACCCCATCCAAACACAGCTGTTTGGAACCTCCCAGCTTGTTAATAAGCCATTAACGCAAGTTCCAAATTGTTATTTTACATGCTTTTTGAACTTCTAATTAGTGTCTAATTAGTTGTTCTCAGCACGAACGTCCTCGCTCTGAATACTTCAGGCCAGCGTGAAGCTTTTCTCACACACTGGCCTTCTTTTGTAAACAGGCCATTTTTTATCTTGATCATCCAATTATCAGATAATACAACGTCTAGATTGGAATGGCTGTGCTGTGAGCAGGAGAGAGAAGGGGGCCGTCAGCAGCTGTCTCACAGCTGTCCTGCATGCTGTCACTGGAAACTTCCACCATTTTAGATGCATGGAAAGCAGAACCAAGTGCACTCACGTCACATTCTATGCTTTACATATGTGACATATAATTGTCTGGCAGTGTTTCATTTTCTACATCCTCTCATTGAAAACCTGACATGCATGACATGTTAATAATCTGTTACGCCTCTCGATTTTAGTTTACCCCTCGCTGGAGTCCGAAGAGGATAATCCTGTTTTCAAATCCAGATCGAAAAAACGGAAAAGCAGTGACGACACTCCATACAGCCCGACAGGTATATGCTTGCATTACTAACGAAAGTTCTACCCTTCACAGTTTTATGTAGTAAATGTGTCCTAAACCCTTAATTCAATGTCATCACAGCTCGTGTAGGACCCTCAGTTCCTCGACAGGAGCGGCCGGCGAGAGACGGAGCCCGAGTGGCCTCCATAGAAACGGGACTGGCCGCAGCCGCAGCAAAGCTTTCTCATCAGGTATGCCATGACAATATTTTTACATAGTTATAGTGACTATTCCTGTAAGTATTGGCCAACAAAACGTGTGTCAATAGGAGGAGCAGCAGAAAACCAAGAAGAAGAAGAAAAGCACCAAAAAGAAGACGATAGTAATTGAGGAGCCCCCGAAAATCTCTCAGGACAGTAGCTCGCCGGAGCACAATCTGGACTCTCAAGATGGCAGCCTGACAGACCACGAGTTCAACACTGGGACAGTGAAATCGCCGGGAGGGCCACAGCCCATGGCGCCGGGGGTTTTTCTCAGCCAGAGGCGACCGTCCATGTCTTCTCCCAACAACAGCACCAACTCCACTAGCACCAACAGCAACAGCATGGCGAAGGGGGACCGTGTGGGGTCAGCAGACGCCAAAGGTAAATCGTAGTGAATACAATGAATAATTAATTATTATTAGCAATGAACAACTGCTGCCTTTCATGCATGCATAGTATGTTTATCTTTTTAGAGTTAATTAATGTAAAATGAACTGTAGATTTGTAGATGGATGTAGACGAGGCAGCTCTTCAGATAAATGCAGTGTTACACCCTCACCTTGTTTTCAAGGTTTTCAAGGTACTCTGAGAAATCCTCTGATAAAGTCTTTGAACCTTAACTTAATGTGCGTGGACTGACCAGGTCGGGTTCACTGTAGTAACAGCATTGCCATATAGATCGGGCTTATTTTGATTTAAGAAATGCATGTTCATACTACATGTGATGATCAGTGTTTATAATCAGAAATGAAGTGACCTAACATGAGTCAAAGCAATCTGTCAAAAGAAACGTTAACAAATCTGTGAATGTGGTGGACCTCTACTGGTAACATAGAGGAATTACAACACAAATGACATGTTTTATATTTTTGACCACTAGTGGCTAGGGCATTTTTGTTGACGATTAATTAAGACGCTTTGTCTTTTTCTGTTCATGTTATGCCACTAGTATAGTATAAGTCTAATAATGTATTTCCTCAAATAAAAGCTTGTAGTTAAAAAAAACAACAGTCTCAAATAATGGCCGGGGGCATGGTCGCCACAATCTAATAAAGACCGCCCCCGCTTACAGGCCAGAGAAAAACACGATAAACTCCTGCTGGCTGTTATATAATGAGACCTGTTATTGGCACGTCTCGGTCATCATTTTGGTGGGAAAGTCTCAAATGAGCTGAAACAAAAGAACCTGCACAATAGCAGTAAGTCTTTTTTTCCTAACGTTGGAACCCCGTGCTCAGGACGTTTGTTTGCCTCAATGGAAACGCACCTAATTCGCATTCTGTTTGTTGCAACATTTCTAACATGAGCTTAAAATTTCCTTGATTGTGGAATCTAACGATTGTGCAGACGATTGAGGTCAGCTCAAATAATCAAGGATATCGCGTAATAATTGCAGCAGACCTCCTAGGGAGCATAGGAGACACAGTACACATTCCTTATGCCAGTAGTGTCACGTTATTCCACTGGTCGACAGCTGGTGGCCGGGAAACGTACCGATGCTACAGCATGATGGCAGGGAGGAAGAAGGCTATGTTGCAAACATGCATGTAGACAAGGCTAGTTTTTGTTTATATTATTTTGTTTCATAAAGGAGTTCAGATTTTAGCGATGAAAACCATTGAGTTATAAGTTATCACTGCAGCAGCAGCACAAACACTCTGGCTGGACGTCCTGTCTTATCACCTGTCTGTTCTTGTTCTTTTCACAGCTAAGCGGCTAAAGAAAGGCATGGCAACAGCCAAACAGAGACTTGGAAAGATTTTAAAGATCCATCGAAACGGAAAGCTCCTCCTGTAGCATGCAGCAGACTGCTGTAGGACTGGGAATTCATGAGCTGGGTCCCATCCCAACCTCACCCCCCCGTTCACTGATTAAAGCCAACAATGGAAAAAAATATCATGCAGTTTTCGATTTCTAAGAAGAACATCACTCAAATAGGTTTTTGCCTCTACTTATACTTTATAACTTTCAGATATTAAAGTGTACAGAGCCTACTATAAATATTTTTTAAGAGAACATGTCTCATTTTACTACAGCTGTCAGTTTATCAGGGGTTGCTAAAACATGAAGTAGAAGTACATTGCAGTCATTCCAAGATTTTTGAAAGTATCCCTTGCATGTATTCAGTTGCATGTGCGCTTGGGTCAGGGTTTGGGGGATTTTACACATATATGGATGCAGCTTATCATTGCCACACTGATGATCGACGGGTTGAAATGGACACATCACCTCCTTTCTCCCTTCCCAGCCGGGATTCTCAGTGTATCGTAGAGTACGGTTTTGATTGGAGTCAACTCGAGCATTTATCTCTTTATTTTAACACTTATACATTTGCAGAGCACTATCAGCGGTGATATTTATTTATTCGTGTCGAGACGTAGATAGGCTGTGGGACTTCACGGAACAACTGTAAAGCACAAAGTGTATCAAACAGCAGCGCTGTCAGGATGTGTCTCGCACTTCAACATTGGCTAGCATAGGACTAAACGGTAATGGAGGCCTGCTGAACAGGATTTGGTGTGTGGACGTAAAAAGCATTTCTGACACTACGTGGGACCTGTAGCTAATGATAAGCCTCATCCATGTCAGGTCTGCAGTTACATGGGGATACTTTCTCTCTTCTTTTGCTTTCACAGGCAGCACCACCAACCTGACTCATCTCTGCGTTTTGACGGCTTCACACAGTACAGTATATAGAATGTAGCTTGTACATAGCCTTTTAAATTACTACTTTTTGTATCTTTTCCCCTTAAGGCTTAATTCTACATTTTTACCGGTTTTGCTAATTATGAATACATGAATAAAAATATATATGTGGATATGCAGTATAGTCCTAATTTTTTAACTTTCATTTTGTTTTTGTTTTTTTAATAGCAGAGAGTCATTTTGAACTTTTTCTTTTCATTAGATTTAAAGGTGTTGCCTGGAAAACAACTGAAGAAACAATACATTTTATTGTCATATGGCCTTACATACACAAAGCTAATTGTATTGTGATTCTGTTTGAACAAGAGACGAAGCTTTGAGGGAAAATGATGTAAAAGGAAAAAAAAACACTTAAAGTTTCTATGACCAGCCTCTTGTTCCAGCTCTAGTATCCTGAAGGGTTTTGGAATTATTTTACTAGCACCTTGTGAAGTGTTTATGTGTCAGTGATGTAATTTATTAATGTTTGTAGCTTTTTTATACTTGTACAATTCTTAAGAGGTTTTGTTTTTAATATTTCATCTACTTGTGAAATTACTTAGCAGACAATTATTGTTTTTCCTTTTTTGGGTGTGTGTGTGCGCGCGCGTGTGTGTGTGTGTTTGGGGGCATCACGAACATTTTTTTTTTATCTCCATCCTGTCTTCACTCAATGTCATGGTATCATGGTCAACATTTCCAATGTGACATGTTATTATTATTGTTAATATTATAATTAGAAGCAGCTGTGTCCACGGCTCCATCACACCGTTTTAGTCGCAGATGTAAACCACGCGTCCACTTCTCAGATACATTATGAGATGATCAAACTCTGTCAGTGGGACATATTTTCAGGTTTTTATTTGTACAATATGTGTGTTGCTTTGTTGTGGGTTTTTTTTTTTTGTATGTCCGACCTATTAAATGCATCCACTGTGCCAGGACAGTGGATGATACCTGTTGTAGCTGTCTTCCCTTACTGTTATTTACAGTACTAGTAAGTATTTACAATCCTTTTTGACCTGAATCTATATTTTTCTGTATTTAGACGATTCTGTTTGAGTTCATGGCTCACTTTTTTAAAGACATCGAGAAATGGCAAATTCCGAGGAACAAGCATATTGTCGTTGAATGATATGATTGCCAGCCTTGTTTACTTTTGCAATACAGTTACTGTGGAAAACCTACTTTGTAATGTGTTCCTCTCCCACTTGCAATGTGACGGCTTCTGTGGTGACGACTAAACATGTTTTTCCTGCTTCACATTGTCATGCTTCGTAGTTGCATCAAATCCAACATCACACTGATCACAAACTGATCTGGCTCTGTATTTTTTTTAACAAAAAATCAGCATGAGCTTTCAGCTTCTGGACTCCCTTTAGGATCTTGCCTCCCGGAGCTTTAGCAGCTGCTTCAGCCAAGTCATTAATTAAAACCAAGCCAAAGTCAACACCATTAAAAATGTATTCATGTAAAAATGCTCTCAAGTAGTCAGACTCTTTTTACGCAAGGACGCCCTTTTACCATCCTGACCAGGTGTTGCACTGTTTAAATATAACGCACACTGAAATTCATGCAGGATCTGACAGTCAAGAAAAAAGATTTCCTCCTGTTTGCTTTTATTGCCTCACAAGATTTGATTTGGTTCTAAAAAATCTGTGCCCAGACAGCCAGTATTACTGTTAAGCAACAGCAAGTCATCGCCACTAGATGGAGTTAAAAAAAAATCTATCAAAATAGCAACTGATTAACTAAATGCAATAATGTTCAAGCAGACCACAAACACAGGTTCCCGCTATTGTAGAGCAGTTGTGTTTCACTGTGCTCCTCATATTTAGACTATTTTCCGCAAAGATTTGACTTTTGAATAAGCTTTAATACACATTTTGATTCTTTCCAGAGTTTTCTTTTTATGTCAATTACATCCAGATTTTTATCAGCATAATTACAGAAGAGAAAGGAAAGGAAGAAGGGATGTGAACATCAGTGAGGAGATTATAAGAAAATTAGCTACAGCACATTTAAAATGAGTGTCTCCAACAAAAATAAGTCAATTAACTCTTACTTTGTGTAATTAAAGACTGATTGCATTAATAGGGAAGTTAGGTGAAGCCTTCATACATTATGCGGCTTGTTTCCCGTTGTTTTAATCCTGGCCTAATAACACATCTGGACCCAATTGATTTCACACACACAAAAAATGTGTGCCGTGATCTTCATGGGAATCTGCATTTCCCCACACTGACGTTTTATTTAATTTCTCAATCATACCTGTGTGTGTGAATGAGATCTGAGATCAGGGCTGTTAAAGGTCGTCACCACGTTTCCACCCTGGTTAGCATCAGAGTGAGTTGTTATCGTTTGCTAATTGTTAACACAAGAATGTGAAGTGCTCCTACATCAGCAAATGAATCAATCCCATCATTTGCCCTCTCAGGATCATTTTCACACACGCTGACGTGAAAGTGCAGAGTTAGATCGATTTACTGAGACTTTCAGTGGAGTTAAAGATAAAAAGCTTTAACTGACAGGAAAAAGTGGTTCACTTTTCTTTTCAAGATTTTTGTTAACATCCGGTGCTTTTTGTATATTTAATTTCCTAATTTAAACGGATTAAGATTATATGGACAAAATGTGAGTGTAATATACAAAATCCAACTGATTTAGCCGGCTAAATTCTGTTTGCATCTGGCGCCTAAAAACAAAAAAAACCCCCAAAAACTTGGGAACACAATGGCCAGTGCAGGATGAATATTTCTCTTTTCAGTACAAGGTAATTTGTGTAAATAATTTTCTAGAAATTAGGAACTTGAATAAAGTAAACATACATGGATTTTTAGAAATACTTGCAACAAGTTATTATTGTGTTTCATTAAATTACATTAGAAACAGGTTAAAGTTATTTTATTTTATTTTTTTTCAGTTGTAAGAAGAAAAAAATGTTTGTAGTGTAGCTGACTCAAAATAGAGAATGTATTAAAAATATAGAAAAATCCACTACATATCTTCTTTACTTACTTAAGTATTGGCCCCTGAACACTTTCTCCCCTCTTTCCTCATTTCTTTGTCAGTTCTACCGGTGCAGTTGGTCCCCTGGAAAGGGCAAGTGGGATCACAATTTAAATGTCAGTGTATTAAAAACAATGCCTGCAGAGTGTTACAGTCTAACTGCATTCATGGCCATGTTGCACTCGCTTAGTGATCACAGATGTGAAGAGGCTGCCCTCGGTCGCTTTGAAAACCCTCTGGTCCTGTATGAGAGTCCCAAGTGGTCAAGAGAAACGTGCCATATGAGAGATGTCTTAATTACACAGGAATGTCAGGTTGAGCTTTGCCTTTGTGTGGCCGTGCAATGATGCCCCCCCTCCCCACCATTGCTCTGCCTTTTAAGCATCCCATTCTTCCGAGTTCAGGGTTGTCATTATTAATAATGTGCGGTGATTCTTCTGCCAACAGATTGGTAAAGCTACAGAGACCCCGGCGTGATCTCCTCACAAAGAGTCTTGGGTTGCCTGTTTTTGTGGCGGTGATGAAAAGTGGCTTGACTTGTGTTTCTCTGCAGTTGTTTGGAGCTGCTCCCCTCTGCGTGGATTAACTGCTCTGTCAGCCACCAGGAACTCCTCTGCTGGTGTTTCAGAGGGAACTCAAAAGTGCAGAGAGATGTCTGACTTCTACCGACACCCCAAACACACACACATAGACAAGCTTTTTCCTGTGTGTTTTGGTTTGCTTCCCAAAATGTATCAATGAAATTACTCTTCAAAGGATTTCTAATATTTTTTGACAGGTTATTACCATGGTGCATATTTGCATTTGAGTCAGCAGGTAGGATTTCAATGTCATTTTTGCCTGGACAGGTGACTTGTCTTGAGATCAGAATTGAGACTTTTTGGCCACAGGATGGCCTGTTTAACTTCCAAGACATACTGCTGCTCCAGCAAGTGTATAAAGGGTTACTTTTCTGAAGGTTTTCTATTTGAGAGCTTAAAGATCCTTCAGTAATGGAGCGAGAGGAGGCTAAAACTTAAAAAATGTTGTCAAACAAAACACAGTGTTGCCTCAGCATAAAAATGAATGTACGACAGCTTGAGAAGTGCAAGTAAATGCTGCCTGGTTTCAAGACAAACACAGAGGGTCTGTTTTATGGTGGCGTGTTTCCTTAACCTTTGGCAGGCCTGAAATTTTGAAACTGGAAAACAACACTTCATCGTTAATTTTTGACACCAATCAAGGAAACGACTGTCCCGAGTGAAGTGAGAGCCCACCCAAATGAGAGTATTACTAACGTGAGCATGATCAAGGCCTTGGTGGAAAGGTTGTTTTATTCACTGACTGCTCACTGGCGCTGCTGCAGTATCAACAGCAGTCACATTAGAGCAGAAAGCAAACCAAAATTTGATTACATTTTTATAAAAAGATTTTTTTACTGTAAGAATGGTATATAATAAAGACTATTTACTGTTATACTGTTTTACTAAATAAAAATATTCCATAAATGTAAAACCTCCATGAGAAACAACAAGTAGGCTAAAATTAGCTGTAACTAAGCGGAAGAAAATTTCAAGCCTGTGATGCTGCGTTCAGGCACTATTAACAGAATAGGAAACCTTAATGTTAAACTAAATTTCAAAAATGATTTCAAGCTGATTACACCCACTGTTATCCTTTAATTAACACCATAAAAATAGCTTTAAACTCTTTTTAGTCCTAGCCTACATATTTGTAGCAGATTGTTAACACGTTACACCTGAGTTAAAAATATAAATAAATAAGCTGAATTAACTTGATAAAAGTTAATTTAGCATTTTATTTCATCTGCCTGCGACACTGGCTTTGCAGCCATTTTGCTGCCAGTCTGTTGACACTTCTGTAGTTCTTTTTGCCAAGTCCAAAACAAAGTTTTGGTAAGGTTAGCTATAAATTCCTGATACCACTGATTTAGAATTACAACTAGGTGGCAGACATGAGCATTTCCCCCTGTCGGCTGCTTGTAATTGCTGTCTGAACATGGCATGATCCCCACCAAGAGACATACAGCTAGTCAGCGAGGTAGCTAACCTTAGCTCGTGAGATAGCCACAACTAGCGTTAGCTAAAGTTACTTTATGTATTCTTCATAGCTGGTTCCTGTAATTGTAAAGAAATGTTTTTATGATAATTCAGTCTTGTAGCTAGATCCAATCAGGATGGAGAAAAAAGAAACTAACTGGCTAAGCTAGTCCTCCTAGTGAACAAAGTGGTAACTCCAGTCTCATACTTTGACTCTTGACATTTGTTATATCTATTTCAGAATAATGTAATGTTATTATAAATGGGAGTTGGACAGACAAATACAGCAAAACAGAGATGCATTTAATCAATATGAGCTAAAACAAACTAGTTGAGACAAACAAGAAAGCAGAACAATGTGTAGCATTCTCTGAAGATTGTCCAGGTTTCTTGTTTTCAGCATGTGCTTTGTAATACATATTTTTATAGCTGCAGCACATTAACATCTGTCCACAGAACCTTGAAGGTAAATGACTCTTTCATTTGCTTTCCTTTTCTAATTAACAGACCTCCTGCATCTTTTTCAGTTCACATTATTTGTATTTTAGTATCCAACTCCAACCGCTGGCCCAACTCCGGGACACATGTAGCTGCACACGGTAAATAAATGCGAAGATTTCAGAGAACACAGAGCGTGTCTTACGCAGGGCAAAGAGAAGAGAGTGAGTGAAGTGTTTTACACTGTCACTGCACCAAGGCCTCCTGACATAAACATCTATGAGCTGCACTTTGTGATAGGTTTTATGTAAACATAGAAGCCAAACAACAGATGCAACATATTTAACTGTGCAACACACAAATGCAACATCTGTTAGCATAGTTGAACAGTTATTTTTAGGATTTTTGTTTATGAGAACCAGTGCGAGCAGAATACTGTAGATTGGTAACAGTAAATGTGTTAGTACTGAAATTGTTATTACCCTCAGTGGTAATTTGAACATTGGTGATAGTGCGAATAGGATTATGGTGACTTTCTGATTTGTTATTGCAGTATAAATACACCCCTTCCCTCTAATAGTTGTATTGATGAGAATTTTAAAGCCAACCAGTACATTGGGGAAATAATATTATTTTGTCACGATCTGCATACATGTCAAGAACAAATTGCAGCAAAGAAATATCAGTGATGTGTTTTTAAAAAAAAAAGGCATATTATTTGACTGGAGTTCAATGTGTTGACATAATGATGGGAAAAAAGGGTTCCCTGCAGTTTGCATCACATGAACAGAAACTGAGTACCTGTGCAAGAGGGAAAAATTAATGAAGTAGTCATTACTAACAGGCTATTTTAACTGATATAAATTAATTTCAGTATAGTTGTGATATTCTATATATAATAATTATATAATTTTTATATATAGTCTTGCTTTTCTTATCTAAAATGTAATGTATTTTTGTTACATTTGTGTTGTTAGTTTGTTAATTAGCTTTCCAGTGGAGTTAACTAATAAAAATGTACTGTTATATTTGCTTAGTGTTATATTTTTTGTAAAATAAAAATCTAATAATCAAATTTAAGGAATTCTCATCAACACTGTGTAACAAATATCGACCAGTATTTATATAATTATTGTAAACTTCAAATATCAGTGTCCTAAAAAATCCAATATCAGTTGGACTGTAATAATAATAGCATTAGCAGTGGTTTTAGTAATAACTATAAAGAGTATTGCTGCCGTACCGTGGATCTGATTTCATTGCGGATGACGTGGAAATAAATTACACTCAGCTGGCACTGGGAGTCTCCCAAGTACAATTACTCTGTTTACATGCAGTAGTAGGGGAGGGAAATTGCTTTTGAAAGCACTCTTTAAGGTCATGGTTTTGTTACTGTGCATAAGCCCGATGTTTACCGGAGTATTTTAAGGAAACTCAAAGCCGCGCCACGCATCAACAAGTGTCTTAAACGGCTGCACAAAGGGCCCGTTTTTAGTCCAACTGAAGCAAATGTTCACCTAATCCTCTGGAGAGGCTCCTGTGACGGGCCCCACCGTCAAAGGCCTCTTTAACAAGGTGCTGAAGTCACTTAAGCACCAAGTAAACAAACAAACAATCCAAATCATTCGCTGCATTTCCTGGACTCTGTTCCCTAAACAACTGCACGCACACTGCATGTACCGGCGGTGCATCCAAAGCTGCTGTGTGGTCATCTGTGTGTAATTATTCATCATCCTACATGGGAATTCCAATGACGTGCTGCGCTGGTGAGGCAGCATTGCCCTTCTCTGAAACAAGTGGCGTTTATATTTGAACCTCTGCTTTTTCTCCATGGCCAGATTGCCCGGAGAGATTGGCTTTCTCTGGGCTGTGTAACAGATACCATCTAAATCATTAGGGCTCATTCATTGCCATGTGCCACTCTGCGGCTCAGGTTCCTCCGACCCCAAGGTCAAGCGGCTGAGAGCTCCCTGACCTCCAGCACTTCCTCTGAATATTAACAGGGTAGTTATGTAGTCAAAAGCCCTGATATAGAACATTGGTTCATTTAGATAATAGCCAATCAGGCGGAGCGGCGAGGAGTGCAGTGGTCTCCACAAGATGGCTGGGCCTTTATGTGGCTTACTGAGGGCATAATGACAGCAAACAGAGGAAGCGTAGGCCTCTCTGGCTGAAATTATGCGGTCACATGCCTGCTGGCTGTAATGCTTTCCTTTAACCCGGCTAAGTTGGGCTCCTTACATGGGGACAAATTCAACCAGGCTCTATTATGAAGATGAATGTTGCAGTTATCTTGCAGACATTGAGAATGAACACAAGACAGAGTGGAGGCCACCATGGTGAAAGAGGCGTTTACCGTGCATCCTCTGCACATGATGGTAATATTCAAATGATTTTTATAGAAAGTTAGCATGAACTCTTTGACTCACAATCATCAGATTACGGTGTGAGCACTTTTCTTTTTTCAAATCTTTGAGTTTGTTCTGTTTTAGCAGCCTTGTATCAGTCCCATGTGAATGATCCAAACTGGACTCATGCCCAAATCCTTCATGCCAAATTACAACTAGTTAGTGTTGAATCTCTCTGACACGCCTGCCTTTTAAAAGTAAATTGCAGCTTTGAAATTGCAATAAAGCACAATCCGTGAAGCATTTTAATATTTTTGTGAGCATTATTTAGTTGTATAAGTGTTGGCCTCATCTTGCCTTCAGGACTCCCACAGTATCAGTGACCCTGTTTGACTGCTGAGCAGCTGCTGTTCATCCACAGCCACACTATCAGGCCTTTAATCAGTAAAACATCGCTCGTGTGTTTGTGGAGCTGAAATGGAGCGTGGCAGCCGCTGGAGGCTCTCAGGAGATGGACAGCAGCCACATTGTCACCTCTTTGTGCTTAATTGTCCATGTGCTGGAGGAGCGGAGATGTGCGGGATGAGGCTGCAGTTATTGTCACTGGTGGGCTGCAAAGCATATTTTAACCAACAGATTTATTTGTCTGTTGCTAATTGGGTAGCAAAACGTATTTGTTCACTACAAGGGGATTAAGAAAGTCCCATGTTATTCAAAACTTTCAAATCAAACGTTTTTTCTTTCTTTTTTTTTAAGCTTGGTAAAAATAACCTACCCAATAGCACACATTCTCACTTTTAGGATTTTTTTGGACCTAATAATAGATTGAATCCATGGTTCTCAGCAGGGGTCTTGTTTTGCAGGAAGGCAAACAAGAAACTAAAATTTTGACACATGAAACTATGTTTATTTTAGGACTTTTCTTCTTTTTTTTTTGTTTATTCCCACTGTATTATATAGTAGATTTTAATGCCTCTGTAATTATTCAGTTCATGAAACCATCTAAAAAGGATTTAAAAGTCACTCTTACGCTGTTGCACCCAGCTGTAACATAACTGATAATCATAATATAAACCTTTTAATGCTAAGCATGTTAGCAAACAATCAGTTATATACACGTCCAGCAGACACAGAGCATTCATTTGGAGTTGTGTTTCTACTCACTTGATCAATATAAGTTAAATATTTAGCTCTTATTTTCTCTCCACCAACTCTGGAGAAAATTATTTGGCTCATTAGCAGCTAAATGCTAGTTGCTACCATTGTCTGTGCAGTTGTAGTATAGTGTACAGTTGGTTTATGTGAACTTTTTATTGAAAATAGCTGCTAGCTGCAACCAAATCAGTTGTTGTGGGCCTTACACCAAAACATAAAGCCACGTGTTACTAAAAGTGACCTCTTTCACATTACACATAGGATCCATTATTATTATCAAAACATGGATTAGTGCAGCTTTAATTGAACTGTCCACAACTCATATACATGCAACGTGTGACAAATGGTCCCAAGTACTGTAGACATGGCTTTGTATTAAGGGCTTACTAAAAATTATGGAAACAAATGGAGTCAATGAGCTGTTAAAACTGAAATATTTCTGCAGTGTGGATTTGCTGCAAGGTTCCAAAAGTGTTATAATACTCTTTCCATGAAGCTAAATCTCGATGCTGTTTGTCACTGCTGAGCAGTTAACACCTACTCTGTGTCTGAAATGTGGTTTGGGTTCATGCACCAGCTCCCAGAAATCTGCTCACATTAGACATCAAACTACAGCAGAAAACCATGGGAAGCAATCATTCTGCACAGAACACAGGTTTCTAAAATAATGAACATTCTTTGCTGCTGTCAGACACTCCGGTAGAGCCTGAGGATTGCCATCCCAAGCTCGAATACATGTCAATTACAGCCACATTCTCCTGGACCTCAGAGCGTAAATAAACACCCTGAAACTATAGTGGATAATCATCACAGCCACTTTTGTCTTATTGCAGAATCTAGATGACACATGGAATCTGCATGCAGAAGGCCCTCCACTATAAATAGTCGGCAGCAATCAAACAAAATAAATGAACTGTCAGGGCACAAGTGTTTACAAGCACGACAAAATTTTAAGTAATTATAAGTAAATTTGTTGCATTTCTGAGTAAGTGGTAGCAGATAGGGCTCTGACAGCGAGGCAGTGGTGTGTGAAGGGCTGATTTAGAACAGTAAGGCTGCCCGGCTCTGTGTAAACCCTCAACCCCAGCAACAAAACTCCTCCACTCCACATCCCACACTGACCACATCTCAATGGGGAGGAACGCTAAAGACATCTGCAGGGCCATTACACACACTTAGCCGCACATCAAGAAACACTTGGCCGCTGTGCCACTCCCGCTAAACTTCCCTCCAAATGGCTATTTGTTTGTCTGTTAATGATCTTTTTCCCCTTTGGGCGTTTTTAGACATCTTTTTTTTTTTTTCCTTCGCCCTCGTCTCCGTTGACCCTCTGAATGCTTTAATGTTGTTTACGGAAACAAGACAATTCCGACTGACATGAAAAAATAAAATGCGTAATGGAAAATTGACAAGCATAACATTGTCCCATGCTCATTTGAGATGTCTATAAAAAATGTGAGTCAAGATGCTCACCACCTTACCATATTTGTGCATCATCTGACATGATTTATAGACAATCATGTGATAATTTACATCTTGATGGCCTCATTCATGTGGCTTGCTGTGGAGGATTTGAAGAGGCCGCCTCGCTGATTACAGAGTGAGTTGTGCTGCTAAAACAATGTGAGCTGCAGTCAGCGCGAGCAGAAAGAAACTCTTTATAATCACAGGCTATTTTTAGACATTTTGAATCTTTCATTTAGAATAACTGTGACATTATTCTCTCTCAAAGTCTTTCTTTGTTGGTAATCTTAACAAGACAGATCAACAAAAGGCAAGAGTGAGTGAGGCAGAGGACCCATCATGCAGGCACTTGGATGGATGTGTTACCTGCTCCAAAGTTGGACTGTTTAAAAAAAACGCAAAGGTGGGACTTTCCAGGACCGTGTGGAGGCGACCTCCTTGCCACAGCCCCTTTTGGAGCTATTCAATGAGACAATAAGCAAATGACAGATAAGGAATGATTTGCTAAAAGCGAAACCTCAAAAATAAACAAACCATTACGCCGTGCCACGGGAGAGCTGGGTTAGCGCTTATAATTCAGGTGAATTGCAGACAAATTTCCCCCGGCTGGCACACTTACAGCTGTAATAATACAGAGAGGGCTGCAGCCTGCACAGTGTCCACACATGGCCAGAGTCTTGCATCAACACCTCACATGGCAGACCTGAGGACGGAGAAAAAAAAGTGCATATATGTGTTTTACAAGATTTACAAATGAAAAAAAGGTTTTTGTACATGTTTTTTGTTCATCAGCTTTTTTTAGACAAAAATTTTATAAAACACATGTAAAAATATATACGCATAAGCACAGTTTTCTCCCCATACCTGATCTGGATGTGTGAGTGTGTGTGGGTGAGTGGTCTGTTTCTGCAGGGGGAGACAAACCCAGACAGACAAAGCGTGGGTGAATTCATCCGTGTTTTCTTTACCAGGAGTGGCGTGTTTATTTTTTGTTTCTTCGGTTTCAAAGCACGGGCACCACACTGCAAAGGAAACACGAGTGATTAAAATGAAAGTGCTTTGATTGAACGCTGTTTTTCCAGCCTGTGGCACAAACATTTGCAATTTGTCCTTTTATAGGGATTTTAATGACCTGTTGGGAACACTTGGCCCTAAATGATGTGTTACAGGATATAAACTTCAGAGATACGCCTCACCGTTGCTCTGAGTCAGATTATGTAAAACAGATTTAATGGGTTTGATGTTTACCACAGTTAGTCTTTCAAGCTTTGAACGTTCAAAAAAAGCATTATCCAGCAGCTCTCAGTTATGATTAAGCTGAATGTGAACAGTATGCAAATTTGGAGTTCTGCAAAGAGGCCAAAAAGCATCCAGGAGTAGAATAAGTTCACTTTGAATCCCCGTCAGTGAGGCCACACACTCACAGAGCTGGAGTCTGAGGAAACTGGGCTCGAACCAGCTTGTGTGAGCGCGAAGGGCACAGCAATGACATGGTCCTGAGCGCCTGATTGCAGGCATCTTGAAAAGATCTGGCTGGCCCGGGCTCACCACAGGTCTCCTTTCAGTGGGTTGTCATTACCGCCGAGGTGAGCTCTCACACGCTGACCCACACGCACACTGACACACACACACACACATGCTCGGGGGCCACGGGATGAATGAGCACACTGAGGCCTGGGCCTGATCAAGTGAGCGGCGGCCGAGAGTTGGTGTAAGGAAATCCTCTGGTGGGACTATCAGAGCACATTAGACTGAACAGGCCCGGCTCTGGAGCACGCAGCTGCAGGGAGAGCACACTGAGGCAGTATTTCAGCAGCCGCTAAACGCTGCCGCTTTAATCCTAATATAAATATGTTAGCCAAATTGGAAAAAGAGGCCTCATTTACCTATTTCAAAAATATTCTGTGTAAGGAGGATTAATTACTTATGCAGACGTTAATCATCAAATAGCAATGTGAGGCAGAAGCAAATAGGGTGCGGAAAAGTCTTCACCTGGGAGCTGACAGAGTGGATAAAGCTGCCTTTTTATGAGCTTTTTCAAGAGAATTTATTAAAGCCTGCATCATTTCAGATCAGTTTGTATGTGTGTGTGTGTGTGTGAGAGCTGTCTGACAGGTGTGCCGCTCCTCTCCCTCACAGACTAACACATGCAATCAGAGGCTGTTTGTAAACAGTCTGTCCTTTCTCAAACGTGCCTCACAGATTTGCTGGAGGAAGTGAAATTGCTGCAAAAAGACCTCATTTGGCACCAGGCTTCAACTTGTATGCTTGAGTGAGCATAATTGCTGAGGGGGTGGGGTGGGGGGCAGCTTTGGGTTTGCTATCTCTGGGCATACCTTCCCCTAATAACAACTGTGACTGAAATCAAACCCGCTCTGTGTTTGCTCCGTGAGGTGATTAGCCAGGGAAGTTAGGATTTCAAACAGCCCGAATTGGGCTGCTCTATTTATGTAAGCTTGAGATTTATCATTTAATTTGTGATTAATTTAAAATGGATTAGCTCCGCGCATTCTGTTTCAGAGTAATTGTGCTTAAGTGGAGCATGCACAGCAACAGAGTGGTTTGGAAAATTGGTTTCATTATTGGAATTATTTGCCATTTGCACAACAAGTCTGCCTCATGTTGTCAGTGGAGAAAATGAGGATGTTACCTTCGGGCTGTAGTCGAGTATGATGTGCGTGCTGCAGCTAATACTAACCACAATGCATTGCAGAGACCGACGGCTGAGCTTTTGTGAAGAGCAACCTGTTGAGGTGTCCCTGGCTGCTAGTGGTTTGATCTGCGAGGCGTGCGTGTGTGTATATGTGTATATGTTAGCAGACGTGACCCACACAGCTCCGTGTTGGGTGTCCAGGCAGACCGAGCCGTAGCTGTCAACAGTGATGCTTTATGGGAGCATTTCCTCCGTCGCTCTGACATGTGCTGTCACCTCAGTGTGGTAGACACTTAGATCGGCCTGCTAACAGCCACTGCTGTCAGCACACACACACACACACGCACACACACACACACTCTCGCACTCAGGAGAACACCCACTATCAGATATCCCCAACACACATCCCTGCTGTCTCACTGCAAAGAAAACAATCAGAATGGACCGGATTCGAAATATTTCAGTCGCTGACAGCTTTTCACCGGAATAACTTAACGACTTGGCTCTGAATTCTGAGCCATTTTTCATCACATATCACTTTTGAGTGGTAAGTGCGTGTTGTCTTTGCTGTTGTGCACAGTACATTTGGCTTTCGCTGGTAGGCTATGGGTATTTGATGGCAAACACGGATGTTATTAGATTGAAGCTGCCAACTGCTGATACATTGTGCTGATTTTTCAGTGTCTTGACGTGAATATTTCCAAATCAATTAACCTTTCCTGTGCTGCAACCAGGTGGGAAGGGACACAATAGCCTCCACTGAGACACAGTTTAATAACTATTTAATTAATAACTAAATGCTAAAGTTTTAGCAATGTTAGCAGCTAACTATGACTTGGTTTGGGATATCTGTCTGACTGATCCACTTGTTCCCAAAATATCGGATCTCCACAACTGTATGAATTGCCATGGGATTTTGTGCAGAAATGTGTGGTCCCCCTTTAAGGATTTCTTTTCCATTTGAAAGGGATGACCTTTATGATTGAAATATATGACTGAAAATGTCCTATCAGCTTCAGATTTGACATTTTCACTAGGGCTGGGCACGTTAACACGTTATTATCACGCTAACGCATTCATTTATCAACGCCGACAATTATTTTATCGCACGTTAACGCAGTTTTTATTATTATTATTTTGAAAGTCCGTTGCTCACTGGCTCTGAATACACATCCAGTCAAACCCTGGGTCACAGGGGGGTGGGATGTTGATCAGCCTGCAAATCAGCCACCCAGACAAACAGTGGAAGGAGGCTTCAGCAGACTACTTGGATGCAGCGTGTGGGAGAAGTAGATAAACAAAAGCAAGACAAGCGATCAGATGCCACAGTGAAGTGGAGAGCTGCACACTGCATGCTGGTTAGTACTGGGGAAGATCTTAAAATCACAACGTAGTCTCTTGTCTTCTCCGGTGATACAACGAGTAAACGGCAGGTGTTCTATGGACAGTAACCATGACAACGACTTCTGTGCGCTACACAGCTGTAGCCTATTTAACTTAAGTTAAAATGATAGGCCACATAACTTGACCTGATAGGCCTTCATCTAGTTTTGCGGGGATGCTCTGCCATGTGAATTCCCTCCTGTTGATGTCCTATTTAATGAACAGTAATAGATTCTGGAAAGTCACAAACAGCGAGGATCAGTCTCTCTTGCAATTTGTGCTGTGCGTTGCATACAAAAAGTTCAAGACAATTCAACTTCAGCAGCGGGTGTGTGAGGCAACCGCTTCATCTCACTCTGACAGGTTTCAACTGTTTCAACTGTTTCTGCTGCTCCCTGATAAAAGAAAAATGATACTAATACTATTTCAGATTTATACAGGTGCTGGTCATATAATTAGAATATCATCAAAAAGTTGATTTATTTCAGTAATTCCACTCAAAAAGTGAAACTTGGATATTATATTCATTCATTCCACACAGACTGATATAATTCAAATGTTTATTTCATTTAATTGTGATGATTAAAACTGACAACTTATGAAAATCCCAAATTAATTTTCTCCGAAAATTAGAATATTACTTAAGACCAATACAAAAAAAAGGATTATTAGAAATGACGGCCAACTGAAAAGTATGAACATGAAAAGTATGAGCATGTACAGCACTCAATACTTAGTTGGGGCTCCTTTTGCCTGAATTACTGCAGCAATGCGGCGTGGCATGGAGTCGATCAGTCTGTGGCACTGCTCAGGTGTTATGAGAGCCCAGGTTGCTCTGATAGTGGCCTTCAGCTCTTCTGCATTGTTGGGTCTGGCGTATCGCATCTTCCTCTTCACAATACCCCATAGATTTTCTATAGGGTTAAGGTCAGGCCAGTTTGCTGGCCAATTAAGAACAGGGATACCATGGTCCTTAAACCAGGTACTGGTAGCTTTGGCACTGTGTGCAGGTGCCAAGTCCTGTTGGAAAATGAAATCTGCATCTCTCCATAAAGTTGGTCAGCAGCAGGAAGCATGAAGTGCTCTAAAACTTCCTGGTAGACGGCTGCGTTGACCTTGGACCTCAGAAAACACAGTGGACCAACACCAGCAGATGACATGGCACCCCAAACCATCACTGACTGTGGAAACTTTACACTGGACTTCAAGCAACGTGGATTCTGTGCCTCTCCTCTCTTCCTCCAGACTCTGGGACCTTGATTTCCAAAGGAAATGCAAAATTTACTTTCATCAGAGAACATAACTTTGGACCACTCAGCAGCAGTCCAGTCCTTTTTGTCTTTAGCCCAGGCGAGACGCTTCTGACGCTGTGTCTTGTTCAAGAGTGGCTTGACACAAGGAATGCGACAGCTGAAACCCATGTCTTGCATACGTCTGTGCGTGGTGGTTCTTGAAGCACTGACTCCAGCTGCAGTCCACTCTTTGTGAATCTCCCCCACATTTTTGGGTTTTGTTTCACAATCCTCTCCAGGGTGCGGTTATCCCTATTGCTTATACACTTTTTTCTACCACATCTTTTCCTTCCCTTCGCCTCTCTATTAATGTGCTTGGACACAGAGCTCTGTGAACAGCCAGCCTCTTTAGCAATGACCTTTTGTGTCTTGCCCTCCTTGTGCAAGGTGTCAATGGTCGTCTTTTGGACAGCTGTCAAGTCAGCAGTCTTCCCCATGATTGTGTAGCCTACAGAACTAGACTGAGAGACCATTTAAAGGCCTTTGCAGGTGTTTTGAGTTAATTAGCTGATTAGAGTGTGGCACCAGGTGTCTTCAATATTGAACCTTTTCACAATATTCTAATTTTCTGAGATACTGATTTTGGGGTTTTCATTAGTTGTCAGTTATAATCATCAAAATTAAAAGGAATGAACACTTGAAATATATCAGTCTGTGTGGAATGAATGTATACATTTTACAAGTTTCACTTTTTGAATGGAATTACTGAAATAAATCAACTTTTTGATGATATTCTAATTATATGACCAGCACCTGTATATGTTAACCTGTTGTTCAGAAGGTTTTATATTTGATTTGATACATTACAATAATGTTTAAGTTGAGATTTACAAGAAATATTTTATTGCTGCTGTGTAAAGGGAATACTGCTGATAAAAAGAACACACCAATGTTTGCAAACCACATGTTATTGGATTTTTGTGTTTAAAGCAGTACATTTAAATTAAAAGTGCGCAAAAAAAATTGTAATCGTTGTCCAGCATATACAGTAATATGCTTACAACATATTATACATAATGTATTCACCTACTGTATTAGAATGACAACTGCTAGCAAGACTAAGATAATCTCAAAATCTCTAAAATCTCAAATGTGTCAGGTTAAATTCTGGGGAAATATATAAAATAATACACCAGACATCTCAAAGTTTATCTACATCTCAATAAATGGACACTACTTCATGGAGCAGCCATAAAAAACTAAACAATAATCCGTTCTGTAGAAACCTAAAAAACTTTGCACTATATCAGCAAAGTGATACATCAGGCTAACTTCATGTATATAGTCTGTGTCATGGTATATGCTACGTGCTTTGAAGAAAAATGCCAGTACTCAGATGTGTTGAGTAGCAATAATCAACAAACAGAAGAATATCACTCTTTACAACTTCCTGTTACAAGGGTCACCTCCATCTTTGGAAAGATCACGGTGCAGCTGAACAAAGGCAGCAGATGATTCATGCAGTCAGAGTGGGGTGCAGCAAGGGTGTCAGATGGATGGTGTGAGCGGGCAGCGGGACCACCCCTTGGGAGCGGCAGAACACACTGTTTGTTAGGCGTGATGAATTGGCTGCATGCTTGAACCCAAAGGTTGGCAAATTAACAGTTAATTAGCGGTTGATAAATGACAGATCGACACAAGCCCTCCACCGTCGTAGTCCTCTCCCGCTATCTCACCAAGGCAAGTGTTTATGTGCTGGTAACAAGTGTTGGAGCAGACTGTTATGTCTGCATTTTGTCACACGGTGCGATTGCTCTCAGATGTGCCCCCCCCCCCCCAAAATCCCCTCCACAACCAACCACCCACAAACCTACCCTTTTAAGTCCTGCCCCTATTTACCTCCAGTCTGCCTCCAATGGCCCAGCCCTCCTTTGCCTCACTGCACTCTTATTGACACTTATAGATCCATCTTAAAGCACACCTTTCCAGTCAGAATTATTTTTAGTGTGTGTGTGTGTGTGTGTGGGGGGGTGATGGCACAATGGACAAGACTATGCCTTTGGTGTGAGAGACCCGGGTCCAATCCCCCACTGTTACCCATCCACCATTGTGTCCCTGAGCAAGACACTTCAACCCTTGTTGCTCCAGAGGCGTACGTCAGATGGCTCGGACATATATAGCAATTGTAAGTCGCTTTGGATAAAAGCGTCAGCTAAATGAAGAAATGTAGTGTAAAAGTGTAAAAAATTTACATTTCTATCAAGATAAAAAAAAAAACGTGTCAGCAGCCCATGAAAAGACATTTCCCCTCTCCACTATGAATCATTCTGGGCATGATAATTTCATTTTTGCCGCTAGATCGTGTTCCCGCCATGACTGCAGGAAGCAATAATTCCAGGTCTAATGATGTAAATTGGAGGAAGGTCCTGTGTGCTTGACGTGCGCAGAGGAAGACATATTTAACCTAACAATACTGCCTGTCGTTGGCAATGGGCTGTAAATGGCCTCGTATTTAGAGGAGTCATGGCGGAATAAGTACAAAGACCTATTAATGGTAGTAGTCCAAAAATTCATCTCCCTTTAAACTTCTCCCTGTGTATTTTTCCTTTCACAAATAATTTATGTGAACAAGAAAGTTTTTCTTGCTTGACCTTCTAAAAACAGAGAAGGAAATAATGGATATTTTCTTATAAGTGCAAATGAGTGCAGTATAAAATCTGTTTCCTCTCCTGACATTTTCTTTTCTGAGGGGCATGAAGGTAATTTCCAAATAAAAGTGAGCGACATTACACAATAACACTGCATTCACCTCACCACATGTTACTCCTCCGTGTAAATGGCATTTGATTGAGTGGATCTGAGGGGAGAAGGCAGTTTTGTGATAAATGTCCTGAAATGCTTTTGAGTCATTCATGTTTCAACAGCGGCGAGAGAGGCAGAGGAAACAGCAGCATGTATGTACATTCATTACTGCAGACTTGGCATGGAAGGAGAAATAATGTGTCTCAGCTCAGTGAGTGACTGCCAGAACAAAGTACACACAGTACTGGAGCTCCACTGCTACGCCACTGGTGCTGGAGGGCTGTGGCTATTTGCTGAAACATCCGAGCAGGAGTTTTGTGTAACAAAATCATCACAGCATATGAATGTATGCGTCTTTGATGGCTTGCTTTTAAAAGATTAAGAAAACAGTTAGTGGGAAATTGAAGCAGCCACACCTGAATTCAGCAAAATCGGATTAATTTCACCCTCTGTTCGTTTTCTCCTTAGATCATTTCTCTTGAAAAGGCTTATCGGGGATATAGCATTCATCACTTCAGAATTAGTTCCAGCGAGAAAGCTGAAAAACAAGCTTTCCAGTGAGCCCGGCAGACCTGGAAGGTGATCATTATCAGAATCCCAAATCTCTGACTTTTGTCACTCGGCCTCGCTGGGCCACAGATCTGCTTGGATCCTGGGTGGAAAATGCAGCCCTGTAGGGGCCACTGCTGTATGCTTTCCAGCTGCTCTGGCTGCAGGCAGCTGGTTGTGCTGCAGCTCGGTGTGGATGGCTCATCGCTATCGGGGGGGAGAGAACACAAAGCCTGCCATTAACGCGCTGAGATCTGAGCGGCCACTGCCAGACTCTCAAGCCAAGCATCCAAATGTTTGTATCCCCTTTCCCATCTGAAACGGAAACAGTTTGGTTTTGTCCTAACAGTACAGTACATCTCGGCTCCAAAAATCTTGCTTGTGTGTTCAAGTTTCTGGGTGCCATTTTGGTTGGCGAGTGCTCTGAGCCAGCATGAGTCACACTGCTAATGTCAGGAGCATTACTCTCATTATTTCATGGTTAGTTTGACACACGGCTAATATTCAGATGGCAGGGTTTGAGATGAGCAGGCTGAGGAATATGGAGTGAAAATATGAGAGTGGGAGGTCTGCCGGTAGTGTGTGTGTCTGTGTGTGTGTGTTTGTGTGTGTGTGAGTAGGGGAGGGGCCTCTGGAGTCTGCCAAACTGTTCCTGACAGAACAGTGCCTCTCTCGGCCATTTCCTTCAAACAGCAATCAAGCCGAATCAAAGCAGCTGCTCTGTTCTTGAATACTCCAGTTGCGCTAATCAACTCCGTTTAGCAGCTCCTCGACCAGCAAGGGGCCGCTCCACGGCCTACTGAACACACACACTCACACACTTACACAGACTGGGTGCTGTGGACTCAGGCCACCATTCAAACGTCCAGTCAGAAATAATAACACTTATTTTATTTGGCCTCCTGGAACTGGGCCAACAACATATAACAATCTTACACATTTTGAATTGAATGCAGGCGTGGAAATGGTGAGCTGAAGGACTGTTAAAGATTCATAGAAATCGTCTGCTCATTTCTGGCTCTGAGTGGAGCAAGAAAAGGAATCATGAAACTTGGCAAAATGCGATAATGCAGCAACAGAGGGAAATGCCACATTATTCTCCTGGACCTGTTACTCTGCAGCAGCTGTTGTGTCTATTGTATATGACAATTCCAGTCTAAACAACATGGCACTAATCCGCCAATTTCCATTCACTCAGATGACAACAATTCAGGTTAATCTTGTATGTTGAAAGCTACGCAGGACTGATCCAAACAAACGTCTGGAGCAGGTTTTGCCTTTCCTACCCCTGGATGTTCTGACAAAAAAAAACAAAAAACAATGCTAATTGTTCAGACTTGCCTAAGCTCTGAGTAAGCCCCATTTTCATTTTGTGACTTCAGCCCCGCTCACTGTGATCACCGTTACATAAATCCTAACTTTTAACAACGCAAAGCGGAGGAAGTAAAAGCACACAGAAAGTGTTTCAATGTGGTCTGGCTGCGTAGCCTTGGCCCTGCGAGAGACTTCCTCTGTGAAGTATTTAATGTTGGAAGCTTTCTCTCTCCAAACACAGGGCACCTGGGACAACAGCGGCCGTTCCAGAGCCAGTGTTAATCAGCGGCAATGCAGACTGGCAATCAGCAGCACCCACAAGAATACAATTAATACGGTATGCTGGCTCTCTATATGGCCATGCCTCCTCACTTATGAAAACACAAAATTACAGCATTAAACTGCTCTAAACATTTGAGAGAAGTTGTGTGGTACATCCAGAGAAAATCGTCTTGATTGCTAAAAGGATTTCAAAGACTTTGCATGGAAACTAGATGAAAGAAGAGAAAAAAACCAAGCAGCCTTAAAAGCATTCTTTGCTCCACTGAAGTCAATTATTTTCTTCTGTTTCAGTCAGACAAAACATGCCCTCTGGAATTTGTTCAGTGTCACTTGACATTGCTCGAGAGGATTTCAGGAAGAGGTATCCCTGACTGATCATGATCATCAGTAATGAGACAGTTACTCTTTCCCAAAATAACCAGAATATAAGATGAATAGACTGGTCCCTTCACTTTACATTTCACTACCGTGGGTGATGTTACCAGCAAGTTACAGGATAATTCTTACCTCTTTTCATAGTTTTGGATCAAATCTGTCAATCATGATGACGTAGTCGCCAAAGTTATTGTTGAGATCTGGGAAAACAGTTGCATTTGCTACAATGCACCCTTTGAGTCACATGTGTGATTTGGAGCAATTTAAATTAATTTACTTAGTCTAACAATGGACAACACGACAAAAGAAAAAATACATGTCAGGTCATGCTATCAAGCAGTTGCCTATTTACCAACCCGTTCTCATCTCAGGCATCACACACGCTTTGACAAAACCGTGGCTAACCCTACCTGCTAGCACGTCAGCCAACGTGCACATCTTTAGGGTTAGCCAGTTGACACGCATATATTTACTGACTTATGCACAAAATTCTATGATGGTCTGTTAGGGTAAGTTGCCTCGGGGGACTGTCAACGCCTTAAACACAAACTTCACTAGCTGGCTAGTTAATAATATATAAGCATATAAGCTTTACTGGTCACCCCAGGGCGTCATATGCGGATGCGCCTGGATGCGTCTCATACACACGCACCTAGGGGCGTCTCCTATACACACAGAATTGACATTTTACTTGAAATAACTACGCTTGATGACGCCTGAGATGAGAACAGGCTGCTATTTACACACCCAGCAGACACAGGGCAACATTAGCCTTTGTGTTTGTGTCCACCTGGTTAATGTATGCGCAGTATTCACTCTGATTTTAGCTCTGTTTAGGTCTCCACCGACCCCTAGGAAATGTCTGCCTGCCTAATGCTCCACTATGTTCACCAGCTAGTTGCTAAATATATCTATAAAACCAAAACAATGAGCTGAAAGATGCTAAACTGCTCTGTAGAGCTGCAGGGAACTGCTTAAATTCTGTCTGGGTTCATTATTACAACGGACACTGTTCACATTATATTAATTACTTACATTAATTTGACCCAAATTGAAAATATTGATTAATACAGCTTTAAATAGTTATTGTACTAACATTTCTCTTCTACACTAGGATCCTGACATATTCCCACTGTTTACCCAAACATCATTACCATTCGAAACCAATTTAATTGACAATAGTGTCATTACATTATGAAGAGAAATGAAGCGTAACATTACCTCATAACCAGCTAAACTGCAGACGATACCACTGAGAGAGCACTTCTCAACACTGCAATATCCAAAAGGCTGCAAACTAATAGCCTGCTTGAAAAAAGTGTACACTGGCAGTGTCTGAGAGTGGTCAGTCTTGTCATTAAGTTAATGCTCGTCCACAGTTTGGTCTAAACACAGAGACTTTTATGGAATTATCCTAATTACTGTGACCATTAGCCTTAATGGGGAGTAATGGCCAGTTAGATGTTATTTGGTAAAACAACACGCCAGGGGCTGGAGGTGTTTTATTACAGCTCTATATTCGGCTCATTTCTGGAAGGTAAAGAATGTTTCCAGATCGCAGGCAAAATTGGACAGGCGCTAATTCAGTTTCCACATCTAGCAGAGCGGGGACCACCCACCAGGAAAATAACATGCAGCAAGATGCTCGCTGTATGCTAATAATTGGCCTGCAACGACAGCTTCACTCAGCTTTATGCTTGACAGACTTGATTCATAAACTTGACTGTAACCTTGTCAGGTCTTCTTGAGTTTTTTCTCTTACACACTGAAAGTCTTGGATCAGTCAGGCGTTTGAGGAAAACTCACCAGATTCTTCTGCAGGTATAACATTTATGCAGTTATTCGTGGCTGTGCATGATTAGATGCTTTTTAAAAGCCTCGGCACAAAGCTTCTGTTTCCAACTTTACTTATACGACTTGATGATTTAAGGAAATTACAAAAGAGGGTCTGTTTGTAACCTTACAGTGCCTTCAGGGAAAAGCCAGGCCTACACTGTTTTCACATTACACCACTCAGTTTTGCAGGAGTTATTGGAATAAGACAAGGCACACACTAAAAGCAAACATCAAATTTATATTTCACCAAGATATTTTAGGTTCTTTCTAAATTGAAATATTAGTGATCTTAGTGTTTTACAGTTTAGTTTAGCAGTGTTAGGATTTGGATATTAAAGCCTGGGAACACAATAACCTCTGGCAACCTCTGTTCATAGTCTGCTCATTTTTGTAATGTTGTTTCTCTAGAACAGTTTTAATTGCTGTGTTTGTACTGCTCTCCCTGTGGGATGTGCTGTGCAGACTAAAGCCACATATGAAATGTTTAGGTATCTGTGGGGCTGCTAAAATCACAAATAGGCAACTGGGGCAAGACAAATCACATAATAAGACAACTTAACCCTGGTGGCTGACGTGTTGGTTCCTCTTCAAATGATTTCCAGATCAGGCAGTAATCACCATTTCCAGGGGAATTCCTTCACACCAGAGCTTCTGTAAACATAGCCAATAACGAGTTAATTGCTTTACAGGGTGAATGATAACCAGCTATTTAGCTCTGAAGTGTAAAATGTGAATACGTCACACATACGGTGTCTTCGAGATTTATGACACATTTACAAACTAGCTTAATTCCAGCGTCAGTGTTTGAGCTTTGCCACGGGCCATTTGCTTCACACAAGCACCATCACTCCTGAGCTGACTGCGTATTGTCTGTCTTTATGAATCATGTCCAGTGAATGGGACTTTGTCAAACGACGTATCCTCCCCTTGGATAAACCTTTCACATCCTTGATGAATGGGCATATAACACACATTTCAATCACAAATCTGTTGCTAAAATGCTTTATTGTGTTTGTCTTTGTGGTCAGGGGGTAAAACAAATTATTGAACTGCCATTGATCTTACACACATCAGGTAATACAACATGCAGACAACAGCATCTAGTACTATACTATTATGGCCTCAGAGGGGTGTCTGCTTTCACTCATTAATATCTGTGGTGTTGTGTATGTGGTGATGATATTTTTTGGCTAGTCTTAAAGACTGACACATAATTGTTCCGCTATCTGCTATAATATAAACTGTATCTATCACAATCCCTCTCTTCTCTCTTTTCATAAAACATTAAGATATATTTAGTCAAACTGGGGAGTGAAGGTTGGCAAAAACTTCATTCACATTCATTCTTGTCTCCCTTGTCCTCTGCCTCATTGGATATGAGCAGACCTCCACAGCACCAAAATGCTCAACACGTTCTCATCTCAATGCGTCCTACGCTTTGTCACTCTTTCTCAAATCGTCGGTATATTACGCCCTGAGATGAGAATGGGTTGAAATGCTCCAGTTGTTCAAAGTTGGGACTGAGCATCAATATGATATCACTTAGAAAATATGTCGAGTCTAACAAATGTCTCATCAGGCCGAGGAATGCTCTGGCTCAAACTCCACCAAACCCCACTCAACAATCCTTTCAGTTCTTGGATGTACAATTTCAGACAAGCCGCTGCCCATCTGACATGCGCTGGCTCATCAATTTCAATCTTTCTGCATTTTTAAATGTATGACCGAAAGGCAACTAGAGAATCATGTGGATGCTTCAGTCAGACATGAAGCTGTGTGATTGTCAGGCTAGCTAATTTAGCGTGACTAGAGTTTCTGTTGCCATTGCAATGGTTGCTCTTCACACTCTGATTTCAGAGGTGTACTTTAGAGCCTCTATGGGTTCTTGTTCCTGTAAATCACATCATCATAGAGAAGATTGCTTTTGGAATTGGAGCTCAGAATTACCTTTTCATATTAACACAACCAGTATATACTGTATATGCAGGCTTTATGTCCAATATGCCAAAACATGTCAAAGAAGTGTACCTCATATAACAATGAATTTAATGACAGAAAACAACAGAATAGACTACAATAATTTTAATTTTAAATATTTTAATAATATAATAAAATACAAGGTAAAGTCATAATAATAATTATTAATTAACAAATGCATGTTAAAGACCCTAACTTGGTTTCTGATACTCATTTCTCTGTAACATTACATATCCATGACTAAACAAACAACAATGACATTTTAAAGGGACACACGTATCCTGCTAGAAAACTTAAAACATGCAACACAGAAGCAGAGAGAAGACGCAGCAGTATCTGAAGCTGTAGCTATCTTTTAACATTAAAAACCCAATTCTTCATAGTAAGAAGGTGAGTGAGAATAGGAGCTTTAAAACTGAATATAAGAATGAAAAGGTTGTTTCACCCAAATTTAAACAAACAAAACAAGCAAAAACATATCTTCAAATGTCTGTATCTTGACCTGTGGAAAGTACTTAAAGCATTTAAACAGACCTCAGTGTGAACAGTTTTAACTACTTTCCATTGAAGAAATAGTCCCTACATTCACGGCGTGGATTACTCGGAGCCACTGGATGTTTCTGGAAAGATTTTTCAGAGTTATGAACTCGACAAACACAATTTCATACACTCCCACTCTTTTGCGATGGAAGCAGAAATTTCAGAGACAAACATCTCAGGACAGTATTTTTCTATCAATATATATTTTTGTTAATTTTACAAGAACGAATTCTCATTACTGATTTACGTCTTTCTTTATTACAAACACTAAAGAAGTGCTGATCAGTCATCTGTGTGGCTCCAGTGTTTGCTGCATGTTAATAATCAGCTCAGAAAGATTCAGCTTAGTGTTCAGACAGATTCACTTTGGCAACTAAAGTGAAGTACAGCAGTGCAGCTTCATTTGATTTTAATACTGTTGTCTTGAGATAAGGCGCAGTGTTTACCCATGTCAGACCTTGTCTTCAGATGTTGATCACTCATTATCTCTTCTTCTGACTGTCAGTTCCACTTGAGTCACTTTAGCCTTCAGCTCCATTATCACGCTTGTTACGCTTGTCTTTCAAAAAGTCATCATCACTGGGATTAAAGCTGTGCAAATGCTTTACATTTTATTTATTTTCATTAATTTCTGATCATGAGATGACAGCAAGGAAAGTCATGCTAAATTGGCCAACTGAAACTGAACCTTGTTTACAGCCAATGTACTTTTCAAGCAGGTTACTTTAATCAGAAAGGTGCTTTCCCTAACTCTGTCTGTGGCTTGGCTGGACAGAAAAACAGAAATGTTAATTCACATTGATGCATTGATGTGGAAAGCTCCATTCTTTACTTCTCACGATGTGTAGCCACATCCTGATTTCCAGCCTGCATTGAGAAGTTTATTGTTGAAGAATGACTCCATGCTCACCAGTTTGCTTTCAGAACCAACAGATCCACAGAGGACGCCATCTGCACTGCCCTCCACTCAGTTCCTCACACACCTTGAGAAAAACAACACCTACATCAGAAAGCTGTTTGTGGATTTCAGCTCAGCATTCAACACAATCTCCCCATGAAACTGATCAGCAAACTCAGCACTCTGGGTTTAAATACAACACTCTGCAGCTGGATACTGGACCTCCTCACAAACAGGCCCCAGTCAGTTCAGATTGGCGGACTCACCTCCTCCACTCTAGTGCTGAACACCGGAGCCCCCCAGGGCTGTGTGCTCAGCCCCCTCCTGTTCACGCTGTACACCCACGACTGCAACTCTGCTGTGAAGTTTGTGGACGACACCACCATCATCGGCCGGATTTCAAACAACAATTGATAATCGTGTACAGAGAACAACCTACTGCTCAACCTCAACAAAACTAAGGAGCTGATTGTTGATTTCAGGAAGACGGAGATAAAGACACACACCTGTCTACATCAGTGGAGCTGAGGTGGAGCAGGTGAACAGTTTCTGCAGCTGGTGATTAAAACTGCTCAGAAGATCATTGGTACCCGTCTCCCGAGCATTAGTGATAGGTGAGGTGCCTGCAGAGCCCAAAGGATACTAAAGGACAGTACCCACCCAGCCACAGCCTGTTCACCCTGCTGCATTCTGGGAAGTGATATAGAAGCTTCTGCTGCCGCACCACCAGACTGCAGAGCAGCTTCTTCCCCCAAGCTATCAGACTCTTAAATCTCTAATTCATCCTCAGCACTGCTCCATTAATTATAGTTTCTTTCTGTTTACCATTTTTATAATTGCTTCTATATTAATGTATTTGTCTGCTACACAGAAGGGAGTTACAAACTCAATTTCACTCTATAACCTGTTATAGTGTGACAAAATAAATCCACCATGTACCTTGAAAATTTGATTTTCACTTTTAACTGTAATGTATCAATTGTTACACCTCTATAGTTGTCAGAGTTGGTGTTTTATTTCAGATTCAGTTTGGACATGAACAGCTGCAGTACTTTCTGCTCCTCTGTGATCCGTAATTAACTGACAAGCTTTGGAGTGTAAAACATAAGAAAAACATAATACCTGATAAATCACTTTCCAGGGCATTTCTCAAGTGATACCAAATCTAAAGGAGGATGTACATTTTGGATTAATCATTTCACAAGACTTCTCATGACTTAATGAATTTGTTCTTTAGCTATGACATTACATTGCATAGTTGAACATCAACACTCTCAATATTAGTAAGTGATACTAAATTGCACATCCTGAATATGTGCACAGTTGCACTTGTGTATACATCTTAGATTGTAAATATACTTATATATATTTTTAATTTGTAAATATTGTACATTATATGTCAGTTTGTGTAAATATGTCTGGTCTGTAAGTTTCAACACTGTTTCAAACATCACAATTTCCCCTCAGGGAATAAAGTTCTATCTATCTATTGTAAAACCTAACTTACTCTGCAGATCATGCAGCGCTTCCACATTAAGTGTTGTTCAAAAAATGGAGAAAAAATTGAGAAAAAAAGTCTGTGCATGTTGGAGTTGTTTTTGTGAGAGCTGTGTCAGCATCCTGACACTAACGTCTTTAATGTCAGCCCATGTTTGAACACAGTGTGGAACCCTCATATTTCAGAGTGTAGTTGGCATGAGAACATTTGTTTTCATTTTTGAGCTCAAGTGGAGTTGAATTAATGGCTGCACAGTGAAAAATGTAAGTAAATGCTCAGTATTTTACACTCACTGAAACCCTTTGAGACACAATATTACAAAACAAGTCATAAATCTGTATGCCATGCAGACGGGAAACTACAGTATATTGATTTTGATCTAATGTATTTGTAGATAACAGGCAAGGCCTGCTGTGTAATGAGCAGCTGAGAAAATGTGTGTATTACAAAGTGACAGCAAGGTCAAATAGAAAAGACCAATGAGTGTTTTGCTAAAATACATTGAGAAATATGATACATGTCCACAAACAAGTATTTCAGCAGTCTAAGTATCATTCAGTAAGCACACAGTTATGTCTAGGTCCAGTTCTTAATGCAAACATAGCTGCTCTGTAAGGATATATACATGTACAAGTGGTAAGATTAATATTGTATGTGTTTATGTGCATTAATATAATTAATAGGGTGGATGACATCATCTGTTTTTAATTACTGGTGACAGGAGCTTTTCTATCCTTTGTATAAGTGATTAGGTTTATGTGGTCCATCCCTCAAAATAACCCTGTTACTGTTAAACAAGTAAAAAACCTTGTGTACAATGATAAGCAAGAAAACCTTGAACCTTGTAGATCAGTATGTTTACATCTAGATCTGAATACTTACTACCTCCATAAGTAGTCTTTCACTGTATCATTAGTTTTTAATGTTTCCAGGCTGGATAATGGATATATTGTTTAGATATGAAAACTACAAATAAAATACCAATGACTCCCTACACCAACACATGCCAATGTCAGACCTCATCTTTAGATGTCTTTTTGGGGCAGATAAAGATATAGTGAGTGTGATGCTCTCTTGTATATAAAAGTTACTTTTCAAAATATTTAAAAATATCTCTACAAGCTATTTCAGCTACAGTTTGCTGTTGAAGGCCATGCAGAGTGTTGCAGCATGCTGGTTAACGCTGCTGTCGTTGGCATGTTGCTGTGAGAGGCTGAGGTAATGCCTGACGTCCACGTGCCACAGTGAGGGTGCGTACGATCCCATCTGGGATTGGTAAGAGTCTCTCCAGTTCCCTTGGAGACTTTCTGATCTTCCCTGATTACATGTGGCAGCCTCTGACCTGCACTGAAGACCCTCTCCTGACATGGAAGATTGACGATTATCGATGCAGAAACCTTTGCTAATTCAGCAAACGGTGTGCTCTCTGCAGCTGGGTAACTGATTTAACCTCATCTATGAGCTCAATCTGATGAAATCAAGTTTATTTTGGGTTAAAAATAAATAATGATCGTGGTTGTGAGGAATGATTTTAATGCTCCAGAATACCAGTGTTTAGCTTGTATCTTTTTGATACAGCATGTAATTCCAGATTTATTCCAGGGTCTGTGGAAACTGTAGCTCCCTCTTTGATTGAGTGAATCACCTGCTGTGGAAATTATAAACACTGAGCAGGAATTTACATTAGGCACCCAGTGGAAAAGTGCACTGTGCTGATGGCTTTGTCTGAACGATGGAGTAATAAAATCTCTTTTGTATACAGGACATATTTCATCAAGGTATCTGCACTTCTTCACTCCGACTCTTTAAAAGCCATTTCATCCATCTTCAAATAGAGCTAGAAAGGCCAAGTGTGATGATTTCAAAACATTTAACTCCAGGGACAGTGTGCTTTTCTGCTTAGCTTTTCTCAAGCAAAAACTGTTGCCCTTAAATCTCATTTTTGTCTTAATGGAGAACTGGATTGTTGTGCAGGAAATCGCACAGACAGGTTGAAACGCCTTCAATTAAACTATGAATGATTGTAGTCAAAATTTAACTTAGATGAGGCACCAAGGAGCCCAAAGGCCGTGGGACTGGGGAGTAAAGTTACCTGTTTTTGCTGTGTAGTCTGACAAAAACTTCTATCTGATGCCAAAGTGACTTTGCATGTTTAAACACTTAAAAACAGCAGAATCACCAGTTCTTCTAAAACCATATGAGCATAGTTAGCCTACAAAACCGATATGTGCAGACTGAGCTTCAACTCTCTAAATAATACTTAAAAGAAATGAAATGACAAAAAGTCATTAGTGTGAGATTAGAATCTGACCACTGCATGCTTTTCTCCTGACCATGTGTAGGCCTACCACGCAGAGGCCTTTGCCCTCCTATACCTCTGTTTCTCAACTCATGGCAGCTCAGTCTGCCAGGGGGAATTCCAAGTTTATTTTGCTGCTTGACTTAGCCAAAAGCAACCCTTCTTCTAAAAAACCCCTGGGAGCGCACAAAGCAAAAGTGTTGCAAGGTCTATAGTGAAAATGAATATTGGAGTTTTTCCTTCACAGCTACCAGGGGTTTATATGCTGATTATGTGGATTGTCTACTAAAACATAAATAAGCACCATTTGAAAAGGCCTTTGTACATCTCTGATTCATTTTGTTCAAAGCAGTTCTCCATACTCCAGCCAGGCTTTTAGAAACACTGACGTCATGAGTCAAAACTCCCCCAGGGCAAACCAACCCTGTAACTTACATTATATTATTTATTGATTTAACGTTACTGTTATGTTACATTTTTAGGAAATGTTATGTCTTTAGGTGCAGGTCTAAATGCTTTTTCTAATAATATGATTCTGAAACACTTAATTCTTGTTTTTTAGGGAGTCATCGAGAATGCCTATTACAGGGTCCAAAATTTTGAGCTACACCCCTGTCCCTTCTTCCCTTCTTTGTTGGTGTAGGCCACATGTATAAATTAAACAATGTTGAGGCACTGGCCATAAACCGCAGCATTTCTATGTTACGGCTGGAGACCCTTCTTGCATGTCATTACTGTCAGCTATCTAATGTAAGCTGCTAGCTTAGCCCCAGAGGTCCCGTCCCAGGGATGGTTGGCCAGCACCCTGCGTGAGGGTGTACATGAATGAGTGGCAAAAACCTTGTAAAGTGCTTTGGAAATAAGCTCTATATACTGTGAATATAGCCATTTACCATTTACCTTACAATTCTAAACATGCGCCCTGAATGTAACTTACCAGAGACAAGCTAGCCAGCTAAGAAACTTAATACAAGGTTAGACACTCTGGAGTTGTTGGAAGGCGTTTTCCACATAATTTGGCAGAGGCTAGGCAATGAGCTAACAGGTCCTAGACCAGGCTCAGTAGAAAACAATGGGATGGTATGACAAGCAAATTCAGTGCCATGATATTATTCCAAAACCCCAATAGTCTGAAAAAATAGAAAAAAAAATGTAGCTGACAGCTTGTTATCCTGAAATCAATCGGTCTTTGCTACAAAAATACCCGCAGTTGTTAGGTCAGTGACAGGCAGCCCTGTCCATGGTGCTGAATCAACGTGGTTTAGCGCATGGGGCGTGCCCCAACTGAAGTAAAACTCCATCCATCGTCAACCACTTATCCTTCGTACAGGGTCGCGGGGGGCTGGAACCTGAAGTAAAACGATTTTATTACGACACTAGAAATTTGTGTGCGATAGTAAAATCACCTGAAATGTCATTTGTGTAAGGCCCCCCTTGTTACTTTAACCCAAACCAAGATCTTTTCCTAAACCCAACCAAGTAGTTTTGGTGTCTTAAACAAACTATGACCATTTCACCGTTAACCGTGTGTTAACTGACAGAAGGCTTTCTGGGAGAAAGGCTTGACACTTCAGAGCAGAGTTTTCAGGAAAACAGCTTGTCGGAGAAATGGGCTTTCGGTCCAATGGGACATTTTCATTTTTATTTACATTTTTGGGGTTTTGGAATAACAGGCCATCGGAACAATGGGCATTCCCCTTTCATTTAGTGCCCTTAAAAATAATAACAGTACTGTGACATGTCACTCAGCAGCGCTGCTCTGTTTCACATATGTGATCACGGTTCCCCTCAAACAACTCAGTCAGTCATTTCAGTTTCATCCTGACAACATATTCACCATACCAGCTTTCCAGCAACGTTTGAATTTAAAGAGGTAATTTGTTGATAGTGGGCCATTTCTACTGGTCCAGCTCGAGGATTTCGCTCCACCATCAGGGCTCAGTTTGTGCGCACGCTGCATTTGCTGGGTGTAGTTCTTCTGCAGCTACCCACGCTCAATGTAGCACAGACATTTAAATCCACACTTGCTGTCACTTTAAGTGCACTTGAGGCCTCATTTATTGCAGAGCACTTGTAAACTTTCCCATTTCCAAAAGAAGAAGGAAAAAAAAGTGCGCATCTATTGAGGTTGAAGTGTAGTTTTCCATTTATCAATGGGTGGAGAGCAGCCAGGCAGATGTGCACAGGATCGAGCCCTGCCAGACCAGACTTTCTCTGAAGACATTAGCATGCCACAGTGAGAGAGCATTCCCAGCCTTAGGAATTTCAATGATGCGATTAATTGCTAATCTGCTTACCATTTTACCAGTTCTGCTTTGGGATGGTTCGTCTGACAAATCCGGAGTTCTTGAACATCTTACGTAGACCGCCGGAAACAAGTGGAGCGTACAGAAGGAGGCTGCGCTCAGTGACAAAAAAAATCAATGCGCAACAACGTTTTTCTTCTTTTTCTTCTATCATATTATGGTTAAAATCTTCTGATAAGGAAGCTTTGCCTTTCACTTTGAGGGGATATTACCACATGTATCCAATGTACATAAGGCCCAAGAAATAAATATTTGCCTGTGGTATGAAATGGCAGAAAATAGGTGAGAGGGACAGACGAGGCGGGGCAGCATGTAGAACCTCCCTTCACAGAGAGAACACATGGATTTGGGTCTGCTGAATGTCAACATGAGTAAGTCATGTATCACTTTGTTTCCATGATTCCTGCACAATTAAATCATTAAGTGTCATTAAGGGACTTGTGTAATAGCCCCTCTGGTGCTGGTGGAGGACTGGAGCGAAATCCAGCTCAGTGCCTGCTGCAGTCTGCACTGGACTGGAAATATCAAACTATACTATACTTAACTTGTTAATCTGCAGGTTATTACAACATAATATCTCTATATAAAGCTGCATTAAAGCCAAATACTCACTTCCATTGTGGTCTTTGCCCAAAACCAAGTGAAAATCTGAACTCCATACAATCACTGGGGAAGTATGAAGTTTTACTGTAAATGTTGTGACGGCGGGGGGAAAAGGAGGAAAAGGGGGTTTAATGTTCTGCATCCACTTTGGCAAAAGACTTGAGCGCTGCCGAGCCAGGTCAACATTCTGGAAAATGAAAGAGTCATTATGAGTGGAAACACTTGTATTTAGATCATTACTTCACACAGTAATTATTACATACAGAGCGTTATGAGTCATTGCAAGAAGATTAGCTTGTTAATCTCCAGGAAACAAAGGGCCTGCAGGACGCAGAGCATGCAGAAAAACATCCAGAATGATCAAATCATGTTTCATGCTTGCTATTGTAAACACAGAGTAACTGATACCTGTTTTTTTATAGAAAACAAGGCATTGATGAGGCGTCGACTGTGCCAAAGCTCTGGAGAACATTCACTTAAGAGGAAATGTAAGCTATGTTCCGTCCTAGCTCATTTTGACATTAAAGACACTAACTGGAACCATTACAAGCTGAGCAACACAGTGGAGTGTTATGCCTCATACTTCTTAAATGAATAGATGTGTAATAACTCCAACAGGCAGTTTTCAGTTACATCCTATTGGAAACAAATGGCTTTTATTCCTTGGGATACCAACACAGTATTTTACATGTCCATGCAAATACCTTGTGTACTTGCTGCTTGGGTAACAAATTGCCGTATCATGTGTTACAATTACCTCCTCAGTTTGGCCAGCCAATACATCTTCCCAATGAAATGGGTTGAAAGCTATGAATTATGGCCATATTTCAGTCTAAAAGAAACAAACCACTAATTGCGACGTGGCCTCTCGGTAATTTCAACAGAGAGCCCAGAAAGGCACTCCAGCATTGGGGAAATCATTTACTGCTGCTCCTGCTTTATTTTGGTTTCAAATAACAGACACTACTAATTTGGTGTGGGCCTGACCCCTGTACCCCCCCCCCCCTTCTCCCCCTCATGCCCCGTGGGGAAAACTCCAATCAGCCCACATCTCCACCAACTTTTTTTCCTCCTCCCTCTTCTTTTGCAAGCCCTCTCCGCTACCAGTGAACTGAAGACCGCCTTTCTGAAATGTTTCTGCTAATTCCCATTTCCTTTATAATCACAAGCTTTCATGTGAGTAGCTGGCCGGGGCCGGCTGGGGAGGGGAGTGGTAATTACTCTGGGGTCCCAGGCATTAACCCCACCAGGTGTCACTGGATGGCCTGTTTACCTCAGTGATTAATGAATGGACTGCTAGTCTCTCACTACCCCCACCCACTGTTCTTTTATTCAGCGCGGAGCGTGCCACTGAATCAATTTGCTGAGCAGTGACAGGTCTGAGCCACATCAGACCTCTGAGGCCAGCCGGTCCACCCGCGCCCTTCTCTTCTTACTGGGCCAACTCATCTGTTAGCGGTGCTAAGCTAATTAGTACAGAGTTTCATGAATGGCAATGCAGGCCGCGTGCCCTGAGATAACATTTGTGTACAGCAGTTTGTTGCAGCAGTGATAAATAAGCTGTTGATTTTCTCCACTGAATTGTATTGATCTCATTCATAACTGAGCCAAGGGAGTATTGATGAACAAGTACAGATAATGAATGTTGTGTTCCCTGCATGGTAGAAGGAGTAAATTATGCAAACGTATTTGTAACGTTTCATATTTTATAGAAATATCTTTTTTTATAATCCGGTCTGGTAATGGCAGAGTCAAAGCCCATAAGCCACTTCAGGTTCAGGATCCAGAGCTGAGCCGGTAATAAGCCTCTACCTGGCTTGCATTAAAAGATTAAGTTTTCATCATTTCCTTTTTTCCCCTGATTGTACAATAGACCAGGCCAGACCTCACCTGGTGACTCTGTTGAAACGGTAAATATGTTTTACCATCTTGCAGGCTGCAGCAAAGCTGTTATCCACACTGTGATGAAAAGGGGTGTGAAAGCAGAACTGTGTCGTCCCCTCATGTCTGTCAAAGAGGATATGGAGGGAGAGGAGCGCACAGGCTTTGTGTACACAGGTGATTACCTAATCAGCATGTCCTCTCTAAGAGGGGCCAACAAGGGTTCACGTCACTCAGCCGCCACAACCGAACCTCCCAAAGCCAAATACAGCCTCATTGCTATGATACTGACACAATAACACATGAGAGGGAGAAGGGCAGACGCAAGGGGAGTAACTAATGTGTATCTCTCTTCTCAGTGGAAACAACAAATTAGGCCAGCTTTACTTACTCATTATTGCGACTGAGTAGTGTTTTGTGCAACAGATTCTCAGGGTCATTAACTAACTTAGTTACACTAACCACTTCACTTCATAGACTAGAAAAAGGATGGCCCTGCTGTTGATTTTAACTATGAAATTCTTTTCTCATTTACTCACAGCAAAAATGCAATGTAATGTGGTGGAAGAAGTAACACTAGCCTTTATGCTAGCAAAAGTGGTAATACCACAATGTTAAAAAATGCTGTTATAAGTAAAAGCTGTGTATTCAGGATTTACTTAATTGTAGTATTATCAGAAAACAAATGTACAACATTATTCATTTGTTATTGCTGATGCTTGAACTGGTTAGCAGCATTTTTATACTGTTGTTGGTCAAGGTGCCTCTTGGTAATTTAACACATTTGCATATTTTAGTCCAGTAATATTGGCTATATTATGTAGCCTGGAGCCTTGTTAGCTGTTTGCTACTAGCAAAATAAATGAACTTGTAGGAAAAGAAAGAATAATGAAATACATTTCAGAACACTGTTTTATGACATTCAACTTAATCAAAACACCTGTGGTTTTCTATTGGTTCTGCTCTGCCTCAAGGCCTTGTGTCTTTGAATTTATTTTTTTCATCTTTATCTCCTCTTACTTTTATTGCTACTCCTGTAATAACATTTTTAGATTCCTCTCACTTCTCACTTCAAACTGTATGAGGGCCATTCAGTTGAGTCACTGAGACGTGATAATAAAATGATCCTGTTTGCCGTAATCACTGCGTGTCACGACAGAACGCATTCCTACTTATGTATTCAGGCTCAACTGGCGTGCCATGACATCAGCTAACAGTGAACATTAAGACAGGCCATTAACAAAGCTGATGAGTTACAAACTGCTGTTGCTATTATCCCAGAGCTCTTAATGGATTGCATTTTGATTGTGTCAGCCAACACTAGCGCGACCTTTTATATGACGGTTGAGGCTTTGCCATACACTTCCAGCTGCTGTTTTTTCCACACTGTCTGTCAAAACAACATGGTTGAGTCAAGCAGAGGTGGGTGTTAGGATGGAGAAGTGGGAGGATAAATTGTTGTGACTACCACAGGTGGGGACATGGAGAAGGAGAGACATGACAAGTCAAGCTGTCACTGAAGAATGCTACAGTATAGCGCAGGTGTACTGGATGCTCAGATGGATTAATACGCTATTAATGAAACAAAAACATGTCAAAATTACCCCGTGTTCAATATAGTGTTTTAACACCTGCGGTTTGCTCTGCTGTTTGCATTTGTATGTCAGTTTATGCTGCATTTCACAGGCTGAGGGCAGACCAGAGGAATTAGGCTATCATAACATCTCCATGAAATATGACATTTCGTTCCTGATGACTGCAAAGCACAGAATTACAGTTACAAAGGGAGTGCAGTGGTGATTAGTATGGAAGACAAAACATATTGTTTCAGACACAGAGTATGCATCATATCTGTGTGTGGTCTCTTGTTATTTTGTTTTATAAACTGCCTGATATTTATTCCGTTAGCTAAATGACATTGTAATTAACAATGTGAATGTTTGCAGAAAATACTGAAGAAGTGCGGTCATTACATTTAACTAAACTGGGGCTCTGGCAATATGTTTTCTGACTCTGTTTTCTGTTGACTGAGTGCAATTACTTTCTTTTTTAAGTTATTCTCAGTTTTAAAATGCCGCATCACAAATTAAAATTATTCATTGGTGGAAGACCCTTAACTTAGTAAAAGTACAGAGGGTTATTGGCGAAATGTATATAAAGTATCAAAAGTAAAAGTACTCATTATACATCAGATTGGCCCCTAACAGAGTTACATTGTGTCAATATTATGGTTCTGGTTTATTAGATGCCTAAAGCTTAAGCAGCAATTTAATGTTGCAGCTGGTTTTAACTATATTTACCCACTGTAGCTTTCAGATAAATGTAGTGGGTTAAAAAGCACAATATTACCCTCTTAAATATAATGAAGTAAAAGTAAAAAGTAGGGTTAAATGAGGGTACTTCAGTAAAATACAAATACTTAAACATTTTACTCAAGTACATCTGCTTCAGTAAAAGTACTGTATGTGAGTATGCCATTAATTGCATTTTGTTAAATACCCTCCTATATTAAAGTGCACTAGCTGTGATGAGAATTCCTCTGGTGTTTGAGCTTAAGACGTGGAAAATGTCTCAGTTTATGACTTTGACAGATGGTGACAAATGTCTTATTGAAAGGTATGAATTTCTGATGAATTACGCCACAATCCGTTCAGTGAAACCTGATGATGTAGAGCCAAGCCTGACTTTATATGTGGAAATGCTGCGTCGCCCATCTTGAATTAATATTAACAGCTTTCACCGCTGCAGCAAGAATGGCCTCGTCTCTGTGATGGAAGTAATAAGAGCGTTAATGAAAAGTTTTTAATGAAAAAAAAAAGGAGTGTCATTTTCTCACTAATGTCTCCTATTATTCTTTCCAAACCTTTTCAGGAATTTTCCTTAGTAGGGTACAACCTGTCACACTTGCAACACTTGTAAGAGCCATTTGGCAAAAATGTGAACTTCAACTGTACCAGCAGGCTGTTACTGCAGAGCGTTACTCCTGAAAGTGAACCTTAACCGCTCTCTCTGCAGTGACTGAAATGCAACAGAGCATTACACACAAAATTAATTAATTCCAGCATGACAGGAGGAGGTCGTTGCTTTAAGAGCTGCGACATCACCTTGACACTCAACTGCCACTTTTTATTCGAAATTCAAACTAGTTGTTGAATTGGGGACAAATGCAATGTTTGATCAGTGATATGTTCAACTTCAAAACTAAAATGCACTCTCTATGTGACCCACTGCAAGCCCCGTTGCCTGCTAGGCTATTATTCTCTTACAATAATGCGAAATGGAAATAATGAGTGAGCAATGCTGAACTGATAATCATCACACCAAATCATCTGAGAAGTAATGCTTGAAAACATTTTAGATTCAATAGCCCACATGGAAAATAAACGTAAGGCTGATGTTGTAAAACGCTACTTCCCAGTAATGTTAGCTTGTCATCAGAGAGGAACTAGAGGCTGTGAATGAACAGAACAATGTTAGCTCTGTTAGTTCACAGTTTTGGATTAAACTACATCAAATTAATTCAAACAAATTACGCGTGGGTTGGAATTTGTTTGAACTTGATTTTTTGAGAAACTTACCGCTTTAAAACACTCAGAGGGAAAGCTGCTGTGACTGAGACGGTGAGAGGCAGCTGGGAAATGACGGCTCTTATATACAAACATGCAACTAGAGCAATCTTCAGCCGCCATCCATCAGAGGCTTCCTTTGTAGGTGCAGGTAGTTTGGCAGGAGGGTCATTGGTCAGCGTCTGGTTTACACCTCTCTCTCAGTTCCAGGCTGGAGTAGACTGACTAGAGGGGGGTCATTGGTATTGATCGGAGCCTTGGATGGGAGCCCTTGACCTGCGCCTCCATTTAAAAGCTATAAAGGAAGCCGTGCTCCAATCTAATGTTTTCCACCGAGGTGCCAGGGGAGGCGGTGGACACCTGCACTATGTCACTCTGTTTAGATTGGGAGCTGAGGCTGATAGGGCCAGCTGGGCCTCTCTATCATTAGATCCAACAACGCTTACAATAACAGAGAAGAAGGCAACTCAGAAACACATTAGATTTCGCCTTATTTATGGCATTTGATGACAAGAGTACAGCTCACAATCCAACTTGGACGTTAGCTGGCTAAATTGATGCAAAGCACTTACGGAGCTCATCCACTGTGTCTAGTGTCTAGTGCGAACATGCTTGTCTGTTGTAAATATTAGGTTTGAGGAACATTTTTAGCTTGTCAAAACAAAGCCCTGCAATTGCTTTTAACGTCCTTAATCTTTGGATGATTGTTCAAAACAGATTCTTGACTCACTCTGCAGTACATCTGCTCTAACAGCTCCCTTCACAGCTTTCTAAAACCGTACAGCTGTAGAGGACAACAAAAAGGAATTTCAGTTCAAATTTAATTTTATTACATTTATTAGAAATAACAAATTACACAGTGAAAATTAGCTTATGAAAGTCGTATGAATAAACTTTTTACCATAAATGCAGATTTGCAAGGTAAAAATATCTCTAACAAATTATTAGTGAAATGTGAGGTTTCTGAACATTTTTCCTCTTGCTTCCCAAAATATTTGACCTGTAAACATATTCATTTCATTGTGGGACTTTAGCATGAAAAATAATCTGATGAATGATCTTAATGATGAACCTAATCATAGAGCTTCATACTGATGTTTCAGCATGTTAATAAATCATAGTTTAGCCCATTCTGTCTAAAGCCTACCACCACTTTGGCTCCAACATTTGCTAAAGATCATACTATTAAAAGTAATGTTTCAGTGATGAGTCCAGACTTTAACCAAACAATGCAGTCCTGAAATCAAACTTTTTGTTGACTTTTGAAATTTGCTTAAAAGGATGATAGTGGCTGTAACCTATATTTTTATTCTTGTCAGTAAATCTCATGAAAAGACCAAAACAACAATGAGTTGATTCATTTACTAATACTTTCCGCATTCCCTACCATGTCTGTGGCTTTCGTTGAGCCAGTGGCTCCTACTAAATACATTTTTAGTTCAAAAAATTTAAACAGGAGGAAAAAAAACAGTGGCTCTCATTGATCAGATTTTATAGACAACACTTATTAGTGGGATCAGTATCATTGTGAGGGAAGGCAGTGCAGTCATATCAAATCAGTTAAAGCTTAAATTGCATTACTACACAATAATACAAGGACTTTAACAAGAAATGAGCTTGATTTCCATTGTAGTAATTTAGTGCCCAAATTGATTTTTATATTGTATATAAATGAATGAAAAACAGTGATTGTAGGAGAAATGGTAGGAAAAATAGATCCACATTTTGCAAAACATAAGAGTGAGGCTTTAGAAAATGGTAAGCTATGATGTAGATATCGTAAACGGGTTAAATACAAAAAACAATGGTATGGTCCTTAAAGCAATGGGCCAACTTTTATTGATAAAATCTCTTTAGTTTTAGTGAGACCTTTGAGATGTTTGAGAAACTCCTTCCCTTGTAAGGGAGGCGAGGAGCGCATACAGAGGCTGAGCTGCTCTGTTTCACTCAGTGTAAGTGTGTGTGTGTGTGTGTGTGTGTGTGTGTGTGTGTGTGTGTGTGTGTGTGTGTGTGTGTGTGTGGTAGGTCCCATTGCTAAATCTAAATTACAGCTAATTACTGGGTTGTTTTCTGTCAAAGTTTTCCTTTGCTGTTTCCATACACATTAACACCTACCTAACAAGGTTTATAATAGGACGTCTATGCTCGACAATTCTGCTGCCCATAACCACAGAACTTTTTGTTATGCTGTCTCTTGTCTGCAATTATCATGAGGGACATGAACTTTTATTCATAGCCAGCATACGCTTTCATTTAAAAGGAAATTAGGATCATGGTAGGCAGTTTTTGACAGAGCTCACAGTGCTGGGGTCGCAGGAGAGAAAGAGAGAAGAGAGGCAACAACGGAGAGGAAAAGCAGGGAAAGAGAAAGACAAGGAGAGAGAAATGCTGTGTGGCTGAGCAGCCTTGGGCAAGGTTAGCAGAAAGGCACCCATCTGGCAGTGTGAATTTTGACTGGCACATAGTTAAACAGTGATGCAGTTTGACAAATTTCAAACAGAGCTTATGAAAAGATAACATAAACACAATAGTCACTCCAGGCTCTGCGTCCACCTGTGTGTGTCGCCCCGGAGTGTGAGTTAAAGGCCACTGCTAATGAGCAGAGCTGCTCCGAGCTCTTGGATTAAGGTCTTTGTAAAGTAAATCACTGTCAGATAAAGGCACAGTGTTTATAACGTACCATTAATATTTTGATCGGTATGTTTAAGAGAGCCAGCTCCTTAATGCACACTGTCCTGGGCTTTAATGGGATGCCCTGGCATATCTGTCTCTGCCCCCCAGTGTGTTAACAGGTCATGAATCTTTTACCAATTTAAGCGCCATACTGTTAAACAGGCCTTTTTGTTCTTCATAGAGACGCGAGTCCGTGTATGGCTCGGTGAAATATTCTTGGCAGCTGCAGTGTTATTTGGTTGATCTTGCAGGTGGATGCGGGAGGCAGTGGGTATAAGAAGAGGGTGAGGGATCAGGGACATTTTTGATTGAATATCCATTTTTGATTTGACTGTAGCAAAGTAAAACTAGAATAATATAAAAACGTGTCATCTGGGCTTGTTGCCCAACGTTTTTTTCATGTTAAGTGTCATGAGAAAAGTTTAAAACTCTTGTGGTTTGGCAGCAGAATTTTCAGCTTTCATTCATTCATTCCTGCAGCGAAAACATTATGCTTCTGCAGGAAAATGAAACTCTAACTTTGTTCATTCTTCAAATATAGCCATTTATGTCATTGAGAGTAAAACATTTTGTGTAGTTACAAAAGGTAATTGATTATCAATTTTAATACCAATGCAAGCCTTAGTGCAGCAACAAAATTTATACAAAATACCTATTTTAATTCAAATTGATTTTTTGGACGTAGAACTTAAAGTGAGCAAACCCGAAAAGTGATAATCCCTATGAATTCCAAAATCTTGTGCAGCAAGTGTGGTACACCTAAGTTGGCCAGCTAAGTTGGCCAGCAAATTGTGACGTTTACAATGTTATTTCATAAATGATGGTCAAAACTACAAAATATATGTTCATATACTGTTATTATCCTCTAAGCTAAAGGTCCTATATGTAACATTTTTTAACGGTACTGTGTCATTACACTGCGATGGACTGGCGACCTGTCCAGGGTGTACCCCGCCTTTCGCCCGATGTCAGCTGGGATTGGCTCCTGTACGCAGGATAAGCGTTTGACGATGGATGGATGTCATATTATACTGATTGAATTTAGCGTTCAAATGTGGTCACAACATATTTTGGAAACAACTCCATAGAAATCCTTCACATGAAGTTTTAAATTTGGTGACTTCGACAGCAAAGTTGCAGCACTGACGTATAGTAAGTGTCTGGACAGGGTTGACCTGTGAGGAAATTAGAAACTGGGGACTCCACAAAGGACTAAGCTATCGTAACTTATAATTGTGTTGCACCATCCAGTTTTATTTAAATGTTGTAATCCGCTTCTGTCAGGGTTAGCATTAGTGGCTGTCTAGCATGTTAGCAATTAGCTTGCCAGCTAGAGTAGCTCACCAACTTCCCTAACCACTAGGGCCTACTGGCTGAGCTATATCATCAAGTTTGAAGATAATCTTCATTGTGCCATATATTGATCTACCCATTATCAATACATAAAACCGTGCATAAGTCTCTCCTAAAGTCTGTTGTTTCCTGCTGCAAAAAGAACGTTGCTTCTAGTCTGCCAGACATTTTTTTCCAACTTTACTAAACAGATAAATATGTTGGAAAGCAATTTTTGTTATGAGTGGCCTTAGTTTAAAGAGTTGATGTTGACTGTTGGTAGGAACAAAGAACGAACAGCAGTCTCCTGTGTTAATGTCCAACTCTCTGTTCAATCATCCAACCACCCCGACCACCTGACTTCCTCATTTGCTCCTGTCATAATTCATATGGACTCTAGAGGGCGCTGTCACATGAACGTGAACATATGTTGGTTTTGCGCATTTACTGAAATAACTTGCTTTTCTTGGGAGGACAGTCTCACTAACTGAGATGTACTGAAGAATTGATCATATACCTTAAACAGATAGGAGGATGGATAGATGGTTAGATCCTCCAGTTTAGTCCAAGTCATGTCCAAGTCATGTTTTCCATGCGCATCTTTTACATCCATGTGAAGGAATCTCTTCCACATATCTAGCCACTAGTCATGGCTATACAACAGTGATTATAACTGTCACCTCTTGTTACTGTCTCCAAGGCCATCATAGAATTACTTACAGTTCCTGTGCCAGGAGTTGCTGATTGTTTTACTGAAATCCACATAAGGCCTGAGAGGGAAACGTCTCCAGTGATTCCAGAGCCATGTGAGGCACATCTGGGAGATAACTACAGCTGTGTCTTCCAATTGACAAGCACCGAAGGCCTTCTGCTATTTTAATCCACACTGAATATTCCAACAGCCGGCAATCAAAGCAAATGAGAGAGGATTGGAAACACAACAGAAGGTTGTAAAATAAAAAGCAATTGCTGGAAATTGGGGGGTATGATTGTTATGTGCATGTACTGTCTTGTTCAAATGAATATCCAGACGTATCCTGAAACTGCAGCAATACAAATTCTTTAAAGATGTTACTTGTAGGACTTTATAATCGTTTAATGTTGTTGTGATGTACTGTAACGCAGCAGCTAAAACAAAACTCTGAAAATTTATGATTGTGGCTTTTGAAATAACCACACTAAGTTTGTGTTCTTCTTGTTTTGTCGCTGATATTAGTTTGATCGATTAAGAATCTTTTTTACTTATAATTGCAATAATATGATGCAGTGTTTGTAATAAGTGTAAGGGGAATAATTTGTCCATTCACACACATTATTCCAGCAATGTATTAATCATCATCACTGTCTTCCACTGTCAGAAAGAAAAAACATAAAAGGGGAAGAAAAACAACGTCAAAGGATCAGTGTGGAAGCTGGAGTGTGGGTGCAACCGCCTTCGATGTATTTCTCTCGTTTGGTGGCTGTGTCAGAGGTGTTACTCAATCAGCAGCTACGTAAATATAAACGTGCCATATTCAAAAGGCAGTGAATTGTTCAAGGCACTTCCATTTCCATTTAAATAAACATGTTGCTATGTTTTCTCAGGACTGAATTCGGCCCTGGTGTCTGTGTCATTCCTGTGCTGGCAAGCGACGGACAGCCCCAAACCATGATTCCCCCTCCACCATACTTCACAGTTTGGATGAGGTTTTGATGTTTGTGTGCTGTGCATTTTTCCTTCACACATAGGGTTGAGTGTTCCTTCCCAACAACTGCTGTGAAACACCCTTGTGCTCTTTTGCAAACTTCAGATGAGCAGCAGCGTTTGGACAGCAGTGGCTTCCTTGTGGTGTCCTCCACTGAACTCTGTTCTTGTTTAATGTTTTACGTATGATAGTCATCAACAGAGATTGTAGCATGTTCCAGAGATTTCTGTGAGTCTTTTTCCACCCTGTACTATGAATGTTTAAACAATGTGTTGAACATGAAAATTTGTTTGTGCGGTATCAGTTTAAGCAGACTGTTTTTGTCTATTTTTGTGACTTGGACGAAGATAAGATCACGTTTTGTGACCAATTTATGCAGAAATCCGTCTTTTAATCTTTATTTAATTGGAGAAAATTCTGGCATATCCAGTCATTGATTTGTTCAATGCAGTTGCACGGAGCTTTTGTGGAATTATAGTTCCATGGTTATGTAAATGTGTGTGAATGGTAACATGTTGTTGCTGAGCCAGTTTATGCAGGTAGATGTTATTATACAGATTAAGCCTCAGAATAGGGCCTTGGGGAATTCCATAGTCATTTTGTTAGTTCAGATGTGTAATTACCTATTGACAGAAGAAACCTATAGACCATGTCAAATTTAGTACTGAGATCCAGTAATACCAACTCTGCCACCAAAATTCTGCCACTGTCTGTGTTTAGGTCAATGTCAAGACCTTAATGAGAGCAGTCTCAGTGCTGTGGTGTGGTCAAAATCCTGACTGGAAGACATCAAAACAGTAGTTTAATTCCCAGTTGTTCTGCTGTTAAAAACAACCTTTTCAATGATTTTACTTAAAACTGGGAATTTTGATATGGGCCTAAAACTGCTCATAAGTGACGTGTCTAGAAAGGGAGACAAGCGCTCCGCGAGTAAACGGCAGGTGTTCTATGGACAGTAACCATGACAACGGCTTCTGTGCGCTACACAGCTGTAGCCTATTTAACTTAAGTTAAAATGATAGGCCACATAACTTGACCTGATAGGCCTTCATCTAGTTTTGCGGGGATGCTCTGCCATGTGAATTCCCTCCTGTTGATGTCCTATTTAGTGAACAGTAATAGATTCTGGAAAGTCACAAACAGCGAGGATCAGTCTCTCTTCCAATGATTTGTGCTGCGCGTCGCGTACAAAAAGTTCAAGACAATTCAACTTCAGCAGCGGGTGGGCATGTGCGTGAGGCGACCACTTCATCTCACTCTGACAGGTTTCAACTGTTTCAACTGTTTCTGCTGCTCCCTGATAAAAGAAAAAATGTTTCTGCTGATACCTGTTCAGAAAAACAAAACAAAACTGATGGTAACTTGTTTTACCAAGCTAGATAAAAGGTAACACCCTGGCAGTGGCAAATAGCTTTGGTTTTATATTTGATTTGATTACATTAATGTTTAAGTTGAGATTTACAGGAATATTTTATTGCTACTGTGTAAAGGGAATACTGCTGGTAAAAAGCACCTTATTTGTTTAAAGTGTTTCACATGTTAGTGCACTTTTGTGTATGTAGCAGTACATTTAAATTAAAAGTGTACAATACACTACTTTAGAATTCATTATTAAATTTTTTCAACCATGCGATTGATCGCAATTAAAATTTTTAATCATTGCCCAGCACTAAAATATTAAATTCAAATCCTGTTTTTTAATTTTCTATTAATTTATTATTTAAAAAAAATAAGCATCTTTAGTGATGAAAAACAACCAATAGGAGTTTTGACAAAAGTAGTAGTATCAATAAAATCCTAACAATACACTGTAAGAAAAAACCTTGAGAATTTACTCAATAAACATGAGGTAACAATTTGCACTCTATTTGTTTGGGTAGATATCACCACATGTTTTTTGTGTAGGGTGCCTAAATGTAAGAAGTATTACAGACTAAAAAAATTAGGTAAAGTCTACTTAACATTTTTTAAGACATTATACAACTGGTAACTTATAAAAACTGAGTGATTAACGCTTGATTGCAATGATTTTAACAATATATATATATAATATAATATAAAAAACAGAAAAAATTGTACAATATAACTAACTAACTATCACTTATTCAGGGAATCTCAGCTTTACTTAACAAATGTCAGAAAAGGGACACTGATGATGCAGTGCAAGTCCTTTCTTATTCAAACAGTCTATTTGTGTGGCTACTACCAATGTGGTGACGTGGTGCCAGCAGAGCAATATCAATATATAAAATATAACATTAACAGATACTACTTCATTTACTTATCAAACAGTGTTAAAGTTTTGACCCAGGTCAAAAGCACAGTCCCTAGTTTCCCAGCAGGGTACTTTCCTGAAGACTCTCTTGTCTTCAGCCAACCGGTGTGTGTAGGACTACGTAGTGTGGGCAGGGTGACACGATCAGAGTCAGGAGTAAGAAGTTCAGTTAATATTTATACAATTTCACTTACAGGTTTGATTCAGTGACACTTTGTTTTTACACTCGGTTATACACAAACAGAGTCAAATATAATGGATCTGACTGTATCGGAGTAGAATTAACTCTACATTTACTCAAATTTCACTAACACCAAAAATTACTTATTACATATTTTCTTTGGAATCAACATTAAAACATGATCAGTTACCATAAGTTGCGGCACTAGCTCAAACTCAAACTGCATTAATACTTACAGAATAATGGCAGAGCCACATGGAAGCATGACTGATTCTGCAACTTGAAGACAACCCTTCAAATCAAGTGGTGCTTTAAAGGAGCTTCTTTAAAGACCCTCTGCAGATCCACCTGTTTGTAGTGAACACACCAACTTCAACTACTAATACTTAAGATAATAACATGACTTCAGAGAATACCCTCTGAACTACATATTTTATGTTTAGCTTTGTGAGCCGCTGTGAATGATAAGAATCAGGAATCAAAAGTGCAGTACCTCTGAAGGCTCTAATGTTTTCTCAGCGTTTCTTTGCTGTTCAAATTAAGTTTCCTCTTTATGTTTCGTTTTATCTGTTTTCACTATCTGTATCACTTAAGACAGAGTGCTTCTGCATGTCCGCTGGTTTTGACCACTGAAATACTTAAGACTATCAGCGATGTCTAAATGAGAAGCAAAATATGAACACAGAACACATTTATAATGAATTATGAAGGGCTTTAATGAGAAAGTAAGCTGTTTCCACACAATTGGGCCATGATAGGATGTCTGTGGTGATGGATCTGTCCAAGCAGCCCCTGGGAAGCAACAGCAAGAGAGCATGGCAAACAGTCATGACGTTTGTAGCCTATTTTGTTTAAAGGGTTGGGAAGAAGGCCTCAGAAAAATGGTGGGGGGATTAATAAGGCTTTTCATGAAGAGAAATGTTTTTGGAAATTTGTGTAAGAGGTACAAGATTTGGTCGGGTTCTGAAAGAGTAAACTAAAGAGGAATCTTTCAGAACAAACAAACCACTGGATACATTCTTTAGCTATGCACCATGGGTAACATAAGTCTTGAAGTTGTTACCAAAGATAGATTGCTGCCTTGTCATGTCTTACTTTTGAAAAGCCCTAGAAAGTGGGATTGTCTTTCAAGCTGGATTTTAAAAGGGAAAGGGTTTTGTGCTGTAATTGCTATATAATGAGGCTTTCACTGACCTCCTGCCACATCTTGGCCATGTTTTTTTATTTACTCGTCTAGAGAAAAGCAACGACTCTGTTAAACAGATGGAAAAAATATATATCTCCAGCTCCTGCAGGAATTTGATTTCTTCCAACAGCTGTCTTGCTTTATACAAGCATGAAGTCAGGGGATCGCTCATCTCAAATCAATCAAGCCGGCTGACGTTTCCTGCAAACTGTGCTCACAGAGCTGACGGGAGGGGTGGTGTGCTGAGAGGGGAGCATCATCATGGCGGAGGAGCTGACGGGCTGATGTGCTCTTGTTTATGTCCTCTAATGCCTTCTCCCATTAGCTGCATGACTAAGAGCCGTGATCTGAGCCACAGGAAATCACCTGACACCTGCAGGAGGAAACTTTACTTTAACACAACTCCATTAGGTCTGAGAATGACTCTGAGTGCATTGTGATGATGATAGACCAGTTTGCTACTATTTCATTTAAAACATTTTTTTAACTGTGACTGTGAAAGGCAGCAATACCATTAAAGTAGAAACCCATGATAATTTTAGATAAATAAATGGCTCTGCAAAACTTTTTTTAAAAACCTGTCGACTGAAAACTCATCTGATCAGGCTTTACCTTGGCCCCTAAAATAAAAACAATTAAGAAGAAAACAATCTAGAAGTCCACATAGGAACGAGTTAGGGATGGATGGAAAGTCAACGTTCACTTATTTTAAGTTACGTACTTGACACTTGTGCGTGTCTTGACTGATGTCACTACCTACTGGCTAGTTAAGAGGAGTTAGGTGTCAATGATGGCATAAAACAGAGCAGTCAATAAACAGGTTTATCAAAAATTGTGAATCACTCCAACCACGAGACTTCCTTGTGAATACAGTCATAAATGTGCACAAAAAATTGTAGTATGTAAGATTATCTTCAGACAGACACACACACACAACCAAGTGCATGATCCAGTCCAAGCTTATGCCTGGCAGAGGTAAAAAGGACTTTCTCTCTCTGTTGTTCATTTCTAAATGTAGCACGTGAAGCAGTTCAGCATATTTGATAAAGCTGATGTACTTGATGGGTTGTATCCACATTGTTGAAATGCACTTATTGCGATTTGGATAAAAGTGCCAGCTAAATAATTCTAATAAATTGAAACTTGGTGCAAACTGAGGTGTGTCCCCAGGTCAGATTCCTATGCAAACAGATGTGTTTTCATTTGTCCAGATTTTGAGAAAAGTTTCATTGGAACAACTTTCTACCAAACAAATACTTCCCTTATAATAGGTGAGAGAATGTGTTTTCTGTTGCTGGATAGCATGAGCATGAGTTAAGGCCTACAGAGAAAAGAGCACTACAGAAAACCAAAGGGTCCATTTACCCAAATTATAAAAATAACTTCATCGCTCAATGCCATTTTTCAGTGCTGTGAGCAGCTCCAACTACAGTACCACAGATGAAATTGCATGTAGTAATACTATTGGCCTTATAATGACACACTCATTTTGTTGAGTAGTTGCCTCTTTTGTATTTTTGTTTAATAGTCATGTTGGCTGTACCTTCATGTTGTGTTGGCCACTTGGCCGCGGAGTTTTCTTGTAAACAAACAAAAGTTAAGTTTAAATAGTGTTAACACGTGTACACATGTATCCTTGAGGCCTACACACATGTTGAGTGCCTTTCCTTGTCCATCAGACATTTGCAAAAAGGATTATTTAATTATTTCAAATCCTTTCAAATTGTTTACATCCATGCATCTTGGCTTGTTACCGTCACCTGTAGTCACACGTGCATATGCATCCTTGTTCGCGTGCATGAGACAAACCGGGGCAGGGACACACTCATGGAAAAACAGCTTCATAGCACTACTTGAGGTCAAAACCTACAAAGGGTACTTTTCATTTTTAAAATGCCATTATTCTGTTAGAAGCAATTCCACTCACCTCCAATGTACTGAGGTAGCAGTGAAAATCTCAGATGTCTCAAAACCTACATAAATAAAAATATGACTATCTGCAAGGCTTTCTAAAGCTAAGTGAGAAAATATAATTTTTACATTTTACATTTTTGTAAACAGACCATTTGAACCTCATCATTAATAGAAAACTATATCATAAAAGACGCAGAAAAGTGATTTATGGGAAATGTAGTGCAGTGATGAGATTTCTGAACACAATATATACAAACATTTAATAATAATAATGGTCATGATGATCACAACAGTGTCTATATTAATGCTGCCATCGCCAAGGGGTGTATTTTCTGGAGAGAAAAACAAAAGTGAATGATATCCTAAGAATAATCATTTTCCCTCAAATGGCAGCTAGAATGTTCATTCTGGTCATTTTGAAGTTTGAGTACACAGAAAATAGTATTTATTTAAACTGCAGTCCTGGGTGAGTGCCCACTCACTGGCACAAGTTGTTGTAGAGAGCGAAACAGTGAGGACTTTATTCCCCGACACTTCAAACTGCAAATGTTGCTCTGCGGTTCACTTCATGTCCCACTCAGAAAGCTGAGAGTCCTGCCTCATAATGAATGGGAGTCACACTGAGCTACTTCTAAAGCTGAGGGTCTGTGTTAATGTGACTGCAGCTGATTACCAGGATAATTGATTATCATGCATAATGGAGAATTACTTTGGAAATGAATCACACAGTATTTGTATTTATAGTGCATCTTTACACCGTGACTGTTGAATCAGTTACTAACAGAAGTGTTGGTAAATGATACCTAGCTATGATTTATGATAGAATCCAATTGGTTTGCAGCTAGTCCACCATCCTTAATCCTTTCAGGTTTTTCTTACATTTAATATATGAAAAGCTCAGTTCACTCATGTTGCAAATGATGTACCTTCTTACTTTTGTGGTATTTAGCCATTCACATAGTTGTGTTTTCATTTGTACAGATTTTAAGATATCACTGTCTGAGTTTCCTCCCTCCACCTCACTTTCTGAACTACTTTCTACTGAAGATATATTCCATTAACACAGCAGACACCTAGGTCTGCAGATACTCCAGAGCAGTGATGACACTGTTTCTTAAAGGAGATTATGCTCTTATTTATTATATTTATATTTATTTATTTAATTCATTAATGTTTTGAGCATCATCGTAGCTGAAGTAACAAAAGGGAGGGTCCTGGAGCAAACATTAGTTGCTGGGCACCTGTTAACACCCTATTCTTCATACATACTCTCTGTGGGCTGTATAAGATATAAACAAAAAAAGACAGAAAAAGGTCTAAATTCTGTCACTAAAGCGGGAAGTAATAAAGCACCGTAAACATGACACTGACCTACTGCCACCTTAAAAAGTTGTTTTGGAGGCGTGGGTCTGCCCACCTGATTTATTATTTATCATCTGCCCCATACTATGCAAAATTAGTCAGCTAATACGACGTCTAGCTTAGCTAACTAGCGGCAGCTACAGTAGTTTGCAGCTAAAGTAACTGCTAACAACAGCTAAACTCCGTGAATCACCAAATGTTGAGGTGGAGCAGCCGGAGGACGTCAGAGGGAAAACCAAAGAATTATCCAGTTTCACCAAAATTAGTGAATATATATATATATTTATAGGGTGAGGTACTGAAGCAATGGACAGTATGAGAAAAATAATGTATTTTTTAACATTAAAGCATGTAAACATTTTCTAGTAGATGACCAAAATGAAAGTATGAACTTTATTATGGGACCCTTAGGTCCAATTTTAATTTTTTTTTAGCTTTGTCTTGGTCAACGGGGAAATATCAGGACCTTTTGCATAATTGCTACACTTTCTTCATCAGCTATAGGCACTAACTGTGTCTGTCTACTGTTTGGTGCTGAGCAGGTGCTGGTGCTGGCTGCATCAGAACTTTTTCACTGAAAAAAGCCGCCTGCCGCTGGTTAATGAGAGCTATGAGAATGAACCATAACATTAAAGTTGTATGGGCTGCAGAGTTAGGTAGTAATTCTTTGTGGGTTGATTAAGTGATTCCTTTCACATTACACACAGCTTTAAGGCCTTTATTATGTCAGCTGATACTGTGATTTAGTGGTAAATACTCCTAAATAAAGAAGCACAAACCAGTTAACACAACATGGAAGCTTTTGGGGCATTTCCCCTGTTGTCCAACTGGTAATCCAACCTTTGGACCACAAAACAGGAATCTATTAATTTTAAGGTGGAGGCAGTTCCACAGTCAGATATCTCAAAATCTGAATATATCAAAATGATCTAAATGGCCAGATACCACAAGAGGCAAGTGAGAAAATATGTTTTTATAATATGGACAAATTTGAATTCAAACTTGAAATGTTCTGGTGAACACAGATTAAAAGTGACTTGCCTATAAACTGACATTACACAATTATTTTTTAGCACCCCAATGACATCAGTAGTATCTATAATACTAGTAGGCTTATAATGACACTCATTTTGTTGAACATTTGTCTCATCCAGTCTTTTCCTTTTCCCTATGTCATTTGTACCTTTGTGTTCTCTTGGCTACTTTAGAAATGTTTACTATCTAAGCCCCCTGCTTGCATTCCCATCAGAAACAATGATAACATACCTCCCCTCAACATCAACAGCATTCAGTTACAATTATATCCACACACAGAATTTACAACAGTCTTATAAAAAAAGGCATGTTGTCAGGGAATGTCCAGAAAAAACAAAGAGAAAAATGGCAGAGCAAATGTAGGGCTGGGCCTGCACAGAGTTGGGTTTCAATCTAATTGGGATCATACGCGGCATGTGCAGTTTTGGCACATACGTTAGATTAATCAGGGGCTCTTTAATCGTGGAGAAATTCTCCTGTGCGTGGCTGGGCGGATGCTGGGTTCCCCCCAGACCCCCAGCCTGGGCTCTGTCTAAGCACAGACCTTTTGACTCCATAAACACCCGCTCTCAAAAATTGGGGTCAACCTCTCATTGCTCGCACCAGAGCACTATCATGCCACCACAAAGGGTCCCCTTAATGATTAAATTGCGTCGAGTATGGATGTTCCGAATCTGCAGATTCCTGGCGGCTGACTCTTCCTCCTGATTGTAATTTATGTCGGAAGTCGTTGCTGTCCAACACACGCCTCGTTCAAAGCCCAGGAGAGAGGATGTGCACGTGGATCAAGCCTGCATCGTTCAGTCTGCTGCAGCTTTAATCTGCGCTGTGAAGCCAAGGCGACCTCACACATTCACCTTGTACCATTTGCAAATTGACAACAGTAATAAAGGCATTTCTAAAATGTGCTCATGTTTTTCTTTCTTATTGCTGGGACTCTTTTGCCAGCCGCGTCTCTGTTGTTTAGGTTAACCTGTCATTAATCTGCATATGATTAGGCCTTGACATAAATGTGACATTCTGGGCAAGGACTGATTAGCCATTTGCTTGGATGATGATGATGGTGGTTTTTTGTGTGTGTGTGTGTGTGTGTGTGTGTGTGTGTGTGGTGGGGACTTGCAGATGTCCATGTGGATCTGTAGGTGAAACTAAGAACTGTTATACAAGACCACCAAGTAAAGGAGACGTGCACTTTGAAAAAAACAACTACATTATGGATTATCAGCAGGAGTTTTAAGAATCTGGATTCCATAATTTGTAAAGAGCTTCCCCTGAAAATGAATATAGAGACTTTATTAAGTCTCAGAGGCACTTCAGCTGGATGAAACTAATATAAATATTATGAAGTACGTTTCATCATTTATACCATAAGGTTATTTCATCCATGCATTCTTGCAATTTAAAATATGCAGCTTTGTCATCATGAGAATTCTATATTTAATATACATTATAACGTTGATAAAAGGGTGTTGTCTTTATATAATACTGACTCTTAGGTTAAGTTCTGAACATCACTGATGAAAGCAGCTCTTTGAAAAGTGCTGGTAATTTTATAGTAAAGGAATGGATTAAAAATAAGCAGACGCCCTGTAAAAAACAAAAAAACTAAAAAAAAACTTTAAGTATGATGTGTGTGGATACAAACTAAAACTTGTGGAAGTTTCAAACACCAAACTGTGTGTTTTGAGCCTCAAGATTCAGACCTTTCATTTTCAGATTTAAGAAGTGTTTAAGACATGTCTGCTTTGAAGAGAATTATCTAGGGGCTTTTGCTTTGTTCTTTTGTTTACAGCACTTTAACTTTGCTGACATGAGCGCTGAAGTTTGCCACATTATGACCCAGCTGCTTATTGATCCCACACACTACCAGCTTCAAGGATAACTCTTTAACCTCAAGGTCATCAGGCCCAAAATAAAGCTTATGGAAAAGAAACAGGAGCAATTCAGACACATGTTGATAGGACATTTCTAGGATGTTTTTTCTGATGCATAGCACCTAATGTTATTTTTATGATTAAATGAGGTGTTTTAGGGAAATCTAATGCCATTGTGAAGAACATTTCCTGCTCTCAAAACACAGTTGTTATTCAAAGCATTACCCATCATCAGCTTTGTCATAATTTATCACGGTAAACAAATAATTTTAAATACAAAGTATGGGTAAAACGTTTGCTTTATGGGTAGCCTATATTTACAGGTTGAAGAGGCTGAGAGTAGTGCAGAACGATGCACAAATATTAGAGGTATTGGAATTATGGCTACTGATTATTGACTAAAATATTTTTTTAAATAATTAACAATCTTTGTTTCTTCTATTTTTTTTAAATACTGTCCTATATACAAGCTTTAGCACATTTGTCATTTCAGGTGTAATACTGATGTTTTTTGTGATTAAATTTTGAGTTTTGAACTGCAAGTGTGTGTCAGTGTCTGTGTGTGTGTGTGGGGGGGGGGGCGGTAAGACAAATTGTCTCAATCAGTAGGCTATTCAATAACGAGCTATATTTTAGATTTGTGAAAAATATATATTAGCATATTAACAGAATTCCCTGCAAAAATACCAACTGAGTGTTAAGTTTTCAGCATACTGTAACTCCATATAAAACAGTTTTGCAGTGCTGAGATGCGTGTTTGGGTGAAATGCACAGCTGTATCTGCTTTGTTCATTTACACAATCAATTGGGCGTTTTACAGTTTAATGAAAAGCATGACTAAGCCTATAAAATGAAGCTTGGCTGTGCGCTACTGACCTGCCTGAACAGTGTGATGGATAGACTTCTCTTGATGTGATCACTTTGGCCTGTTTTACAGGTAAAACCGTCTTGCTTGTTTGCAGAGAAGGCACATCTTATTTTACCCTTGCTAAGGAAAAACTGTTTCCTTTTCCTTGAAAGCGGTATTAGATAATGAGCAGGGTGTCGGGCTGAGCTAAATCGGTTTTGCAAGTGTGTATTTGGGCCTACATGAAAGGAAAAGTTAACGATATCCTACCTGTAATACTCTCCCACGCATGAGGACTTTATCCGGCTTAATATTATTGGGCCTGCACTGTGCGCACAGCGGGCCTGCAGTGATCCTGACTTACTGTCGTCTTGACAGAAGGCTTGAAGCATAAGGCCAAGTGCGTAGGTTACAATTTAAATATTTCAGAACAAATTAAAACAGGCCTATAATACAGAAGTTTACAACCATAACAGCAGCAGCAGTGATAATACAATAGGCCTATAGGCTACGGCATGAAAAAAATTATAATCACTTTTCCGCATTTTGAGCTTGAAACCAAATCCTCCACTGACGTGAAGGCCGGCACACACACACACACACACACACACACACACACACACATACACATACAAATACCTATTTGCATAGTTGGATGTTGCATATTTCAGTAGCCTATAATGTTTTAAGAAGAAAGATATCCCCATTGATCAGCGTCTCATAAAGCTCACTGGGTCTCTGTTAAACCTTCAGCCCGCACATTTTCAGCGCAGACTGGACCGTGAAGAGCGAGAAGACGTTTTGACGTATAGGCTTATTTCTCTTCACACACAAGCAAAAATGTCCCCCCCAACCCCCCCCCCCCCCCCCCCCCCCCCCCCCACCTGCAATTCAAATAAACCCGGTGTAATTCTACATTTGCCCCAATAAAGGACAAACCGGCTGATTAAAAAGTTTAGCCAAGAACATAACATCAGGGGCTCCACTTCAATTTTCGTTGAAAAACTATAGCCTGTTGTTAAATAAATTGTTAAATTTATCACAGTGTCAGATATTGAAGTGATGTGAAAGCTGCAGCTCAAAGACTTGAGCGAGATGAGAGCCAAAAAGTGCACACAGCAAACGGATGCACAAGTAATGTTTCAGGAACATCAATTAGACCAAAGCATTCTGCAACTCTGGGCTCAATGTTAATGAACACCGCGTGCACAGAAAGTTGGGGCGTCCCTCACATCGGACAATTATTCGACGAAGCTGCAGCAGAATGTTTAGGCCTAAATGTTATTCAGCGTTTTTACAGAGTCTGAACTCCTCAGCCCCTTTACGCTTATTCTGTTGTTCTCCCATAAAGTCAAGGCAAATTCAACTCGTCAAAACCAAAACAAACCAGAAAACCTACTCGAATCTTTGTCCAGTGTAACTCATTGGACCCTTTGGTTTAAAAACCGCATTCAATAAAAAAGGAGTCACTGCACAAACAATGTAACACTGATTCTATCTGTTCTTCTCCAGCTGTTTGCTTATATAATAATGTGAACATAACATGGAATGGGCCTTTTAAATCAATTAAAAAACGAAAACAGTTTAAATTACAAATAAACACTGGCCTACTTGCATTTGGCTAAATCCTAAAAATGTAAAGCAAATAAATCTACTATCACCAGGCCTCACTAAATGCCCATGTGTTTTCTTCACCATGCAGCAGAAAATATAATGTTTTTGTTTTTTTCTTTTTTTTAGAATAATTAAGGGTAAAGAAAAAAAGAAAAAAGGTTTCTTTTCTCTGGACAACTCAGGATTGCTTCCTTTCTTTCAGCATAATGAACAGTAGTACCAATGCATGTGTGAATCCACATCTTAACAAGAACCGCATGTCTCCTGCTAAACCAACTTATGATAACATTAAACCAGGACATTCCACTTCCAAAGTTTTGTTTGATTGCTGGCCTGAAATTCTTGCTTTTACAAAAAAATGGCAACATAGAATAAGCCTGGCTGAGTTAAGAATTTCTCTTTCACACACTGTTATCTTTAGCGTGTGGCATATGATTTAATACCCAGCACAACATGTCAGGAATCAATGAGACATTCTCTTGTTGTGAAGATGTTACCATATTAGGCTCTGAGCCGTGTGAACATGACTGTGTATGATTAATCATCATCAACCTTTATCCTCATCATATGCACTCGTACTGTACCAACTACTGTACACACACTGGATTAAAAGCTTATCATGAGCCTGTCCTTTATAATAAATGGAAAACAGTATTAGTGAAAATATATTTAATAATTAAACATAGCATAGTTACACAAAAGGAATGCAAAACAGATGAGTGAGAGTGGATCCGTAGAATATAAAGGTAGACCTACTGCAAAGGTTTGAGTTCCCTCCTCAGCAGCAGCAAGTTCATCATGAGGGAATGCATGGTAAGGCTACAACAAAAACACATGGGTTTTTGGAGGATGTCGGCGTACAATTTAGGTTTCTGCAGGGCCTGCAAATCTTTGGAGATTGCACAAGCAGGTCCTGCTTCAGAAGCATCAGCACATCCTCTTCATGCCGTTTTTGAACCTGGCCCCATTCAAAACATACACACTAACTGTCCAAGAGGCTCTGCATATAGAGTCAGTGTCTGCGGGTCATTCCTCCTGAGTGCTCTCTAAGTGGGAGCTCGAGCCTTCGGACTGGTGGTCAGCGTCAGCAGAAGATCGTTCTTGTTCAGAGAGCTGCTCGCTGCTGGGGATGGAGTTCTTCTTTGGGCGGCCTTTTGGTTTAGTCGGTGACTCCAGGCCTCCTCCCTGCAACACCTGCAGTTTGAACATAAGCAGAAAAATCTGGTTTAAGTTCACTCACTCATCGTCAATCGCTAATCCTGTGAACATCCTGTGTCTGTCTGGAGCCAATCCCAAGTTAAATTAAGCTCAATTTAAATCAAAAGAACGCTGACCTGTATGACCTCTGGTCAGTGACCATTACCGCTCCTCACAACCACACAGACAGAAAATATGGTTTCAGACAATTAATTCATCTTTTCATATTTTAATACATATATTACTACTCCATCATTTTACCATTTACATTAACCAATTTTAAAGATATAACAAATGTCATATAACATCCTAAATAGGTGGACTATTCCTGCAAATAACAATAGGAAGCTGAGTAACACAGGCCTTTACTCTCACTCATCATCTAATTTGGCCCTTATGCAGGGTGGCGTATACGTTTCAGTCGGAAGCTAATCCATTTCACTGAACTAACTAACATCTGTTGAAATACTAGTAACACAAAACTATTTCCCATTCTTTGTTCTTGCTGTTAGTACTGTTGCTGTAGGCCTAAACTCAAATAAAATGGCCTCTACCATATCATCATCATCATCATCATCATCATCTTGGTAATCATCATCATTATAATGACAAATAACTTACAATTTTCTTCCATTTCATCCTTCTGTTCTGGTACCATGTTTTCACTTGCAGCTGACTGAGACCCAAAGACTCAGCCAGATCTATTCTGTGAGGAACAAATACATGAAGAAGATCAAACATTTCAAATTAAAGAGCAGGTTTTGCCAACATGTTTTCTGTAATTGATCAAATCTTGTCAGTTGCTAATAATTCAGGTAATAAATTGTCACATTCAAGTAGGCCTAATATAAATATATAAGTAGCCCAATTAACTTATAGAGGACGCTGTTAGACTTTTGCAGCTACTAAATACTAGTTGCAACAATTTCATTTTGCATTAGCCTATAATTCCCATATAGGCCTACCCTCTGAAAAAAATTCCCTTCATTAATTAAAATCACTGAGGTCATGTCCTCTGTATTTTTTTGTCCTCTCTTTTACATTCTACTGATAAAACCTAACAAATGGTGGATGATTTCACAGCTGTTGATGTTAGACTCAACAAAGGCATTTATAGGCGACTATAGTGACTATGATCGCTGTTAAACCGCCACAAAGTTGCCTGCTTTATAACTAGCCGTCCGAAGAAGACCTGGAATTATCATTGGCTATTTATTTAGGAAATAAAATGTATAGAAAGTACCACCGAGTGTTCTTTCTGTGAGCGCGGTGTGACTATAACCCACCTGTCAGGCGTAGAGAGATACTTCTGCTTCTCGAAGCGTTTCTCCAGGCCCATGAGCTGCAGCTCGGTGAACACGGTGCGGCTTCGGCGGCCCTTCTTGGTCTTGCTGCCTCCGTCGGCTCCGTGCTCCAGCTTCCCGCGGAGGTGCAGGTCCAGCGGCAGGTGGTGAGACGCCGCGCCGACCTGCAGGCCCTGGGCAGCGGACAGCAGCGGGGAGCCGAGCGGGGAGCCCAGCGAGCAGGACAACGGGGACAGAGGGAACTTGAGGAGGCTCGTCTGGTCGGCTTTTAGCACTAAACGGACCGAGAGGGAACAAAGACACACGCACACACACACGGGGGTTGGTTTTAGAAACGAATCTTATTTTAGGACCGAGACACCTCAGGCAGTTGGGTCCCTGCAAATGACATGCAGCCCATTTTGATTTCACTAACACTCCATGTTTGACCCGAGATGTGCTTGTCCCTACAGTCGCCTGGTGAAATTATATCTACCAATAGCCTACAAATTTCTGGGGTCAAAGTTCAGTGCCCTGTTACATGGGGATCCATAATCCCGCAGCTGCAAACTAAGGCATTTATAATAGATAAATAAGAATATTGGCTAAACATAAACACAGTGGCCTAATGCCAAAACCAACAACAATAGGGTCTTATCAACCGTATGGATATTATCTTATAATTATTATTATTAGCCTATTAGTTATTATATCTGTATCTATGTAGTAGGCCTAATATTAGGCTACATGTTCAAATTCAGATTTACGATTGCGTCTTTAATTCTAGGGTTGGAGGTGTGATTTGATTTGAGACATTATTAAACAATTCAAAGCATGTGAAGTACAGACTTTCATTTTGACACACATTGGAAATCATGTTAAAAGTTGGCATAATCTACATGTAGCCTAAACGTCTGAAATTACATTTTAGAATCAGATAAAGCATTCATTTCAGCGGGTTTCAATTCTGTGATTTTTCCATATGATAGAAAACGGCCGCGCAGTGGCCTCCATTTTCAAGAAATAAACAAACTTTGGCCTCATAAACTAGGCTATTACATTTTTTTTTTCACTTGAATATGAGTATATTGTAACAACTCCTAAACATGAAGGATTTTTTCTTTTTCTTCGAGGAGCGCTTGGAAGCACCGACATTGAATCCTATTTTCACTGAGCAGCTGACACACAGGGGCCTATTGTGTTTGTATATTTAAGATTGCTTTTAGCCGTTAGGTGATTTTCTTAATGCACTAGCTTACAGTACAATTTAATTTATCCCAGTTGTTTCCTCGGTAATGTTCTGACAATTTCTTAGTTATTACAAGTCATTTACTGTCACTAGATTGAAAAAAACAATCCCACATGTGACAAGTGTTAAATTATCTTTCCTCGAAAGACATTTTTTATCACGAGTAAAATACACACATTCACTGTAATATTTAATTAAAAACAATCCCAATTGAAATGTATGCTGTCATTAAATACTCTAAATCATTAAATAATTATTATTTCCAGTTCCTATAACCTATTTTTCCCCAGCATGAAACCGCTCACATCGGCTCAATTCATGTAATGTAAACACATCTTTACACAGCCGCCTCTCTTACCCAGCTGGTTATGGAAAGGCCGGGAGGACAGGAGAGCGTGTACCCCGAATTTAAGGAGCTCCCCGGCCGGAGCCGAAGCTTTGTGCTCCGGGTGATCAGTCAGGATCTCCTCTATCATGAAACTCCTGTAGCGATGAGTTCGGTGGTCGGGATGAAGCTCCGGAGGATAGTAATGCGCACCCATGTCCAAAGGATGCTGCATAATCTGGCTGTGCGGTCACCTTGACAGACACCAAGCGCGTACACCGATTATCACTCCTTCAGTGGCCCAAGCCAGCTGTCATATTCCCTCTGTAGTGCCTCTATAGTCCGGAGATCAAGACTGTAGAAGTTATCCTCAGGTTGTGGATGAAGGGAAAGTACCGGCAGCAGACTTCTCAGCGCGTCTTTGCGTCCTCTGCGGGTTTTACGCGTTACTTGTGAACAGATTTGGTTGTTTTTAGAGGAGAAATCTGGAACCGAGAGCAAACCTTTGACCAAAAACTCCGGGACCCGGCCGTGTTCATGCCCACTCGCTGTGTGCTGAGGTCGGAGCTATTTGTCAGCCGCAGAGCGCGTTACCCTCGCAGTGAGTTGAGGAATAAGCTTTGGGTTTTATGAGGCTCGTCATAGCTCCACCTCTTCTCAGGGTTTGTCTGCTCTTTGCCTACACTGAGCCGAAGTTGTATGCAAAGCGGTAGGCTACTTGTCCTGCATAGATTCATATGCAAAAGGGAAGAAAATAAGGACTTGAAAGTACAGACATTTTAAATACCATGCAGGTGACTTGAGTTATAGGCATTAGTTTGATGACCATGATGTCGATGATGATTCTGATGGTTTGAAGCAGTAAATGCAAGACAGGAAGCTCAAGTTAGAAGGTAAAGTTAAAACAAACATGATTCTTCTTCTAAAAATAGGTCTGTTCACACATTAATACTTTTTTGCAGGTTGTACAATACGCATACATGGTTCTTCCAAGAAAATGATCAATATCATCTGTTCTTTCTTCTGCTGTTGTGAATACAGCAGGTGTGATGATGATGTTGTGTATGTATGATGTAAAGTCATTACAGACTTTGAACCTCTGCAGGATGTCGCCCAGTGAAGCAACTGAGCAGCTCAAAGGGAAGTATTTCATTGGAGAGGTCAGAAAACCCAGGCTAGAGCACCTCTGGGATTTTTTGCTTTGTGGTTATTTGGCCCGCAAAAATTGTGAAATATCTCCCACAGCATATTTTTAGCATGTCTCAGGGCTGCTTTGAGAAAAGCCATGACCTTCTAAAAATCAACTCTGTAGCTGAAAGACTCACAGAACCTTTGAAGGCGTCAGAGTTGGTGGTCTGTTTAGATATTTAACTTTTTAAATCTTATTGTGTTTCAAGCTTTTCTTTAAAATATGACACCATGTAGAACAGACGGAACAGAAGCAGGAGGTGACGTGACAGATTCATAACATAAAAAGAACACAATTCAGAGCAGGATAAACTGCGCGATGCAAATACCTCTTCCAGTCAACGTGTTTGAAATTAATAACCTCCCAATCATATGTGCATCTCAAAAAGGGAATCAGAAAAGCAGCATTATATGGTATGTTGTAAGGGACGGATTGTAAAAGTGTGTAGAAAAGTGCAGGTTAAATGAGAAGGCACCTTTCTTGAATACTTTTCTGGCTTTTGTTATCCAGCAAAGGAGAAAGCAAATTTTATGTTAATATGACACTGACATTTAAGAGCACTTAACAAAGGCACACACTTTAAGGACCAACAGAACAGGATCTTTGTCTTATCTCTGAATGTAAAAGAGTCATATACATTCAGGTTTGAACCTCTTGCATGTTTTGTATGTAAAATCATTAATCCTCCAAAAGAATGTGTATAATGACGTGTCACACAAAGTCAGGTTTCTAAAGGGAAAGAAAACAGAAGTTTCTCATTCAACTGTCATTGGTCTTATATTTGCAAAGTATTACTAAAACAGTTCACATGAATCAAAATCAGTTACCAGTCACATTCTGTCAAAATTCTCTTCAGTTGCAATTTTAAAGACGTTCTTTCAGTCTCACAGGCCACTACGCATCTTGCCAAATCAATTGAATATTCAGGCTCAAAGGGTGAAAAACTCCTCTTGTCCTCAAGAACATACAGTGTGAGGTACAATAATGGATATGCCCATGTTGTTTTAAATGTGGCCTACATGTTGCCACAGGTGTGTTGTCTCTGTATCTCAACATGTATCTCTGGCTGAATAACCTGGCATTGCTGGAACATATCTTCCTCTGGTGGTCACTTTTGAGATTGCAAGGAGAGTTTCCCAGCCAGAGGATGTTCACCTCTGTAGTACAAATGAATGTAATACACAATCGCCAATAACAATAGGCTCGCAGCATGCCAGCTTTAGGAGAATAAATGTTTTTTATTAATATTATTATATTTTACTTTTCACTTCCACAGCATCTTTCTTTGGGCCATGAGCGTTGTGATCTGCCACCTGCACCAACTGCATTGTTCAAATCTCAAAGACTCCTCCTGTAAATGTGGTTGTATATATTTGTTTTTATATATTTGTGTATCTTTGTTATGTATTTATCTTTTTTTGTCATTTTACTTTTAAAAGGTTGTGTTTTGCTTACTGTGGCACAGCTGTACACAAGTATGTACATACACTGAGAATGAACTCTTCAGTGAAGGAGAAGACATCTTGTGTCCAGCAGTTAAATTTTTGAAGTGAGAATATTTGCATATTCATAAATTCTGGGGTTTTCAATGAGGGAGAAGGAATATCTGTAATTCTAAGATTTTTTTAATGAGGTCATTTAATAATTTGTTGGAAAAAAAATATTTGATGAAAATTATTATTCAAAGCAGTGCCTTTTTGCATGTCTGGACGGGAACTTTAAGATACCTATATGTACCTAATGCATCTTTTTTGTCTTATCACTATTTATACACATAGACCTGGTGAAGGTTTTTCAGCTTGACTCACTACTGTTAAACAAATTGGTGCCAATTTAGCCTCATTTCACATGTTCTTCCTGGTTTCTAATTCTGCTAAAGCCAGGAAAATACCAGAACAGTACAGATATGTTCTGTACATTATATTTTGAGTGGCCTCAACATGCATTACAGAAATGTATGCGGATATCAGCCTACAATTTCTCTGAGTTAGATGGTAGGCTTGCTTGGCTGTATGATCTGCATCCTGAGAAAGGGAATCATTTCTTATTGGCCTGGGATGAAATCAGAATGTAATATTCCATCTACAGGATTCTATTTGATCCAGTTCAGGTAATAAACATGCGGTATAAAGCACACCACTACATAATGCATATCTACCTTGCATACTATTTCAGTCTTCAAACAAGTCTTACTATTTGTCTGGGCACTTGATGGATCACCTCCCTCTTACCTATCTGACCTTTTCATTCTTTATACTCCACCTAGGTCATTCAAGTCGGCTAACCACTCATGTCTTCTTCTCAGTTGGTCTGTGGACCAATCTGCCCCACCACATCAGATCCGCCCCCTCTACTGAGTCGTGCGGGATTTCGTCGTCTGCTCTGCTGACCTGTTTTTTCTGTCTGTGTTTGCACAGCACTTTGATCAGCTCATGTTGTTTTAAATGTGCTGGAGAAATAAAATTGACTATACTCTGTGCAACTTCCATCATTCGCGCATTGTGCCATGTGAGAATTAGCTGTTTGGACAAATGATCACACAGTTACAGACTTTTGATTTCTCGTATCGGAGTCGGTAGATCCAATTAGAATGGTTAAGGTTAAAGTGGAAATATTTTCCAACTCCTAGCTGTGTAAAGTTGAATGCTTATTAGTACATTAGCTTACAATTGCCTAATAATTGTAGACACAATGTAGAAACCTGTCGTTCTTCTCACGCAGACAACATTATTTAACAAGACAGTCGTCTGGTTCAATTATTATTATTCTTGTCCCTGTGTTCATTACAGAGTAGAAATAAGTAAATTGTCAATAGTGGCAAAGAATTTGTATTTGACCATGAAAGGAAGAAAACATGCTTCAATGAGATGTTAAGATGGTATTAAATTTACTGCACCCTAAAATGTGATATTGATGTAGACAGCATTAACCTGATTTATTTATAATTAGAGAATGTGTGTGGCTTATTGATTACCTCAGATCTCTAAGAGGTGATAACATGATGGAGGGATATTTGGTGTAGATGGGTTTTTAATTATTGTGTTGTTTTGTTTCATGTGTTAATGTTTATCATAATTAATCTAATGAGCTTAGAAGCTCATTGTTGTCTTTGGGAATCACATGTACATGTTTATAATGTATGTGTGACAAAATAATAATATTAATCTCCACTTATTAGCTTTTCTTAAAACTTTTCACCACATGAAACAGCCATTACACCAGTTGACCACCAGGTCAGGCGCAAATGTGCAACCAAGAGTTGTGTTTAGCAAAGAACAATCTAAATACTAATAGGAATATATATACACTGCTCACAAAATTAAAGTTACACTTCAGATCTCACTACATCAGATCTCAACAAACAAAATCTTTACTGTACATTGCATCGTTGAGAACAAAATGACGTAACAACGATCAATGAAAACCAAAATTACCAACTGATCTGAACTGAAATGGATTTTAGTTAAAGCAAAAAAATTTAAACCAGTGGCTGATCCAACCTGCGTGACTTTCATCACAGCAACTCATGTGACTCAGTAGTGTGTATGGCCCCTACATGCCTGTAGGCACTCCTGACAAAGTCTGGGCAGGCTCCTTATGAGAAGGCGTATGGTCTCCTGGGGGATCTCCTCCCAGACCTGGATCAGGGCCTCAGTGAGCTCAAGGACAGTCTGTGTTGCTACTTGGCAGCATCGGATGCACTGAATCATAATGTCCCAGAGGTTCTCAATTGGATTCAGGTCTGGGGAACATGAGGGCCAGTCAATGGCATCAAAGCCTTTGTCATCCAGGAACTGCCCACACACACTCTGGTCACATGAGTCCGGGCATTGTCCAACACCAGGAGGAACCCAGGACCACTGCACCAGCGTAAGCTCTGACAATGGCTCTGAGGATTTCTTTTCGGTACCTAACAGCAGTCAGGGTACCTTTGGCTAGCACACAGAGGTCTGTGCAACGCTCAAGGATAGGCCTCCCCAGACCATCACTGACCCACCGCTAAACATGTCATGCTGGATGATATTGCAGGTCATTTTGTAGTGCTCTGCCAGTGCTCCTGCTGTTCCTCCTCACAAATAGGAGCAAATACCGGTCCTGCAGCAAGACTGATGTTCTTCTACGGCCCCGTCCAGCTCTCTTCGTGTAGGCTATCTCCTTTGTGCTCTTGAGACAGTACTACACAGCAAACCTTCTTGCGACTGCACGTATGGATGTGCCATCAAATATTAGTAATGCTGTCTTTTGCAACTGAACATCATCTTAAACAGCCACTAGGCTGCACCAGAGACTTCAGAAAAAGGATATATGGTCAACACTCTCTATTTTTCAGGGATCTTTATTGTCAGCCAGTTAGCAGAAGCAGTGTGTTAATCAGACCAGTTCTTTAAAGGTAAGGAGGAAATTATTTCCTTTGAAAGGCATTTACTTCAGCGTGGAATTCAATCTTGCCCATATACACAAAGATATAACAATACCAAATAGGTCTAAACTACATCAAATGTTTATATATTTCCTCATGTGTTAGGATGACAATGGTATAATTCTACATGAGGATGAAGATCCAGTGTCATAATATAAAATGCCACTGGGCATTTATTACAGATTACTGGGATTTAAGAATTATTCAGGAAATTTAGAAGAAGAATCACAAAGTATGGAAAACAAATAACGTTAGGCCTACAAGAGTAGAAAATTACAAAAATACAGACAAAATACAGCTGTGGGCTGACAATAGCAAGCTTCTTGTGACACAATTAATTAATAACAATTTTAATTCATACAAAACATTCAGTATTTTTCGTAAACAAATGAACATTAATATATACTAGCTACCACCATACAACAATTAAATGCTAACAGAGGTCTGTCTGTGGTCACGTGATCTGACTGGGCCGTTCTACATGACAACATGTCAGGTTGCTAAGTTAGCTAGTAAGCTAGCTGTACTTAGCAGACCAAATGATGTGGCCAGAAGAAAGCTCCGGTTTGCTTCGTGCTGGCGATAAAGCAACAATGGCTTAAAGCAGTGAATAGACTATGTTAGATATTCTAACGACAACCTCAGACGACAGGAAAACGGTAAGTTAACATAGGCCTTCTCTACCCACTAGCTTCAGCTAATGCAGTACAGCAAGCTAACGGTAATTAGCTCGCGTTAAGCAAGTCTCCAGCTTGCAGCATCAGCACCACACACTCCTCTGGGGCCAGCGTTACACTCAATAGGTTAACTTAACAATAATCTTTCCGTGCCAAAAGAAGCGTTGTGACTTTCAAACGTACATCCAACTTAACATATGACCTATTGTTAAGCGCCGTTATTAAGAGAGCTGACGTTACTGCAGCTAGCAAGACAATCAGCTGATGGTTAGCCGAAGTGTCCAAACGTGGATTTGTGTCCGCCGCCACATGGTGATAGGAAGTCAGAGCTGGGCAACCTATGTCAGCATCCTTATCAGCCACCTCGCTGCTAACGTTACTCTGTACACACCGCCAGAGTCAGGCGAGTGTATCCTAACACAAAGGTGGCCATCAGGGTTTCACCTCAAGTCAGAGAAGGTGATATGTGGTGGCAGTATTCAGACGGCTTTCGTGCTTTCAAATGGTTCTAATACTATTATTTAAGATGTTTAGAGACAGTGTTGTGTCTGCTTGAACGAGAATTGATCGAAGCTGGTCGTTGCAGACCCTGTAAGAAAAGCACAGGTATGACGTCTCTTCCCCAATAAAGAGAACACCTGTTACTGGTCTGTAACCAGGACCCTCTGTGCGCCGTTGCCTTCCTGTAAACTGAAGCTCATGTATTTGTCTAAATATTACTTAGTTCTCTTCAGTTGGCTACATTTTGTCAAAATTCCTTGTCGTGGTGGCTACTTGTGTGACATACGATGCTACCAGGTGGGGATGGGAAGTGACTTTGGGCATGCTGTTTTCATTTTAGCATTTTAATTAGTGGCTGACACCTGGGATGCCAGGTGAGAACAATGAACTAGCCCATTAGCCAAACATAAATGCCAGCAGTACTCATGTCTGCACGTGTCTGAGTTTGGAGTGGGAGTTTATATATTCCATCATGAGTGCCATCTCGCCTGACATATTTCTTTATTAGCACACTCAGTAGAAATGACTCTCACATCCCACGCTCATTAGCAGCGCCTCTGAAGGATATCTCACACACTGGCTTCCCAGTGGACACGAGCTTATGGATCCGCCACAAATGTGTGAAGCGTTTTGGTCAATTTGTTCTTGATGGAGTGAAAAGATTTCTTTGTGGTGACTATATTAGCTGAGTTTCATATAATTGTTAATATTTGATGCACATACGTCACATTTGTCATGAAGAACACCTTCTCATTCACCAGCTCGTTATCAAGAGCTTCCTATAAACAAAGCCAAGTGGTGTCAGGCTCCAGCAGGACAGGCTGCTGAAGTGATTGGATAGTCTTCTTTCCGGCACTAATGTTGGAAACACTTCAACCAGTGTCACACTGGATTTTGGTGCCATATCAGTTTGTAACGAGACGTGTGGATTACAGCGTAAAAGAAGTCTAAAACAGTTGTGGATGGAAAAAGACAGGCTCTAACTTTACACCATCAATTATTCATTGACTACAGGAGCTTTACTCTTAACAGGAGTAGCACTGTGACCTAAATGTGACCTGTCTCTGAAGTTGTAGAAGATGCTTTTCATTGCTATGATTAGCAGATAAAGCAATCTGCTTAAATATACAAATCAAATTTTCAGATGTTGGCATTTAATAGAAACTTCTGTCCTGGCATTAACTATTCATACTTCAAACAGAAAAATCTGAAAAAAACTGGAAGGCCTCAGGTTAAAACATTACACACTGAACACCGCAGATGCACGGGTGTCTTAACTTGTGGCTGGTTAGACCTCCTGTCAGGACTACATAATGTGACTTACGTTGCTAGTAAATATAATGGGATTTTAAAGAAAAATAAAATTTGTAAATAATTGAATGTAATGTTGAGTACATGTTTTCTAAATTTGTTATACAGTATATTAGTTTACTTTAAAGTTGAGAGTAAACTTTCAACACTGATTTGTTGATTTTCATAGTAGTACATAGTACTACATTTATTGTAAAAATTAATAAAAGGTTCAAAATCAAAATCAGTCAGAAACATTGTTGTGGACCTCTGTGCCTTTGTCCCTTTTCCTTTTTCACAGACATGTCACAGTAGGAAAAGCAACATGCGAAAATATGAATGATGGCTTAATTCCATTTAGCTGCTTCGGCTGTCCTGGTATTATTTCTGCTGGTTCACTGTCACGCTGTCATGACTTACTAGGACACTTGAACAGAATCGAGCTATTGTTAATGTTAGTAACACCTGTGCTTCTCCTAGTCAAAATGTCTGCTGGGAAAAGGGCCTATTAAAATAAAATTTGTACTTGTTTCAGAATTGCTGGCCACAATACTTTGTGTTACACTAATGTAATCATTTATTGTAATAAAGAAATATATGTGCAAACTAGGGATGCACCGAAATGAAAATTCTTGGCCGAAACCGAATATAATGAAAAATTTTGCAGAATACCGAACAAGTTCATTCACATTTTTTCCATTTATTTTGCTTTTTTTGACCATTGCATAAATTAAATAGTCAAAATGTGTTTTTTGCTCAGCGTTCCCACAGGATTTGGAGAGACTATGGTGGGGGGGGTCCGGGGCCTGAGAGGGTCCGGTAAAGTAAATTACATGTGTCCAATTACTTTTAATGGACACGTGTAATATGTTTTATACTTTCTGTGAATATAATCCAATTAATCTTATTTCCATCCTGTTTAGATGCCTTATTTTGAAAACCAGACGTCACATGTGTATCCTCGCACTAAATTCAAGTCCAACCCAATTTGATAAATAATGTTGTATGTGGTTCTCGTATTGCGTAACATGAAGACTTGACAGCCTCTCCTCAGGTAGGACTCTCATGCTGCAACAGTTTGTAAAGAGAGAAACTGACAGGATAAAGTCGCTAACCTGCCTGTCAGCTCACAGTGGTACGTTTCAGTTGATTTACCATAAAGGCTTTAATATGTGTGCACTCCAAATTTAGGTCCGGCTAGCTTAATCGCCTTCTCAGAAAAAAGTGACAGAAACACTCAAAGCGGGTCAGACCGTTTGTTGTCTTTTCTAAGAAGTCAGCCACAGATGGAGTGGATGTGCTCGGACACAGATCAGCAGAACAGTATCTGCAAACGGTGATTTTTTGTGTCTTTCCAGTGCTTCCCCACTGCTGACATGTCAACGCAATTGGTCGGTAAAATTCATTCGGTCTTTTGACTTTGACCAACGATTAATTTTTGGGTCAGCCCTAGTGCAAACAACCAAGTACTTTTTATGTAACAGCATTTAATATCATACCCGTCATGTCAAAAATGTGTTTCTGCCTCCTCAGTCTACAGAAGCTGATAACAGATATTAACTAAATGTATTGTGTTAAATTCAAAGCACAGTGTGTTATATGGCTTTGGGGTGAATATGATAGCTATCTTATGAAAATGTTTGGTTTGCAAATTTGATAAAATAGAGTATGTGTCAGTGACTTCTTAGGACTCATGGTGATTGTATATTTAATTTTTTACAGGGTCAGAGCTTCACCTTGATTTTCCTTTCAAATCAAGGGGAAATTGCAATTTTGGGCAAGATATTGCTTTAAGCTAGTGGTTCCCAAAATGGGTGGAGGACTCCTGGAGTGCAGAGGCGTGACAATTGTTTGGTTTCCAAAGGAGGGCATGGGAATATGAAGAATAGGGAAAACCAAAGGTTTAAAAATCTAAACAGTTTTTGGTTAGTTGGTTATACTATCAGTTTAAGAGGCAATTTTATAGTAAAAAAGTCAAACTATACCTCAGACGTCTTGCTCTTAGATTAAGCCATCCTAATTGAATTTATTAAAATTTATAAAACAGCAAGAGAAAAGCAAAGGTCAAGGAATCGTTTGTCCATCAAAACGTTAGCATGTGGAGTACAGTGACCCTGTTCAATTGTTAATGGGCCAGTGAGGCAGAGAGCTGTAAAGGTGCAGTTTACCTCCTGCAGCACCAGTTAGCACAAGTGACAAGGCCCATTACAGCCGGGAGATCAGTGTGCTACAAATCTGATAACAGGCTACATAAATCAGAGGTCAAGAAGTATTGCTCTGAATCTACACAAATGCAGGTGGATGTGTTTGCTTGAATAATTAATAATTGTGGCATAAGCCCAATAAAATAGGAGGCATTTGCCTCTCACATGCACTTCAAAAGATTCTGACTGGTTGCAGCTCAAAACATACTGAGATGGAGTTTTAGCTGCATGTGGTGATGCCATTCACCGCATGCTCGTCTTGAAGCCTCTCTGTTTGGCCTGTGTGGGTGCGTCTGAGTCCTCCTAGCCCCCACTGTTGTCCCCAGGCCACGCCCACCTGCTCCCAGAGGTGCAGTGGTCAGACTGATACATGAGCTGCTGACATCGTGGCTCAGTTTGCACATTTCCCTCTCTCCCTTGGGTTATTTTGCCAGGCAACGCTGCTCATGCTCCACATATCCCATTTGTGTGCACACCTTTGTGACTGTTTGTGTTATCAGCACAACCAAGGCTTCTGCTTGTAAGATGCTTTTTATTTCCTGTTTTTTTTCATCTGCCTTTGAGACACAATGTTTATTCACACCTTCTAGCCCCTGCCATGGCAGCTGGTGTCAGCGTACTGAGTGACCTGCCTTACTCCATCAGTGGAGCGATCAGCACAGAGATGGAGACAGGTAAGAGAGCTCTGCAGCACAAGAAAAGCTTCTGGATATTTTTCTTTTTAGCAAAGCAACAGCACAGGACTGTGATCTTGAAACTATTTGATTCAGTGAAGATAAATTACTTTAAGTATAACCTAATTAGAAGATGCTTTAGCATCAAAACTGATGCACAAGATGGACAGAGTATACTTCAGACTTGATGAAGGTGTCAGCAGGTCTATTACCTGACAAGAGTGGTGCTTAAATATATAATGATAACTAAAGCTGATGGTTTACAGCACCTATCCACTCCATTTTCATTAATAAAGATAAACACCTGTATCTTTTAAGTATTGATAGTTATTAGTGTTTCATAAATAAGACATCTGGTATCATTGCTGTGGAAGATAAGATGGCCACAGAACAGTATGTTGTGTATAAAAAGACAAAAACGTCAGTATTTGCTACCATGATAGGTGTTTATGAGGCAAGTGTATTTTTTGCATTTGTTCATATCTTTTCAATAATTTGTTTAGTATGCACTCGGAACGAAAGTGGTTTATAGAAAGACTTATTCCATATCTCATTCTTATACCATCTGCCACCAGGAAAAGATGAAACTCTGACAATCTGTCCAATCCCCTGTGTTGACCATCTTTAAAATGTATTTTTAATAGTTTAATGGATGAAAAAAAACAACAACACAATAAATCTGTTATAATTGCCTGATACTATATAGGCTAAGTATCAACAACCTAAAACTCTGTAACAGTAAAATTATTTATTAAAAGTGATTATTACAATTGTTTATAGCCTAAAATAAATGAATAAAGTGTTTCAGACCCCATTACATGATACAATTTCTTTTTTTTTTTTTTAAACATACTGTAGCATACATGTTGTTAGCCACTATTTTTGAGACTTCAGTACAAAATTTAGACTAAGATTTATCTGGGATAATTTGTCAGCTATTTTCAACTAATATTTTTCATTTCTTAAATATATAGTATAGGTAGCTTTTTAAAAGGTTTCAATCTTTATTTTAGAAGAACAATTTAAAGCCAGTTCAACTGAAACCTGCTCATTTCCAGCATACTCTATTGGTGGCCATTTTGTGTAATTCTTTCTGTAGCTGCAGCCCTCACTCATCTTTGCTGTTTGTCAGTCTGCCTGCTGCTCCCACACACTGAGAGGCTTAATGAGCCAGCAGTCTCATTTGACCTTTTGGCTTCAGTTTGACTGTGGACTGGCTACTGAATTGTTGAGCAGGCTTCAAGCGATATGTCAGTTCTCCCATTGTTACAACTCTTCTGTTATTGATTTTTAAGGATACAAAAACCTATTTATGAACATAACCATAATTCTTAATATTAGTAGTAGCTATTATTTCAAAATACATGTGGTCCCAAGCTAGGGCTGCATGATATAATAAAGAAATCATATTGTGATTGTTTTGGCAGATATTACGATTCACAGTTAGTGGGATGGATCATTTTTTTCTTTTCACTGGAAAAAACTACTATTACAATTCTGATGTGATGTTTGTTAGGGTTTGCACCAAACAAACATTTGTTCTTACGTCTGGAGAACAAGATTTATACACTTTATACCATATACTTTAAAAAATGTTTTATATATACATAATTCATAGTCTTATTCAGTCAGATATTACACCGCTGTGCATTTTGGCTGATTAATTAAAAGAGGTACAGGTGTTTTATTGTTAACACTAGTACATGCTGTGTATTTAGGGATGTACACCACCATATATGTATGTCCTTTTAAGGACGCAAACAGCATTTTCCTCTTTGATTTGCAAGCCACCTGCCTCAGATCTGTTCGTTGTGTCTGTCTGTGTGTGTTATTTGTGTGTAACTATCGCCCCCATTTACCTCCTACTGACGACTTTGGAGATGGTTGTCATGGTGACACATCAAATGCTGCTGACGAACTGGTAGGTTGTACTGTATTATATACAATTGATTGTTGTGATGATTCATCATGAGCACAGAGCTGTTGAGCCAGGAGCCTTTATCAGTCCAGAGACGCTCACCATGCAGGCAGCAGCAGCACAGACAGCAAAACCAGCAGTCACAGCACAACCAGCCATAAAACCAACAGCACAGGCAGCAGCAGCACAGACACCAGCATTGCACCGGGGACGCACTCCTTAGCCAGGGAGATGAAGGGCAGAGGGAGGAGGCACAACCGCAGGCACTCAGCCTCAGACATCCTGCAAAATGTCCTGCAGCGCAGACGCAGCTCTCCCCTGGAGACCCTATCCTCCTCCTCCCACAGAGTCATGGTGGCCGTCAGCGTGAACCAGCCTCAGCTTCCCACTGAATGCAAGACCAGGAGATGTAACCACACCGAAGAACTAGTGTTTTGCATTTTGGGATTTCAGCTACAAGGAAAGCATGCACTAAGCACTGTTGAGTACTGTCAAATTGTTCTTAAATTTCTTTGTTTTTGTTTTTGTTTTTCTCCCCAGCCAATGCTAGGGTCCCTACAGCAAAGTACACCAAGATGGGGGAGACCCTGAGGCATGTCATCCCAGGTCACATGCAGTGCTCCATGGCCTGTGGAGGGAAAGCCTGTAAATATGAGAACCCCTCTCGCTGGAGTGATGAGGAGCAAGCCATCAAAGGTCTTTACTCGTCCTGGTATGTTGGCTAGTCTTACCTTACTACTTTCATACAGCCTTCAGTGTTCGTGTAATTTCCTCTCAGCCAACACTTGAATGAGTGCTGTACTTGGTCACCGCGGGCCACTGAAGTCCAGATCAATACTTACATGAAAAGTCAATACATTTGTCCTGGTTTTTGCTTTGCTTTTCTGAGGACCTGTTGACAGAAATGCAATATAAGATCCATAACTATGTTTTCAGTGGTGTATAAAGACCTTACATAATGAACTGTTATGTTTTTATTACCTTAGAATGAGACATTTCTACCTACCTAACCGCAGGTCCCCCCTTGCGTAGACATTGCCATGTTGTGCCGCAATGTTTCTACAGTAGCCCAAAAGGGACAAATAGCGCTACAGAGTAGAGACCTGCGCGGTCTTGATCCCGCTCCCACTGATTTTGTGACCATTACCGCCCATTCCCGTAACATGTGTATCCATTCCCGCCCGTACCCGCAAACATTGTGACATGCAGAGTAAAAAAAGGACACAAATGTTTGGGCTAAACGTTCAGAATAACCGACATAAATCATTGCATTCATTTTTGTCTGTAACAACTGAGAAGTTTTCCAAATTTCAGACTTGCCTTGCTTTGGTCTTGTATTGTAAATGATCATGTGACAGAAGCCAGCGAGGCTGTGCAGTGAGTAAACTTCACTCCCCGACAGCTTAAGAGACGCACTGGCGACCAACGCTAGTGCCCATGGGATTTAGCCTCGTCAGCGTGTCCGCCTCCCGTACCTGAGGTTGCCGGTTTGAGTCAGGCATGTATGTTCTTGGCAGCAGCTACATACACTCTCTTTTCAACTTCGTTTGTTCAATTCAATTCAATTCAATTCAATTTTATTTATATAGCGCCAGATCACAACAACAGTTATCTCTGAGCGCTTTTCATAAAGAGCAGGTCTAGACCGTACTCTATGATGCTATTTACAGAAGCCCAACAGTTCCCACCAAGAGCAGCACTAGGCGACAGAGGCAAGGAAAAACTTCCTTTTAAGAGGCAGAAACCTCGAGCAGAAACATGACTGAGGGTGGGCGGCCATCTGCCTCAACCGGTTGGGGGTGAAGGAGAGAGAGGGAGAGAGAGAAACGTTTGTTGACTCCATCTTATCAGCGCTACTGCGGGATCTGCATTATAATTTTTAACCGTTTATCCATTAGATGAGAACATAAGACATAATATTTAGACTAGATAAAACAGTGTTTGGTTAGTTCAGTTGGTATAGTGCAAGTCTCTCACCTAGAAGGTTGTGTGTTCGATCCCATATCTGGAGAATGTTTTTTCCCTTTTCAACAAATTGATCATGAAGCGACTGTGAAGTGACATGAATGCTGACAATAAAGCATGTGCTTCAGTGTTTGTGTTTGATCTGCATCCATCAACCTACGGTTGCCTTTTCATTTCCCCAGTATCTCCAGGCAGAGGACATTTAGGGGAATCACATTTTCTGACGGCTCTTTCAGAGGTGTGTCAAGCAGGCTACAGACTCTTTAAGTAAAAGCTCTCAGTTCAACTGGAAATAAAGCATTGCTTTATTTATTTTTTGCCGCTATCAAAGCACCATGATCTGGCTGCAGCCCAGAAATTATTGTTGGCGGGCAGTTTTGGCAAGGGTCCATAATCACAGAGAGAATGAATGTGAATGTTCACTTGTCAATGTTTGTATAAACTTTATCTATTCTATGGTTTCTAATGGACTGTGGTGCAGAAACAGTGACAGTGTTTCACACTCTTGGCTCACATTTTCTATGTTATCTGTCAGTGGCCAAGTCACAATAACATAAGGTTTTACAGAATAATTAAGTAAATATAATTTCTTAATATATCTACCTAAAGCTGTCCTACACTCTTTGAAAGGTGATTGGGGGGGCCGATAGTCTAGTCAGTTGGTTGCATTTCGCAACCTCACTGCTAGGTGCCACTAAATGTTACACACTCAACCTTTATAGGGTCTTTGTTATCTTGTTTTTATCTTGCTAAACAGTATATTATTATTTATTTTTTTATATTGTGTAAACCATATATCCCCCTAATTGTCATATTCTCCACTTACAGGATCACTGACAACTTGCTAGCTATGGCAAGGCCTTCTTCTGAAATAATAGAGAAATATAATATAATTGAACAATTTCAAAGGTACAGTAGTCTCCTTCTTTTACATCTTATTTTCATTATTATTATTTGATTCTTTATTAACATTTAGATTAACAGTGTTTGGTTGTTAAATGGTTTGGTCCATCTGTGTTTGTTCACCTGCAGTGAAAGAAAAATGATGATGGTAAATGATAGACCTCTTGAATTAAAGAATATAGTATGCAAAATAAGATTCATTTCCACATCAACTTATACACACCCTTCCTTTTCTCTAGATGGCACTTTACAGCCTGCACATACAAGTGATTATCAATTACACAATCACCTTCCTCAGTGTATCCTTGCTAGAATTAACCAGAAAAGAGTGAAAACGCAATTAAACTAAACAAAAATTACCAACAATAAATAAGCAGGACGCAGGGCAGTGGAGATGGCATCCTCTGTGGATCTGTTGGTTCTGAAAGCAAACTGGTGAGGGTCCAGGCTGGCTGGGATGTTGTTCTTTATGCGCTAAAAAGAGATTTAGATGTCGCAACAGGTGCAACAAGCATTATCAGGCTACAGAGATGAAATAACCTGCCACTTCTTACTACAAATTAACAGCAGAATAAAACATGACCATGGCAGACTACACAGATGTATAATAAATGATAGAAACTTTACAGCAGCTGCAGCCACAAACACACATTAAGGCTGTACGCTAGAGGTCAATAGGTAAGAAGATAGTAGATAGTAGATAACTCCATAGATGAAGCCAGGTTCAGAATTCTTGTTTCATTTTGTTGACATATTAGAGTCAAAGGTTTTTGCAGAAGGAATTATGGAGATCTGTTTTTATCACTTCACAAATCAGAAATTACAGCCATAAAAAAGTTTTGTCATGTTATTTGATGAAAAAACGCCTCTGTAAAACCTTCAGAATATAGATATGAATAAAACTGGAAAGTTTGATGTATGCAACTACTATTGGAGTGGTGTTTTCTCACTCATTTTGAGAAAACAGCAAAAGATGTGCACTGTAAAATTCCACATCTTTTGCAAGACAATGTAGGTCAACAGTGTAAAACACAACTAATAAACAAATATTTCACCATGAAACGTCCCCTGTTGATTACTTACAGTATATTAAGACAATTGTTTTGGTAGTGTTCTGAAATGTTATCTTTAAATATCCTGATGAGACATTGTGTAATGCTAACTTTTAGTGAATTTAGGAGAAGTCTACTGTATGCAAATAGACAAATGTGTTTTTGTTTCTGAAAGAAGACATGTTATTCAAGCAAAATAGCCCAAAATCTCAAAATTGGCCAGTGCATAAAATTCAGATGTTTTAGCCTTAAAGCAAAAAGAGAGAGATTGACATTCTTCTCTGTACAGCGAGTTGGAACCATCACATTAAGTTGTTGTACTCACCTATCTGAACGTCATTCTGTCAGTCTTATGCACTGTCAAGTCCTCCACGGACTGCTCTGCTTGTTCATTCTCAGTGTATAATGTGACCAGTCCACTCTGTCACAGACACACCAGCAGCTTCTTCTGCTGCAGATGCTGATTTATCAGTTTTCCTTCCAGTTCCATTTTCACTCACTTTATCAGGACTTTATCATGTGATTTTTGTTTTTACTTGCTGGTGCGACTTGAACTGTAGAGAAGTAAGATAAAAATGACTTGCGTAAAAGTAAAATTACACATTTTTAGTAATTTTAAAGCAATAAATACAACAAAGGACTTTGTTACATTAACAAGAATGATTCAATTCAATTGTATTTATATAGCGCCAAATCACAACAACAGTTATCTCACAGCACTTTTCATAAAAGAGCAGGTCTAGACTGTACTCTATGATGCTATTTACAGAAGCCCAACAGTTGATGATGTAATGAATTGAATGTGTTGTGTTGACTGTGTGGATTGCTTTGTACACTGACACTGAACCTACTGTGACAGGTGTGGTTTAAAGACAGTCATTAACCTGCAGCGGCCCGGAGAACATGCCAGCTGTGGCAACCCACTGGAGCAGGAGAGCGGTTTCACTTATCGACCTGAAACGTTCATGGAGGCAGGAAGTGAGTCTCTATATCCACTCAAACCAATTGTGGAGATTCCCTAAAATCAGGACACAAACCAATAAACATATGTAGTCGTAGTCTCACTTACACAGTAGGTAAGTGATGGAAGAAAACAAAACTACATTTTCCCCCACATTAAGCGTACTGCCCGGGCCCACTTGAAGATGTGGGCCTGCTCCTCCTTAAAGGCCCGAATTCAGCTCCAGCAAGCATGACGGGGAAATAACTGCTACAACTTGCTAGTCACCATTATTAGCTTAACCCTACGGCATTTTAGACTGCATAAATTAGCCTAGGGGCTAGCGAACTTTTCCTCTATTCACAGCATTACAATTTACATAGTATTTATTCTTATACTAAACCTGTGTTAAGCCTTGCTTTACATGGTCCGTGCTTGTAAAATATTCAACGTGTCCCCGCTTGTATTACAGGAATTACACTTTTCTCACCGTTGGTTTTCACCCCTGTTGAATTTCAGCGTTGTAACATAACAAGTTGTCACCTGCTCTGATCGTATTTGATTACTATTGAATAACACATAATCTATTTAAAAAAATGAAGCATTCAATTTTAAAAGTTCAATAGATCCGTGGTGATTCCTAAGTCAATCAGTAATCGTGTTAATAATCGTGATTTCAGTTATGACCAAAATAATCGTGATTATAATTTTTGCCATAATGGAGCAGCCCTACTGGTATGACCGCTAAGTCTGGAACGTGGGCTGCTCTATGTAACTTTGGAGGCGTAAACATCCCAGATGTAACATAACATCTAGATGAGCATCTAACATCTTGTGGGTTGTGCGAGATTTACATATGTAAGATGAAACAAAGGAGATTGAGGCTCACGGTATTTCAGTTACATGCACTGAACTGTTTTTATTCAACTATGCCAACTATTTCCACTCTACGACACCTTTAAGACTTAGCAAAAACTTCTAGCTTGCTATTCACGATCCATATACTAACACAAACACATGGAGGAATTATTTATGGTCGATGAGCAAGACTGAAGAAGCAGTGCTAATTTTAGTTTCACATCACATGGGAGAGACCGTAAGAATGGTTGTTTCCACAGTATGCTCAAAGATGTAGTCACTGTTTTTATGATCACTGATTATACTGCAGAGGAAACAAAGACTCATGCATTTACACCTTTTCAGCATCTGGCTAAAATGCGTGGCAGTCAGATTTCAGTCTGTCTTGAATGCTTCGTTGATAAATTTATACTCAGTTTTGGACTGAATAGCTATCTGATCTTTCCAAGACTCATACAAGGGTCAAAATAAAGTCTAATTATGGTATAAACTGCATTTAACAGTCATAATGAACCAGCATCATCATTTTTTTACTTACTCTGACTACAGAGACCCAGAATAATGCTGCAGTCTTATTCCTTAGGTATTGTTAAATTAAAGTTCAGTCTGTAGCACAATAATATGGTTCAACTAACCAGCTAGTGGTATGGCAAAATAGATAAACATGTCCAGTAATGTCCCTTAGGTGGCATAGATTCGCTATTTCTCCCTCTAAACAGTATAAAGCAAATACTTTTAGTTAATTCCACACAGGATTATTAGATGCAGAGTAAATGATGTACACATTCAAAACCTCTCAGCTCTTATTGTGAAAGGCTTATTAAGTCATCACATTGGTCCTATGTGTCATCACATAGGACCAATACGCCTGGCTGACTACATTTTTGGATCGTAGTCACACTCCCTATGGTAAACCACGTTCAAAATGAGTTGTAGACAAACGGCAAGCGATCCGCAAATAGCCTACACTGTGATCCGCAAACCCAGATTTGACACTTGAATGCTGAGCTTATATAGTTTTTAAATCGACTGATATGAGAAGAAGCTCCTCAACAACTTAGAATTAGCTTGTTCACAGTGTTTCCTGATTTATTAAAATTATTTTCTTTTCTTTGTCGATTAGAATAAAGATATAGGATAATAAATGTATTGTGTTGGAATGAAGTGCTGCTGTAGCCTTAACATTAACCTGACTTGTACCATGCTGAGAGTGGAAATATTACAGATCTGACCTAGTTTATGTGACTTTCACATAAAGGTTGGTGCTTAGCTCAATTGCCATCACCTTCAGATAAAGAGGTTCATGTCTGAAAGGGGCCGAATAGAGTAGTTTGTTCATTAAATGTCTAGATTTGAGTGTGCAAAAGCTAGAGCAAAACAACAGCCAGTGTTTATGCTGGAGGCTTTTTACTGTGTGTCAAATGAAAGACAGCACTATTCAAAATGCAGCTGATGCTTTGATGAGGTAGCTTGGGTAAAGATCTCCAGAGAGCTTGTTAAGAAGAGGAACCAAGATTGCCTACTTTCAAAGACAACATTATGTGAGCTCCCTCGGTAATTACGTGGTTACTAAGCACCATATAACTTTCCAAATGTAGGAGTAAACACAAAAAAACAAAAAATGTCAAATCTACCTTAGCCTCTCATCTAATACCTGCTGTTGCTACTCACTCTCATGTAGACTGCTAAGATACCAGGGGGGTACATCCGTGTAAATATCATTGGAAATGCACAGAATTTGTAAACACGATATACAAATAGATTCAAAATCCACAAACTCACTACTATAGGACACTACTATTTCTGTGTTTTCCTAATTATAATTTCTATAACTGCACTCTTCACAATTTGTAAACAAACACGGTCTAACTTGCATTTTTAAAGTTAAAGATTACTTTAAAATTCTTCTTCTAAGAGTTCTTCTGGATTTGTGTATTTCAGTTTATTACTACAACTTTGGGTGGAAGGATTATGGTGTGGCATCTCTGACTACAATCCTTGACATGGTGAAAGTCATGTCTTTTGCTGTCCAAGAGGGTAAACTGGCCGTCCACTGCCATGCTGGTCTTGGAAGGACAGGTTTGTAACATGGAATTGCTTAAATCACTTATTCTTGAAAAATCTAAGTTTCTTATTTTGTTTAAATCTTTCATTGTGTAGGTGTGTTGTTCGCTTGTTACTTGGTTTTCACGTCCCGGATGAGCGCTGACCAAGCCATCCTTTTTGTGCGAGCCAAGAGACCCAACTCCATTCAGACCAGAGGCCAGCTGCTGTGTGTCAGGGAGTTTGCCCAGTTCCTGGTTCCTCTCCGAAGCGTCTTCTCCTGTGCAGAACCTAAAGCGAGTGCCGTCACCCTGTCGCAGTACCTTACCCGGCAGCGCCACCTGCTGCACGGCTACGAGGCACGACAGATGAAGAACGTGCCAAAGATCGTCCAGCTGGTGTGCAGGCTCCTTGTCGACATTGCAGCCAACCGAGAGGTGGTGATCGAGGAGGAGTGGCTGGAGATCCCTGACCTCACAGCCGAGGTGGAGAAGACTGTGTCCCAGCAGGCCCTTCAGCAGCTCGGGAAGGAGATGAGAGGGAAGGGGATTCCTGTTCCACCTTGTTCATCTCATCATCTCAGCCCACCTGCTCTGCAGTCCAGACCTCCTCGTGATCAACCTCTTGCCAGTGATAATGAGCTGGACCCTCTTTGGAGGCAGCAGAATGTAGAAAGTCCTCTGAGATCCTCTTTGTCCAACAGCAGGAGCCTCAGTTACAGTGATTCTGTCCTTCACAAACTTGGACCGCGCCAGCACCATTTAGGAAAACTGAAGAGCAACAAACCAGGCAACTGCCTTGTCAAACATTCCTTGTCTCACAGCAGCCTTATAGCCTGTAACCCTCCCAGATGTTGTGACCCCTCTCCTCAGGGCATTATCAGCAGAATACAGGACCCCATTACAGAAGCAAAGCAAGACACTGGATCCCCTCTTTTAAAAAAGCAGCTACACAAAGGGCGTCAGAATTTGTCTTTAGATCTGTCCGAGCAGGGAAGAAAATCCCACTGCAGCGTCTTATCAACCAAGAGCAAACCTGTAGCCAGTGAGGAGCAGCTAGGTGGGGCAGGTGGAGCAGACAGAGAGAATGATGCAGAGGTTCCCTTCATCCCCCTCACGCCTGAGCTCTCACCAGAGAGCAGAAGCCTACTGGTGGCCAAAGCTCTGGCCAGGGGCCTGACAGATGAGGATCTCACCTCCAAGGTCTCAATCTGGCAGGTAGGCCATGTAGCCAAGATGTGCCAGTAGCAGTCTTTATGCTAAGCTAATCAGCTACCGGTTCTTACTTTATACTATATGATGGACAGACATCACTGTGGTAATGAATCTTGTCATCTGTCGCTCGGCTCCAGTGTCATAAACAAGAAACTCAGTTTCAGTTATTGGGTTGGTGAAAAAGAAATCCAGTTTTCCCAGCTAGATTTTTCCTGGAGGAACCAGTACCCTGGCCATGCATACATGTAACTGGGTTTCAGAGAAAGTATTGCTGTGACAGCAGAGTGGAAATGAGAGATCATTACACAATTTGTCTTCGTACTCGAAATAGTTCCATCTCAAACTGACACTGGCGTAGCCTCCAGAAGTCTAAATAAGTCCATCTCTGAGCAGATGTTTTTTGTAAAACTTCGACACATTTTTACTGCAAGGAAAAACTGTGTTCTCCAACTACAGAGTCTGTTCTCCAGTTCCATTGTCTGGTCAACATAAGTCCCATTTTGTCCTTATTGGATCTTTAAGTCCAAGCTGGGCCAGCATGGCTCCTCTCCTGGCTCTCTTTCCTCTCCTCTAAGCGATCACAGCACCCGCTGTGGCTCCTGGTCCAGTTGTTTGGGCCAGGTGGATCGTTGTCCAAAAACCGCGTCTTCATCTTCCAGTGACTCTATGTCAGAGGTGTTTTGGCAATAAAGCTGGAAAAAACAGATAAAAACAAAAGTGTAGAGAAGTTTGAAGGAGCTACCGGTGCTGCTTCTACAAGCGCTGCCGGTTGCCATAGCAAAGCAATGACACAGCTTTGTCTTCTGCCCAGGTGCGTAAACAGAGATCTAAAAACTGCCGAAAGGCCATTATTTAAGTTTAAGTTAAGTTTAATACAGCCAGCAGTGTTACATATTCTATGTCTGAAAAGGGCTTAAGACAGCAGTTGTTCCAAAACAGAGTCAGCGGTAGGGGAGCACTCATATTACTGACCTGCTGCATGTATGCAGATTTACAGGGAGCAGGTTACTACAGTGTCTGTGAACACACTGTCCAGTTTGTTGTACAACCTGATTTCTACCAGTAACCAGGTTTCTTGTGTGCATGTAAACATACTCAGTGATGAAGCTTTATAGATATTTGCAATGTCAGATTGTAGAAAGATTTAAATTGGAAAATGAAGTCCAGTGTTTGTCCAGCGTTTGTCCAGCAGACACTCCCAGAGCACCACCAGGGAGATGCGGAGGATGTGCAATGAAATGTGCTGTTATGAGAAACTGTGGCACTGACAGTACTGCCAGCATGAGATATAGTAGAACTCTAATCATCATCTCTACTACTTTCAGACACACCTGTAACATCCAGTGCCACACATCCCATTTAAAGTGCAAGACTTAACTCTAATTACTGCAGTGTGACTTGCCGCAAAGCTGCAAAAGAGATGCTTACTCATTTTACTTATGAGCCATGTGGTGCTCGCCCGACTCTTCAGCTAATGTTCAGAATATTTTTTTAACTTTTTTTATCCACAGATCAGTATGTATGCAGTGACAGATAGACAGACAGGAATAGGCGGGGCAAGCCGCTGTGTTTGCAGCAGAAGTGTAGGGAGCTTTCCAAAACTAGACCCTCGCCACTTCCATTCCGACGCGGCGTGAACTCTGCTCAGAGTCACCCTCACAGCCAAATGGAGCTCCCTAACCCACGTACAGGGGCCAACTTTCGAACGAACTACCCTCTCCCCAGTGTAAATAGGATGTGATGTAACCGCTGCACTCACTGCTAGAACGTGTATCAAATAAACAGCAGTTGTATTAAGATTCAGGATTGATGTTGAGGAAAAGTGTGTTTGTCATTTATTTTGTGTTTTTTTATGAACCAAATTATTTTTGTTAGAGGTTGAATATTCCTTTTAGACTATGACTTTAGATATTTACGAAAAAAAATATTATGTTGTTTATGAAAAGATTTATATTTATTGTAAAAGAAAAGCCTATTTGAACCTCTTTATCTTATATATAATATATATATACATTCACAAATACATTTCAAAATAAATCAAACATTATATTGAAGCATATAGTCTGAATAATTTAATACAGTTAAAATGTATAAAGAATTAACTATTTTTCTTTAATGCCTTTGTTGCTTGTTACGTGATCCCCCTGTGTATCTAGTTGTGTCATGTTCTGTCCTTTACTGTAGGCTATGTTCTTTTGGCTGAAGATTTACGATTCAATAAAAACAACAGTTGTATTGTCTATCAGACAAGAGCATTTTTTTATTAAACACAATATAAGCTTTGGGCTACGTTGTTGCCCTGTGAATGGTGATATGAAATGTTAGTGTAGTTTCGGAATTTATAACAGACTACTGTGCTAATTTTCATTAGTCCCATTATCCTTGATTCTGTGTTTTTGCCTAGTGCCACTTTTCAGCTCACTGCTCTTTGTTGTGACGTGCAGACAGAGCTGAACTCCAGAGAGGGAGCGTGGGAGAGGCTGTGCATGGAGAGAGATCCTCTGGTTCTGTCCTGTCTGATGTGGTCGTGGCTGGAGCAGCTCAAGGATCCAATCATCAGCAGTGAGGATATAAAAGCCCTCAGTGAGAAGAATGTAAACCCACAGAACGCCCTCGACTCACTGGAAAAGGTAGATGTGTTGGCTGGCTGAGGATTACAGTGATAACACACACTGTTTAACACTGGAAACCTTGATTATGGCACAAACTGCACATTTTAAAACTCGAGAAAGACCTAATAAAACTGTCCAGAGTATTTAACATACCGGTGGGAACTATTTAGCTCACGTTTTCCAAGAATAGAAACATAAAAAGTTGTTTAAAGCCATTGGCTTTATTTAACTTGTCTTTTATTCATATGACTTATGTGATACTATTATTGCTTTAAAAAAAGATTTATGAAAATTTAAGGGACTGAAAATGTTCGTATCCTTTCCTTCTTCCTCCCACTGACAGGGCCATAGACTCACTTTGCTGTGTATCCTCGACTGTGCTGCTCATCTCCTGCCGATGCCTGAAGAAGAAGAGAATAGATTTCTCAATCAAACAATACACGCGTTCACTAAGGTGAGTATTGAGGTGACATGAGGTGTATATAAAATATATATTAAAATGTGTTTTGTAAGGATGGATTAGATTTTGCTGTTCTCTCTAGATTGACCCTGCCTCAGAGGAGAACCAGTCTTTGTACACGACACTGAAAGCAATCCTGAGTCCCATTCTTCACGAGCTGTTTGACAAAGCTGCAGAGAACAGTGAGGACTCCTGATCCGCCCTCAACAGGACTCGCCTGAAAGAGGAAGACTCACAAACAGGGTTCCACTCTAATGTTTGGGCATTACTGTATTTTAAGCCAGTTCCTTGCATGCTGAGATCTGCCAGTCTTCAGTCTTCAGGATATTTGAAGGTTTAGCAATTCATTTTCTTGGAAGCTCTTAATAGACTCTAAGCACTGCCATTCTGTATGTTAATGTGCCACTGTGCTCAGTTTGAAAGCATTTGTTTGTCATCTGTATATTCTACTGTAATGTTTGTGAGGGACTAGATGTTGTTTTTATTAGCTAACTGTTAGTTAGTAGAAAAATGACTGAGAAACATTCTCATGATGTTAAAGTAATGTTATTTAAATGTTAGTTCAGCTGTCAAAGCTGTTGGGGGGAGGGGGGGAGGGTCTTATTTAAACCAAAAGATGAATTTACACTGTGCAATGCTGCAATGTGTCTTATTTATTAAGATCTTATTTGAAATGCAACAATTGGTTTAATAACCTAAAGACAAGTTGCAAGGTTGCTTTGTTGATATAGAATGTAAGGTGTTTTCTTAGAGTCAAATGCAAACTGTGGCTATTGTTATGGCAATGCAAATTCGACAGGCCACAGTTCATTTGCTTTTCCAATCAATTTTATGTCCTTAACACCAAAAGCCTCAATGTTCTGTTCTGTTCCTCCACCATTGCATTTAGCAAAATGCTGTCTGCCTCAACTCAAACGGCCTCTGTCTGGACTGACCATGCTGCTGTGTTAAACGTGTGTGTGTGTGTGTGTGTGTGTGTGTGTGTCAGGCTCACTTCATATGTCTCGTATATGGACCCAATGTAATGTAGATGTGCTGACACACACTGAATGTGGAACATTGACGATAATAATAATAATAATAATATGAAGGACATGAGACGTTGTACTGTGGGGAATTTTCAACAAGCACTATTTTTTCATTGTTGCAACAGGCTTCTTACAGAATTAAACTTACTGCAAGCTATGTGAGCTGTGTCACTGTTTTAATGGATTTAGGCTTTTCAGCAGATAAGCAGAGGATTTAGAATGACAGCAAAGTGTGCCTCCTGGTGTTGTCACAGAGATGTAACATCCAAACCCATTTCATTCCAAAAAGGTATTCACCATTGGATCTCAAACGTGTGTGTTTACACTACATAATGACGTGCAATACGTTGCATTATCCTGCAAGGGATAATGTATGACATGAAAAAGTCAATTCAACATGAGTTGGGTCTTAGAAATGTGAAACTGTGCTTAAGTAATTAGCAAATATCAGTCATAATTTATGATGACCATTAATGCTGATGATCATGTTAATGATAATATTCACATACCAAATACAAACCGCGGTGGTTGGCCAATTGAAACTGCGGGAAGTAACAATGTTATTTACAAATGTTGACAAACACATTCATATGCACAAACACAACTAGGTATGAATGTATTACTGAAGCCGGAAGGCCAACAGTACTGGCTTCAGCCAACATATCCTGATACCATTTTGTTTGCGATAAGCTCATATCAGTCGATAATATATCATTCTCCTTGCTCTACTGCATTCAAGTGTTTGCATTATAAGCATTTCTTTGTGTTTCAATTAGTGCATTTTCAATGCTAATTGATTTAAGTTAACAATGAACAGAAAATCCAACATCCTTTTACAAACACTGAAGCAGAAGTCAGTTGACATTCTGACATTCACTGCGGGAAATATCAAATAAAGGGTGGATGTAATGAGATAAACTTTATTCCGTTTTGAGAAGGAAAACGAATCACAAAATCAAGCAGGTGACTTTAAAATGAATGTGGGTGTACTGTGCACTGGGTGTATTCGACATGCATTTATTTATGAATGAATTATTCATTCATTCATTCATACATTGTAAATAGCGTTATTGCTGTAGTGTACACACCGAACAGCAGGGGGACGCTGGGCGCCTTTAAGGTGGTTGTAAGCTGCGCCTAAGAAGAATCACGAAGAAGAAGTCAGAGGGTGGAGGAGCGTTTCGACATGGCAGACAGGTGGGTTACTGTATTAATGATACAGTTTTAATTAAATGTACCTCAATACCCGACGTGCGTTTTTTGAAAACAGTTTAAAAGAACACCTGGTATGATTTTTAAGCGGAAGAGCCAACTGCTGTACTTTTATCCGACGTTTGCTTTTCTGTCCAACCATGCTGGAACGTGCTGCTAGCTAGTCGTTAGCTCGACAGTGTTAGCTAGCAAGTTGTAAGGAGTGCTCAGCCGACGTAGCTAGCAGAGTGCGGTGCAGCGAGTAGAGCACTAGATATGCTTTTAATTGCTACCTTTAGGAGGAGATTCCTAACTGTGGGAATATCCATGTAAGAAGTTCAAGTTCCTAAATGTCCTGTCACGTTGGCCATTATTAGAACTAACGTTAGCTAAGCGTGCTAGCCTCCTCTGCATATTGAAGTAGTGCGGTCCTGGTCCTGGTCCCGGTCCCAGTATTGGGCAGAAACGCGTAATTTATATCCATTGTTAACCTCTTAATTAAAGGCATGTCACATTAACCTTAGCTGAACAACAGAGTGGCCTTGCATGCAAACCAGCTGCACCTATTACTCTGGGAAGACACTGGGCATGCAGCAGAATCGTGATTTTCAGTGCCTTTTAAATGGACCCTGAGTAACGCTGACGTCCGTGTTTGCTTGGCGGGGAAAGGATATGTGGGAGTAGATGGGCTTCAAGAGAAAATACACCACAGTGGAGAAGGTTGGCAGCTGGAAATGACCGTCTGATTTGGTTTCGAGTCAAGAGTTAGTCTTGGAAGCAGTTTTAATGTTATAGGCTGATTGTTGCACTCTTCAAGTAACAGTTATAATTTCATGTCCTCATTATGATGATACTCACTTTTCATGCAAATGGATTGGTAATTTGTGCCTGAAACAATTAGTCTGCTAAACTAATGGATCAACACATTACTATACACCATCATGTTGTTATAAATTGCTTGTTTGTAATTGGACTCATTGCTTAGACTAAACACAGAATTCCTTGGGGGGGCTTTAATCCTGATTGGAAAAAACGCACCATTGCTTGTCTTCCCTAAAGCTTAATAAGTATACTTTTTACATTTCACAAAGTAATATTGTCCTGACATCAGTGGATGCCCTTGTTATTCCTGCTGCAGGAATCCTTTAGTCCAAATAAAATTCACAATATAAACGAGTTAAGTGAGGGCAGGTCTGTGAATTTGTTGCCACAATTGAAGGCTAAATTAACAATTCATCAAACACTTGAATTTATGTTGGTTAATCTTTTGTCATAATTGGTGTGAGATAAAATAAAAAGCTTCATTCAGATGTGGATTGCATTTCGCAGCGCAATAGTGCGGAGATGCCAGCAGCTTTCCATGGTCCTGAAGTTCAAATGAAAACTACTGTTTCTCAGATTGGCCTCCATCGTGTTTGTTTTGTAGTCTATATGTATGTACATGGCTTTTTGTCGGTTGAGAGACTGGATAAAACTGCCGAGTAGGGCTGAACGATTTTGAAAAATGTAATTGGAATTTAAAATTTTTTTTTTTACTAATTTTATTATTGCGATTTAATTTTTAAGCTCTTTACCTTCTGTATTATTCAAAACGGACAAGCAATAAATCAGTGTATAGTATCTTGTGGGTCAGGCCTGTGTTATGATGAAATTAGGTGATGCATGAATTATTATCATGAGCTATGGTGCATCAAATTTTAATAATGAGAGACAATTTGAGTCAAGTCATGGCATTAAATAATATCATCAGGTAGGCCAAACTACAGACCACAAGTAAACACAGTTCCCCACAGTGTATTATACAGTAGGCGCTCAATACAAAACCCACAGTTCAACCACCAATTAATGCGTCCTTATCTCTGTTCAAATCTCCCAGGAGTCCATCTTTCTCTATCCCAGTAAGCAAACAAAAAATACTCAGTTTGAGGTTCAGTTCAAAAGTTGGCCAATGAAAATAAAACCAAGTGACACCTCGTGTTTAATAGACAAGCTTAGTAATCCTCCGACAACTCCGGAGTTCCCCCGCAGCCTCTGATGCTGGTAGCATTGACGATTTCACCCGCCACCTCCAAGTTACCCGCGGGTGCTATTTCCGTTCCCTGTGTGACACTACAGTTTCTGTCAAGCTTAAGGCCGCTGTGCAACAAGTCAAGATACCGCGTAACGTGCAAAGTTGATGCTTTGTCTGCAGACTGCTTTACTCTTGGGCGTCATGTGACCAGACTGTAATTGCGTTTTATCACATCGCGATAATATTGCAAATGGAATTAATCATTCAGCCCTATTCAACATCCAGCGCTCTCATAGTGTTGTTCCCCCAAATTGGCTCTGGTTTTGGAACAGAACCTGTTCAGGTTTCCTGGAACCTTGCTACTATCTAGCGAACCAGCGTGTGTTTTCACCAGTTTTGAGCGGATCCTTTGTAATCAAGGATGTAGAACGTTGCACAATGGAGGCTACCTGTAAAATGTGAAACGGCTACTTTGGTTCACAAGGACTATTTTTTTGTTCCAGTGGAAACTAACTTTTGGGGTTCTGAACCAAATAATTTTTGGTTGAAATGCTCCAAACAGTTCAAAGTTCGGTTCTCGAACCAGAAAGGAGCTGGTTCCATGTTGGTGGAAAAGGCCTATCACAGGCTCTGATGAGTTGTTCATACTTGTTGAGAACCTGCCACAAATGTAATATACTGATGTAACGTCTACCACATGTGACTTTTTCTCCACAGTCCGATGTCTGTGCTGTCAGAAGTCTGCTGATGGACTCCGTCTTCTCTTTCACTGCAGAAAACGGCTTTGTTTGCACTGTGGGATGAGGTAGTAGGTTGTATAGTTTTAGGGTCACACCCACACTGGGAGATAACTATTCAACCTACTGTCTTTCTCAAAGTGCTGAACACACGTCTCAGTCGACCCTGCATGTCTTCTGAAGGCCAGTTTTCTGACGTCGGTGTTTGTGTGGGTCAGATGTTTATCCCGGCTGCTCACACAGTGTGAGGTAGTAGATTGTATAGTTGTAGGGTAGTGATTTTGCCCTGTTGGGAGCTAACTATACAGTCTATTGCCTTCCCTGAGGAGTGGCTTGACACTACACATTTTCTCTGCAAACATCCTCCCCAGAAATTGCAATGTATCAATTATTTTACATGTATTTATTTATTTATTTCTTTGCTTGGTTTAATTTAATGGTATGTTAACTCGTCGGCTTTCTTCTACATGATGATACTGTTGGATTTAAGAACACCTTCAACGCACACACTAGTGGAACAACATCACGCCACCAAGCCCTGATGTCCAAACCAAGGATACATTTCTTTTCTATAGACGCACTTTGCAGTCTAAGCATACAACTGATGATTAATTTTGTTTTTTGTGTGTGTATGCATGTGCATTGTATTAGAAATGCTTATTGGTTCCGTAGTAACAATAGCGGGCAAATCAGTTGGTAATACTTTCATTTTCTAGCACTATGCAGTCTGATTCTTATATACTACACTGTCCTTTAGTCTGTACATAGCAGGCCAGGTGACCATGCAAAAAAGTTAAACGTGTATACCAAACAATGTTTTTAAGTAATTATTCAATATAAACTCGGGTTTAAATGGAGCCGGTTTTCAAGGAAATACATTTTCCCCTGATTACTAACAAATGACGCAACTCCATAGAACTTACAGGCTTGCATGACCAATAAATACAGTGGAGTTAAAAGTGAAATTTGAATTTTAGTGGTGTAGGAGTACAGATGAAGATAATGTGGAAATAGAACAACAAAAATACCTTTTTAAAATTGTGCTTCGAGACCTTGCGGCCCACACAGGTGTTTTTATTTAGCCTGGCTGGTTAGACCTCTGCTGTACTAGTAAGTGTAGTATGTATAATTTGTCTCACTCTGTTGGGTGCAGCAGAACTGGCTGAAAGATAGAGATGTCCATCAGTCTGCACACACTTGGTCCTCAGTCGAGGTCTGACTTAGCAACACCTGTGTGGGTGGACCGTTGATGTGAGGGGTACAAGTACGGTATTTGAGTAAATGTCATTACTCAATTTGCAACGCTACTAGTGTGCACATTTGGTCTAAGTTGACATGTCAAAGTACAGTAATGCTGTTCTGTTTTCCAGTCATGCACCTGGTTCTGTAAGCGTGTATTGATTGATCATCTGTATTTCACTTGTATTGATTTTACTCTATAGAGAAAAATGGGAAGGATTTGTTAATAAAAGTCTTTAAAAAACTGAATTAATTTGACTTTGTGTAAATCTTTACCCCTGCCCAGACACGTTTTGCAGGCTGGCACCTCCACAGCCCTGTTTGCTTTTGAGTGATTAGATTAGACACCAGACTCATGTACAGTATCAACCGTCTTGCATAGTTCTATATTCATGAGGCCCTCTGTTAAAATTGATTTACAACACATTTATTCATTTAGCTGACGCTTTTATCCAAAGCGACTTACAATTGCTGTACATGTCAGAGGTCGCACGCCTCTGGAGCAACTAGGGGTTAAGTGTCTTGCTCAGGGACACAACAGTGGATGGGTCCCAGTGGGGGATTGAACCTGGGTTTCTCACACCAAAGGCAGGCATCTTTTCCACTGCGCCATCACCACCCACCACAACAACACCTTTATTATTTATTGAGCCACGTTCACCAAACTGGTTCATTCTGCCCTGCATTTTTGAACATGATCAGTAGTAACACAGTTGTGTCAGCAGATGGTGTAACAGTCCTATAAGTCAAACCATCTTCCTGTACTGAAGACCATCATGAAGTCTGAGTCAGCCAACAAATACTGGGATGCTAACTATCCTGACTGTTGCTCTTACATGTTATATTATTCCTGTTGTTGCTTATGTTATTTTGTTATATGGTCAGACTGACTGTGCTTTGGAATGCCATTCTATAGCTTAAATTCAGTTTCTTGGCCTGTTTGTACTGTTTTTCTGCTTTCTTCTCCGTTGATGAAGTTGGTATTTTCCAATCTAAATCGATGTTTAAATCGTCTTTAAATTACTGGTGTTTGGCAAACAACCTGTCCACTAGCTTCTTGAAAGCAGACATGGAAAATAAGAAGATGTTAGTGCTGGAAGAAGTACTCAAATAATTTACTTGAGTAGCAATACCACAAATGATAATTTAACAATTTACTGAGTGAAAATACAGAAGTATAGATACTTAGTAAAAATACTCATGCGTAATGGCTGGCCTTCATAGTTTGCACGTGCCATCACCTTCCAAGGGGCTTGAAAACGGAATTATTTGTCATTAAGTTACAGTTTTACCATATAAGTAGCATTTTAATGTAGCTGGTAGAGCAAATTTAAACAACTATATCGTGTCGGCTGTTTGTGTCAGATCACATTTTATAAGATGGCTGTTGAAAAAAGGTTATTCTGTTCTAAGCAGTAGTAGTCAGGTAAATGTAGTGCAGTAACATGTTCAATATTTTTCTCTGGAATGCATAAAATGTAAATACTTAAGTAAGGTACAAGTTGAATTCAGTGCTTATAGCCCCTCTCCACCTACAGTTCATTGGTTTTGAGATGAAGCGCAACTCGCAGCCCATGAAACGTGTCCAAGATAACACTGCATCGGTGGGAGGGGCGTTTATTTTTCTAAATAAAACGCGCGGGTGATGTCCAGTGTCCGGGTGAGGACGGCACGTGAAACAAGTGTGAAGAGCTGAGGTTCTGTCTGGCTCCCGGTCTCAGCCGTACCCAGGTCTGCAGCTGTGAGCGCGTGTCAGATGGAGAGACGGATGAGCTGAGCCTGTACCTGCAGGCTGAGAGAGCGTGCGCGGCTCGGAGGCAGATCCTCCGCAGAACACGCCCTGATAGAAAAGGTAGATATTCCACAGACACACACACACACACACACACACACACTCCGCCTGATCACTGAGGACCCGCTCTACCTGAAAACAACAGTCCCAATGCTACAGCACAGGCGCACACCGCCGGACACCTACCAAATGAAATCAGGACGAGTTCATTTCCACAAACTTTGGTTTCTCCCGAGGAGCATTATTTACGTCTGCAGCCCGGAACACCTGCACACCCTGCGGGACTCGATAGAGAAATAAGGCTGGTTGTTGCGACAGCAGAGCATTAATCCATCGGCTGGGCTGAGCACCATGAGTAGGAAGACACGGCGCTGGATTTTCCATTTCTTCCTGTGCCTTGGAGTAGTATATTTGAAAATCGGGTGAGTTATTGGGATGCCCTGCAGGTTGTCTTTCACTCAGTTAAGATTTTAAAACGAATGCAAGAAAAATGTTGCTGATTTTAAGAATATTCCACCTATGACAGGCTCCTCAGGAATGTAGAAAAATGAAAGGATCCCCAAAGTCAGGTCTGGGGTCCTTACTGGCTGTGTTTCCCCTGCAAGTTTTGTATAGTTAAAGTTATGAACCTTTAATTACATTCATTTGGGGGAAGATCAAGGAATGAGCCTACATGTGTGATAAGTCAGAACAGTGTCTGTTTTATAAAGCTTTCTGTCTGAAAACACGTGCAGAACTTCCATAGGGAAATGCCGCATTTAACCTCTTACCTTCACCGCAGGGGTCTGTCATCGGTGGTTGCACTTGGAGCGAGCATCATCTGTAATAAAATCCCCGGCTTGGCCCCCCGTCAGAGGACTATCTGTCAGAGCCGACCCGACGCGATCATAGTGATCGGAGAGGGGGTTCAGATGGGGATCAATGAGTGCCAGTTTCAGTTCAGACATGGACGCTGGAACTGCTCGGCCCTGGGAGAGAGGACCGTGTTTGGGAAAGAGCTCAGAGTGGGTATGTAGCCCTTTGATTTCATTTGAAAAGCTGTGCACCAAGGAAACGACTGTACATATTTACTCATTTAATTTATTGGCTCTTTGAGCAAATCCAGGGTTTATATGTCAGATTGAATTAGTGCTATTTTCCTACATAATTCTACTGGGTCTGTGATGGATTTAAAATTATTGTACTTGGATATGCAGACTAATAGTCCTTTTAGCTGTCTATACAATTACAGTGCAGTTGAGTATAAATGTAAGTGTTACCGCAGAGTTATAATTATTTTTGTTGTTGTTTTTGAAGGTAAGAAAGCTATTAAATGCTTATTACACTGAGAGCTCCACTTCATCATTGAGTTTTTCTTCCAATGTGCCATAAAAGACATTGTTGAAAGACGTCAGCATGGCTTGATCGTCAAAGGTACAGTGCTTACAAGACTGTTCTTAACTAATAAAATAGTTATTACTGGGAAATAATTTTAAATTCCTGCATTAGAGTACACTAGCAGCTTGATAATTGTGTGCTGCTTGCACACAGATTCAGTTTTCAGCTTTATTGAGTTGTATGTATGTTTGCACTGTCTGAACAAGTATAGGAAGTTTTGAAAGCTGCTATAATTTGTCCAAGAATAGTCCAAAAAGGCATTCCTCTGAAGTACTCGACCTCTGACACTTTGACAAATGTCTGAAGCTCAGATTCAGTGCATCTACTCATGGTGGGAAAATAAGGCACAGATTTTATCCTGCATGTGGAATAAGGCTCGAGGCGATGCTTGCTCCAAAGACAGGACTGCGGAAATAAGAGCAGAATCATTATTAACACGCTGGTATTCCACCGTCTTATCCTTTAAGTTCACCCTGTCATCTCAGAGACAGACGCAGAGCTTGGATGCCATTTTTCACTTCAAGTGTCATGAAGGATTATAGCTCACATCTTGTTTGAGCCTTTAATTTATGCTGATTGCTGCATTGTACAAGACAGCTTTATTTTGAATTGTATTGCCTGAGATGGTTGTAGTATTAGCTGCAACAAATATGAGTGCAGTCTGAATGAGTCTTCCAACCCAGCGTGCTTCACCAGCCTGTAGAATACATATTTTGTCTGAATGTGTGAATGAATGGGCCTTTGCCTTATAGGTCAATATAAACTGAGTCACGCTTTCTGCCTTAGAATTCATTAGGTGACCTCCTATTGCAATGGATACGGTGGCATCGTTTATCAGATCATTTCAGTGTTCTATCGTGAACACATACTAATACTATACTATACTAACTGTTTGCGTTTCCAACCTTCTGTCTCTGTTTCATAGCTTGTTACATGCAGACCTACATGCTCTTTAGCTACTCTCAGCTAAACCACCTTCATGTATGTTCATAAAATACTTTCCCCCCAAAAGCTTCAAGTTCAGACAAGTACTTTCTTCTAGGTTTACAAATATACCTCCAGGTTCTGCAGCGTTGGCAGGCGACGTTTTGTGTAGAATGATTTGAGACCACTGCTTCAGGAATGAACCACACTTTTGATGCATATCATCATATTGAAACTAAACTAATTTCAGCATTGCAGTAACCAGATTTTACCCAAATTTAGATGAGAATTAGGCTGAGTTCCAGGATACAGCCGGTCGGCTCAAGCGCTGCCCGGGTCCAGCTGCCCTGCACAGAGTCGGTCTGAATGCATTGTTTTGTTTCAGCAGACTGGAACACTGATAACTGACAGAATACATCAATTTAGGATTGTTGTTGGCAGTGAGGCAGCAATGTACAGTATGTTGGTATTAGGACTTCTCCACCCACCAGGTCGGATCCCTGAAGTAACTGACTGTGGGCACAGGCTGCTTCGTTACTGGCTGTAAAGGCAGATCAGAGAGTTAGTTCAGGATCTCAGGTTTAATGCCTGGATGCTTCTGTGTGTCTACTTTGCCCTTCGATATCGTCTTTTTAACGAAAAGTGAACGCGAGCATGACAGCAAAGAATCACATCCTCTTGTTCCAGCAAAGCTCAAAAGTTGCACAAACATTTCAGTGTTTGAATGAGAACTATGACCTGAAAAGTTTGGATGGCAGTTTAATTGTTAAAGATGAAGATTTATTGCAGCATTTGTGCAACTTATGCTCATGTTTGGATACTTTCCACATGTGCTCCAACAGGAATTATCTTCATTTTAATTAAAAAATGCAGTTGACCTGAAGCACTTGGATTTATGATGTGGAAATTCATCCACGTAGGGAGGCTCTGCATGCCTCTCAGATTCACCTCCACAGGGCGGATCCCGGTGTGACGGCAACTGGGACGAGGGCCAAAAATGATGCCTAAGCATTTAATGTTTTATCTCCCACTGAATGGGAATCTTTACCAATCATATGTAGTAAGATTGACTACTATTTGGTGGATTTGTTTAATTATAGATTTGCAGACTAGTCAGAATCCTGCAGGTCCTTTGATAATAACTCATCATAAAGACAATAAAACTGTCGCGCTTCCCTAGAATTAGTTTCCTTCTGCACAGCTTTTCTGTTTTTTTATTTCAAACTGCTCCACTATATTTTGTGCAAGATTCAATGCTTCCTCCTGAATATCTGTCCTATCTGTTTTAAGAGAGCTTGATTAATGAATTGCACTTGGCTTGGCTCGTGTATTTTATGATTTGGTCTGAGGTAGCTATGCCAGGTATGTAAGGAGGCTTGACAGTGCCTGAAATAGTGAATCCTGTTGTTGGCAATTGTGATTAAAAATGTCTTTTCTCTTACTCGTAGGCAGTAAGGAGGCTGCGTTCACCTATGCGATCATCGCTGCTGGGGTCGCCCATGCAGTCACTGCGGCCTGCACCCAGGGGAGCCTGAGCGGCTGTGGCTGCGACAAGGAGAAACAGGGCCTCTACAACCAGGAGGAGGGCTGGAAGTGGGGTGGCTGCTCTGCAGATGTCCACTACGGCCTGGGGTTCTCTAAGGTGTTTGTGGACGCGCGGGAGATCAAGCAGAATGCCAGGACTCTCATGAATTTACATAACAATGAAGTGGGGCGCAAGGTATGTTTTGTTATTCTGTCAATCCAAAATCCACTTTGTTGCAAATTACACAATAATCACCAGACAATAAGAAATTTACCGTAGAGGCTTAGAAACAGTACGATTTACGCACCAGGTGACAAAATATTAAGCATGAGTGAATAAATGAAATAATGACTTAGCCTCTACAAAAGGCCCACGCATTAATCTGCTAACTCTAACCCACTTGACTTCCATCACTACCATACTGCCTGCTGAAGGAGTGCATGCTATATCTGTCCTTATGCAAGCCTGTAAGCAGTCTACAATGCAAAAGGTTTCTGTTTAAAAAGTCAAATCCGTATAGAGGGTATGCGCATGACGTCACAGAACGCAGTTACGCTCACTGAGTGGCAGAAAGACGAGCAGCAGTGTTAGTTTGAATCAACTAAAACACAGACAACACATCTAAAATGGGGAAGAGCTGGACCGCTGGTTCTTCAAGTCCAACTGCCTTAATTTGAGCAAATAATCACTTGTTTTACTCCCGATTTGCTAAACGCAGCCATGGTAACAGATGTTTGGCCACTCAGTCCAGCGTGTTCTGGAAGGGGAAGTGACATCAATGCATACCCTCTATACCTCACTGCATGGGACTCCCTTTTACATAAACCTGATCCCACGCATGTAAAGGGATGCCGTGGTGCTAAAGACAAGAGCCATGACCGAATGATTTAAACTGAATCTTATAGTGCCATTAACAAATGGATCGGTCATACCACATCCAGCCGATCGGATTGGACTGGTCATAGAGAGTAATTAAACAGGACAACATATAAATCGGAAAAACATATTTTTCGCTTATGAGGCCTTGGTAAATATGCAAGTTTTACACATGGTTTGTTGATGAGCTGGTGGGCAGGATTTTGGAAGGGTGTGAGATTGTTACAAATGACAAAGTGAGAGAGTCCATCACCAGGACGCGTGGGAGCTCATGCATGGTGAGAAATAAAGTCTAATCAGGAGCCCCTGAAGACAAAGTATGGTCAGATCCTGAACACAAGTAATGTAGGGTCAAGAGGTAACTGTCAGACAAGATGCACAGTGACCATGACCATCTGAGAGAGTGCATTAGCCAGACTCTGATGTTTACCAGTGGACAGACGTAGGGAGCCAAATGACAGATCAATAGAAACTGCAGGACATCCACAAAATGGCCCCACAGGAAAGCACTCTGCTGGAAAAGCCTCAGCAGACACGTGATAGATCAGGGAAAGTCTGAGGTAAACTAATAATACGGCGCTTATTCTTGAAAACACAAAGTGTTACGACTGGAGTGAGATTTTAAAGGTTAATGCAAACGGATCTGGAGATCACGTGCCCTGAACATTAAATTATGTAGACGTAGATTACTAACATGGCTTCTGAAAGCACTCGTGTCTGTACAGAAAATATAAAGCTACTGCCAGCAGCCAGTTAGCTTAGCTTAGCATAAAGAGGCTCTGGTCGGACAAAACAATCCGTCTAAAGACAGTACCTTAGGCTCCGGGAAATGACCATTCTCAACCGTTTGCTCCAATTTGAACAGTTAACTGGGTCATTGAAGCAGTGCTCTTGAGAATTAGTAGTCCACCTTATTGCATCATCTGTTCCTTCATATATCATTGCAGAGTAATGAGAGTACATCTGTTGACCCCCATCATGGTTTTATCCTGTGTAAGCTGATGCTGGAAGTGTGATTTTCATGCAGGAAAAATAGAACTATCAGTACCTGCAAAGCCCATTGTAATGCTAGATGTTTCAGATGTTTTCTGTTTGCGAGAGCAAACAATATCTCCAATATTTTATATTAAAATATCTTAATAATTTATTAATATGCACTACTATTTATTAGAGCAATATACATGCAAATGTATATTTAGAGGGCATGTAAAAGACCGAGAAGCTGAAAAGTGACTTATCTTGAAGAGATTTCCGTCCAGTGTCATAGTGACAGGTTGTGGTCCCATTCAGGAGGAAAGAGTACTTTCATGTCTCTGGACTAGGCTTCATGTTTGAGGTCTGGCATCAGAACAGGCGTCAGAATGTGATACAGTATGTGAATCTCTTAATATACGCTTACTAAACTGACACCTCTGTAATTATTGTAGTGAGGCTTTCATGTTAAATTGGAGATGATGTCAGTGTGTGTTTTGAGTGCCAGCCTTCAAATTTCTTGAGAAGAATAAACAATAGTGTAAAAGGTGCCACAGGAGGCTTACAGGACTTCTGTTAGACAAACAATGGCAGCTTCGTTGGCAATTCACTTCACAGAACTCCATGAATTAAATGTTTGTCAGGTCTCGAGGGCATGACCACGCTAAGCTGTATGCTTCCAAGGCTTTTGACAATTACCCCACGAGACTCCAGAAAGTCTGAGGCCACATCAGAGTGGAATAATTAAAAAGCAGAGTGAGGCTTCTCTAATGCCAGCGAGGGTTCCCACTCAGTGAGGAGGAAGGAGGGTATGCTGATGTCATTCAGCCTGAGGCACACAGAGAATACCCCGGCTGCTTTGCCAAACACACCAAAAGGTTCCACTCCAGCCCTGAAAAGGTCTTTCACCAGTCTGCCCACTGTAAATGAGACCAGTAGTCACCACAAGTCTAACTCGTAAATTAAACCAGCTTCTGTCTGAATTCATCATCTACATACAGATGAATTTTATTCAAACTCTGTTGAGGCAGAGGACAAAACATGCATGAAGGTTTGCAGACCTGAACATTATTAAGGGCTGTTGAATTTTGATTCTTTTTTATTATCAACGTTTATTTTAATTGTCAAAATCAGGTTAGAAAAATAGGGCTAATGCCAAAGTCAGGAAAAACATTGGATTTAAAAAAAATTATTATTATTGACTTTTTAATTGAGTTGATTTTCCCAGTTTTTCATACTGAAAACATTTACTGGGCTGTGCTTTTCTCTAAAGGAGGACATTTACTGAAAATTGTATTTTTGCAGCACAAAAAAATGTTTTGATGAAAATCTAATAGAATCCATGTGCTGCTTTGAATACAACCCAGATATTTTTAGTTGAAAAACAATCAAAAATAAGGTGCTAGAAAACCCTGGACTACATTTCCCATAATGGAACTCAACAGTGTTTTTAATTCTCATCTCCCGCAACCCCATTGCAGAACACAGGCTTTCCTTTAAAACAATATTCTCCAAGCACACGCTGAGATAACCCTGATGACATCACTATGACATCATGAGGGACATGTTTTCTGAAATGACGATGCCTCCGAAGCATTTTTAAGCTTGTCCGTTAAGTTTACTTTTATAATTACCTAAATAATCCCCTTTGAAAATCTGCCACATGCTCTCATTGACTGCTTGTTTTGACGTAAGTATTGTATTGATGTAAGATACCTCCCAAAATGTACCCTTCAGTTTCAGAGCTTTTGAATATGTGTATTGCTTATAACTGCATTTGGGTTTCCACGCTTGTGTATGAGTTTGTTTCTTGCATGAGTGTGTTTTGAGGCTCATCCTGTCTTGTAAAACGGATGGCACACACATAGCTACTAGCCATATGGTGACATACTGTAGCAGCTCTGAGCTCTCTGGAATGCTAGAAAACTTTTGTCTCAACCTGTTGAACTATTCATGCAATATGTTGACTGAGTATTGCTGTGAACTCATATGTTTCTTTATTTGCTCATTATGGAAGGAGAGCAACAAACAAACTGAAACAGTGTATGTTAGATCTTTTATCTTATGATAGTGGAACTACTCAGTTTATTAGGCAAAGCACTGGTAAAGGAAATGAAATAAGTAAATGCGACTGGATTTCAGTCGGGCAGTTGCAACTCGCTTCATGTGAACTTTTCCTCCGTGTTGCAGATGCTAGAAAAGGGCATGCGGCTGGAGTGCAAGTGTCACGGTGTGTCGGGATCCTGCACCACCAAGACATGCTGGACGACGCTGCCCAAGTTCCGCCAGCTGGGATACATCCTCAGGGACAAGTACAACCAGGCTGTGCACGTGGAGCCGGTACGGGCCAGCCGCAACAAGCGCCCCACCTTCCTAAAGATCAAGAAACCCCACTCCTACCGCAAACCCATGGACACAGAGCTGGTCTACATCGAGAGGTCGCCCAACTACTGCGAGGCTGACCCTCTGACCGGCAGTATGGGAACACAGGGACGCCTGTGCAACAAAACGGCTCTGCAGCCCAACAGCTGTGACCTGATGTGTTGCGGTCGAGGATATAACACACACCAGTACTCTCGTGTTTGGCAGTGTAACTGCAAGTTCCTGTGGTGCTGCTATGTCAAATGCAACACCTGCAGTGAGAGGACAGAGGTGTATACCTGTAAATAGAAATATTTATTGGATGTGTATTTAGGCGCACAGCTAGACTGGACTGCATGTGAATGTTAATGTATTTCAGAATAAGGCTTCTCTGTGGCTGATGCACACCTGCGGAGTGACGGACTTCTTGTCTGGCCACGATCACGACAGCTGGTTCCTCCAGCGTGTGTTGATTACTCTGATGCCAATGGACATCTGCCGTGACACTGGATTCAAACTATGGGCTCTCAAATTGTATTTTTACTTTTGATTGGAATGCCACTTCACGCCCCAGGTGTGACTTCTCTGCAGGCCGTAAGGCTGTACTGGCATGGCTCACCCCAACAGTGATGGGTTTGTTTTTATTTTTATTGACTAATAATTTATTCAGTGAGAAAACTACTGATGATTTAGAAAATTTGTTGTTACCTAAATGTGGTAAAGTTGTAAGTTGGTGTAGATGCCTGGGATTTTAGTTTAATAATATTCAAGTGCACTTAAAAGCAAAAGGAATAGTTTCTTTGTTTTTTTTACAAGACAAATTACACACTGGAGCTAAAAACAGAACTGTACTCGACTGAATGACATGTTTGGGACCCTGCAGCTTATTTGCATTAAGCCTAGCAGTAAACTACTGATCCTGGGCTCGGTACTTGTTTCTGTCCCCCTTCCCCTACATTTTGCTGCTAGTTGTCTGGAAAGTTATGCGACTGAGCGGCCTTATTGACTCTTCCTCATATTGACACCACCACAAGAAAATGCGAGCTTCCAGACATAAATTCCCCTTAATGTTGGCTGATAGAATATATTTTGTAAGAGATTATTTTTATATAAAGTTTTTTTTATTTATTTTCTGTCTATGTGAGATATTTCCCCTTAGCATTTCTAACTGTTCAGTTACTGTGCTTAAAATGTGCCTTTTCCTCAGCAGCAGAATATAATTATGTTATACTTAAATGTGCAGCATTGTGATTTGTAACCCATTTCAGGAAACACTGTCTCACCTTGCCTTGGTTCCTGACATCACACCCAGGCTAGCTGCTGGTCCACAAATGTTAGCTTCTATGACTCAGTGCTATCTCTGAGAGTTTCTCACAGTTTCTTTCTCTTTGTATTTAAAAAAAGGTAAAATTTGTTAGCATACTACTACTATAACAGCTACTATGAATTTTTTATTTGTATTGCCAGAAATGCGTAATCATGTTGCTTTCCCCTTATTTATGATGTCTGTTTGTCAGCTTTCCTTCTTTTTAGCTGTAATCTCATGCTATTGCTATTGTTTTAGCCATGACAGCCTCTCACCTGTCCTCTTCTGTTGAGATACAGTTTAACCCACAAAGGTCTTCACTGGTGTTCATTAAAAGCTGCTAAAAGTGTAAATATTGCAACATAAATATTAGATTAAAAAATCTCCATCCTTTTTAAATCAGTCTACACATATGATTGAACCACATGACATACTTTGGACCGTGATCCACAGGTAAGCTGTATGTGCTCTTTGTGCTCTTTGTTAAGTCTCTCACTAACACCAACTAGGGCTGGGTATTGTATATAAAAAAGGTTTTGCATTTTATTGGACAGTCAAACATAGAGAGATGGGACATGAGGGGAGAGATGGATTGGGCCCCTGAACGGACGTGAACTGGGGATGTTGGGGTTCACGGTCGGCTCCTTAACTCCTACACCTTTTTTGATATTGCTTAAAAATATTTCAGATTTGTGTACCAATACAAAAACAAAATAAATAATAATAATACAGTTAAATAGAATTAAAGTTTTGATTTTTCATGAAATATCTAATAAGAAGAAGGATAAATAAACAAGATAAAGAATCCAGACTAAGCATTGAATCCAAATGTTTGATACTTGAAAGTTTTTGATACTTCAAATGTTCTACGGGCACATTTCATATTCAGCAAGTATGAAGGTTTGATATCCAGCCCTAATACTTAATATAAAACAATCAGAGGTACCTTAACAGGGAGTAACTAGTAGCCAGTCATGACAGAACAGTATCATGACAGGTTGATTACAGATAGAACTGGAACCTGCCTTCATCACAGGATGTTATGGTAACAGAAACCATGCAGTTTTTCATAGTTATCTTTTTTGGCATTATAAAGAGTGTTTCTAGTGCCAGTCAATACAGACTCAGTCCTCATTAAAGGTTGTTCTTGTCTTGACTGAACTGGTGAATTTATATCACCCAACTTGCTCCTAAATCAGAGGTCATTGTTTGCTTATTCAATGTAAAACACATTCTCTTTTCATTCGACTTTGGTTAATAAATGTTGTCTCAGAATTAATAGATGGAGGTCATTTTGTATTTAATGCACATTTTCCAAGTCTTGTTATGAGGACAGATCAGAGTGAAGAAGGCGTTATTGAGGATTGCGGTGCAGAGGGTGTCACAGCAGTGTGTTCCTCAGCGAGCAGTGGGAGGGTGGAGCTGCCGGCTGATGGATTACTCTGACATCTGCTTCATTCACTCCTCAACAACGTTGCTACAACAACCACAGTGTGCCCCCAAAAATGCTCCTCGTCTCATCGAGAGGCCAGACTGCCCATTAACAAAATGGTAACCATGCAAAACCCAGATGAAATTTGGATGCTATTTATTTTGTGAAATGGCAAATGGGGACGAAAGCGGGGAGGGGGCTTTACAATTGCGAGGGGATGATGTCAAGAAGGATTTCAATCTGAGGAATAGAAAAGGTCTTAACTCCCGGAATAATCGTCACAAAACATTCCTCGGCTAAACTTTGCCTCAATAGAGTGATGCTTTCAAAAGGCAGCTGGCCAAACAGCCTTGGTTAGATTAACACCAAGGCTCTGTCACTGAGAACTCAACAACATTAGCGTCTCACAGAACACTGGCTTGTTACATGCTTCACTTTTCTTTGCACATCTCTAACGATTTGGCTTCCAAATAATTCTGTCAACATGAATTAGACACAAAACAGAACTGATTCTAAATATGTTATCTTAATATCTATTAACATTTTTTTTTATCTATCTTATGACAACCCCTTCTTTTCACTAACAACTTTGTTTATCTGTAATGTTTGTTCCACTTCCTTCGCATCCTTCATAAAGGCCTCACTAATATTATTTTAATTTACAAATGCTTTATAGTTCTGTTGTAGGCAATTATGTAAAATAATGTTTGTTGTTGTGAAAAATATCTGGCTGGTTAATTGTTGATCTAGTGTATGCTGTCCAGTGCATGAGTGAATGCACAGGCCTGTATATTGGGGGAAACTAAAACTACACTATACAAATGCATGACTCAACACAAAAGGGCCAACTCCTCAGATCAAGACTCAGCAGATTACTTACACCTGAAGGATAAGGGACACTCTTTTGAGGACAACAATGTCCATATTCTGGACAGGAAAGACAGATGGTTTGAAAGAGGAGTAAAAGAAGCCATATACACCAGAGTAGAGAAACCATTGCTCAACAGGGGAGGCCGCTTGAGACACCACTTATCCCCCGCTTACAATGCTGTCCTTTCATCCCTTCCCTGGAAACTGAACAAACACTCTCATTGGGCCTCATGTGAGAATGCCAAGACGGCCGTTCAGACTTGGCCTCAGGTGACTCCAACAACAATAAGCACTGTCGTTACAACATCCAGGAGCACTAACGAACCGAGCGGTATCCATCACCTTGATAACGACCCCAAATAGGCTTAATAGCTGGGACTCTCTGCCTCTTGCGTGAGAGGCAAAATATCTTCAAGGATCTTCAACTAACTCCAAGTGCCCTTGATTTAACTTTCTTGGGATAACTATGACCTAGATGACTTGTAATCTTCACAGACATCTCACATGCTCTACTATTGTGGGCCATCCCATTATAATATGTCGTTCACTCGCTCCTTTTTCAAACCCACAAACTAGGAGCATTCTTGCTGCCTTGTTTAGTATGATACGCAGTCTCCTCATGTCTTGCTGAGCTGCGTTGCCCCAAACTGCACAGCAATAAAAATGTGCCAGTAAATTAAACTATGAGAGCTTACCTTAAGACTGGCTTTAGATAAAACTTTGCAGTTCATCCAACCACCCTGCCATTTTCATCACTCTTTTAGAAAGATCTGTAATATGCCAGCCATGAGAGATTATTTTGTATTTTAGTTCCCAAAAATTTAACTTCCGCACCCTCTTTGATTTTCTTCCTCTTTCTTGCAGTAGGCCTACATATATAATCATATATTTTTGCTACTCCAGTGATTGTTGTATCATCCACAAACATATGTGCATTTAAGAGTAACGATAAAGGAAGACGATATGCATATACAATAAACAACAATGGTCCGAGGCAAGTCCCTTGTGGAATGTCAGGTAATGGGTAAGAAAAGGAGCCATTAACATCGATAGACTGATAGACCATTTAAATAGGAATTCATCCAATTAATAGCATTTTTAATGTTTTCCATTCTTTCCTTGTTGCAAAGAAAGTCAAGAAAATCAATTAGGTACTTTACAGGTCTAGTGATATATGGGGCTGCAGATTTCAACAACTAGATATGAATAAGATACCAGAGATACCCAGAGGATTTCTTATCAGAAAGTGAAAGCAATATTTTCTCAAGTGATGTACTAGTTAATGTAAAGTTGCATTTTTGATTAAATGTCTGTATTTTATCTATAATATGTACAACAATTGTAAAAGTATTGACCATTCAATATCAGAATGAAATTACATTTAATTGGGCTCCTCTGTTTTACTTATACTTACCTACTATACCTACTTTATGAGTACTTTGGGTAATATTACCTTTAGAGGTATCATAGTAATTGTCTTTTCATACCCACAGTGCCACCTGAAGTGCCATGGTATCTTACCCTGGAGCTACTGGTACCCACATGCTGTGGTAACTACCAGGGAAATGTCATAAGTGCCACGGTGACCTTTCAATTTTATCTACAATTCCATGACAACTAGGCAAACTCTCCTGACAATGATCATGCAATATAATTTGAAAGCTGTTAATGTGTGTTAATCCTCCTCCAGCATCACTCTTGCTTTTGCTTGTTAGCTAGCTTCTCCTCTATTCCTCAGGAAGACCTCTCCAATGGATCATTTGATTGGCTTGATTCAACTGGATCGATAGAGCAGCGGATCCTCTGGGCCTAAATCTATTTAATAAAAACTTAATTTAAGAACCCTTTATTAATGACTTGATAGAATGTAAAATTGCTAATGACTCACTAACCTTTGCTGATGGCTTATTAGAAAGTAAGAAATCAATGAGAACTTATCAATGACTTACTAACTTTATTAATGAATTGTTAAATGTCAATAATATGTAATAATATAATTCCTTATAAATGTACAGAGGCCAAGATGACATATTCAAATGGCTTCAACCGCCATCAACCTGAAACATACAACATCAGCATAATTACATCGAAAAAATCAGGAAATGTCCACTCTTCTGAGAAGCTAGAACCAGCAATTTCGCAGGGGGCTGGAGCCAATCCCAGCTGACATCGGACGAAAGGCGGGGTACACCCTGGACAGGTCGCCAATCTATCGCAGGGCATTCACTGATTCTTTTATTATTTTATGATTTGAATCAATTGAATTTTCTTGTAAATCCTGTGCCACATGTCTCCAATTTGCTCCAAGTGCATGGTTTAATTGTATGTCAAATTAAACCATGCACTTCCTAAGAGAGGCAGAAACTGACAACAATCGCACACAGCAGTTACAAGTCAAAGCTTCCACAGGCCTCACGGGATCATAGGAGCATTAATGAACTGCTTCGCGGTGTTTTTCCTATAAACACCAGGGCATCACTGCCAAGGTCCCAAGTGTTTATGCCTCTGCTTGTTCAAAGGTTGTGGAACTGCAGGTGGTAGCTTTACTGTGTCTTTCTGCATGCATTGAAAACGAGCATTGAAGTAGCAGTCTGCTAGAGTAGAGAATCTCTTGTAGCAATGTCTGTTTCTGAAGCTGCTGGTGTGAGTTGCCTTGCAGACCCTACAAGTTGTAATCTGGAGTAGATATTTTATTTGTGCACTTGATTCACTTGTTCATTTGTTTCACTTGTGCCCTTTAATATAGAACTTTGATGTTTTCAGATGAGAGTCTCTTAGCATAAAGTAGTGCTCCACTGCAAATAGCACTGGAAGCTGTCACGCTTGGCTTGTGCAGGAGAGATTCTTTGTCAGAACGTTGATTATTTAAGACAGGGGTTGCTTAATAACTATCATTATAGCAGTACCTTGAAAGCGAGGGCCAATCAGGGTCCAAAGACAAATCTCCTCTGCCAACAATGACGTCGTAGCCGAGGAATGAGCCAGAAACAAAGTACACATACTTTGGAAAACCAAAGGGTGAAGATTTTAATTGACGGATTCATAAATCAAACATTTCATATCACGTACACTGCATCTACAATGAATCACAATTTGGCTCAGAAGTGATTGAATAATGAATGATGTGTTATTTGTTGGTTAAAATGGGCCAAGGTTGGGGCATGCCAGATAATGATAAATCTATAGCCCTGAGCTAAACTTCTGCTGTCTGGCTGTAAAATATTTTCAGTGCTGAACCAGTCTTACAGTTAAAGCAAATGCAATAAAATTGTTTGCATGTACTCATAGCTTTAATCCTGCACAAGTGTCGCAAAAATAGCCCCGTCCCTTTCCATTAAGGAGAGGGTTATTTTGTCAATCCAGAGTATTTTTTGTGTGGCATATAGTGATATTTTGTTAAACTGACACGCATTGCTTTCCATAATGCTCACAACTAGTTAAAAGTAAAAACATGATCACAAGAATGGGCAGAGTACTGCCAATTCTGGCAACCATAGTCAAGTTTCCATCCAAATTTAACATAAAATGTAACTGAATTTGTAGAACTAGAGAAAATGTGAATGAACCCCAAACTATGAGAAAAAATACATCCTCCTTCTTTTCCTCCTGCTCAGTCTTGAGTTAATGTGTGCAAACACGCTGTTTGAATCTGCGTCCCCTCATGATATCATGGAGGTATCTCTTTAGCAAAGGCCCCCACCTAGCCCTTCAGTGCAGTATATGGCCCGCCCACTAAACACAGACTTCATACATTGGTGTCAGCCCCACCTTCCAACACAACACTAAGAGGTAGTACCATGCAGCTAGAGCTGGAGGTTGTTCAGTCTGTCTCGCAGAGAGTGCTTTTACCGTTATGAGGGAAAGGTAAATATTTTTCAGTAAATATTTTTCAGATTTCCCTCTGATGTCCTCCGTATGCTCTGCCTAGCTTGTTGCTAATGCTACAGTAACAGTTAGCTGCTGTTATCAGCTGATATGAGCTGTCATCTGCCTAATCCAGTGGTCCAAAGCTTCCGAACTAACATTAGAGGTATAAACACCAACACACCAAGGCAGAATCAGCTGAAAGGACGGCTAGCTGCACTGCTAACTGGCTACTAGCTAGCGGCAGATACTGTTGGCAGTAGAACATCAGAGGGAAAATCAGCAAATATTTTCTCCACAAAATCTGATTCAGTTTCATCAAAATCAAAGTTAAAAAGTTTTTGTTTTTGTACAGTAATAAATGCAGCTTAGTCTCACATAGCGAGCCTGAAAATGAGCATTATATGGGACCTTTAAAGGAGCACTGGGCAAACCTCAAACAAAAACAATGTGCAAAATGTTAATTAAAGGAACGTTACAGTCTACTCATCGCTCCACCCAGATTTGATTTTTTCGTCTCTTCAGTGAAGTGTATGTCATGATGTTCTCACTAAGTCTGTTTCCGTTCCATTCATTGCTGAGTGTCGCATTTTGTTTTATCAACCAACTTTTCCACCTCAGCCAAGCAAAAAAAGGTTGTCATATCAAACATATTTACACATTTTGTATCATTTTTTTAAAAGTACAAATTGAAAATCTGCATAAAAATAGGTGCATGAAACATACTTGGTGATGAGAGGGTCTGAAGAAAAATAAGAGAAACATCTGGGGCTTCTGGCAAGATTCTAAATTTTACCCTTGAGGTATCAAACCAAACGCACTCCCAAGATCAAATTTGTGCAAATAAACCAAGGTGTAAATTCAATTGTCATTTCACTGTGAGAAAGGTGGTGCAACAAACGTACAATTGACACAATTAACACTTTCTTGAATAACTAATAATAATAAGATGTACCAAATTGACTATCATTTTAGCAAAAAACACTTGATTTCAGTAAGACTTCTAAAGCTTTGGCTCAACAAGTCCTCCAATGTAAACGACAACATAAGTCATATTAGCAACCTCCAAATACGGCTAATATGATCATATCCTACAATTGCTCTATAGCGCCCCTGCAGGTGGCTTTGTCCATGCCTCCCAAAACCTATGACCTATGTCACATGACATAAACACGTGGATACTGCAGTCACACAAAGCAGGTGAGGCAGCTGTAGGGTTCACCGGTTGACATTCATACAATCACTGACTTAGGTTTATTCAATTCAATTCAATTTTATTTATATAGCGCCAAATCACAACAACAGTTATCTCACGCTTTTCATAAAGAGCAGGTCTAGACCGTACTCTGTGATGATATTTACAGAAGCCCAACAGTTCCCACCAAGAGCAGCACTAGGAGACAGAGGCAAGGAAAAACTTCCTTTTAAGAGGCAGAAACCTCGAGCAGAACCATGGCTCAGGGTGGGCGGCCATCTGCCTCGACCGGTTGGGGTGAAGGAGAGAGAGGGAGAGAGAGAGAGAGAGAGAGAGAGAGAGAGAGAGAGAAGGCAGCCTACACAATATACACACAGAGGTACAGACAGTAAAGGTGATGTTGCTATAGACTAAATGAAAAATGGTACAGATATTTATAGTAGTGTTAATGGTAACAGTCGTAATGTTAATGATTATAATAACAATAGGACTAGTAACAATAGTCGTTGCAGCAGAGGGTGTCAAGCAGGAACACGGGGGCAGCAGGTGACCCGCAGCCACAGATCCAGACTCCAGAAAACCTGCAGGAAGTGATAGGAGGAGAGAGGAGAGGGACGAGAAAGCACAAGACTACCAGAAAGGGGAGAAGTTGTGTTAGTAACATGCAATAATGGGATGAGGTTGCATACAGAGGGAGAGAAAGTAGAGGAGAGAGGAGCTCAGTGCATCATGGGAAATCCCCCGGCAGTCTAGGCCTATAGCAGCATAACTAAGGGATGGTTCAGGACTCACCTGAGCCAGCCCTAACTATAAGCTTTATCAAAGAGGAAAGTCTTAAGCCTACTCTTAAATGTGGAGATGGTGTCTGCCTCCTGAACCCAAACTGGAACCTGGTTCCACAGGAGAGGAGCTTGATAGCTGAACGCTCTGGCTCCTAGTCTACTTTTGGAGACTCTAGGAACCACAAGTAACCGTGCATTCTGGGAGCGCAGTGCTCTGGTGGGGTAGTAAGGTACTATGAGCTCTTTAAGATAAGATGGTGCAATATTACGTAGGTGGAAAAAGGCACACACCCTTGTGAAGGTTAGGGTAAGGGGCTACAGGGGGCTGTCAACGCCTTTAAGACTAACATAGTTAGCCAGCTAGCTAATGTAGCTAATGCTACTACAAAGCTAACTTACGTAACTTACGCAACCTACGTACCTTCCATAATGCTTTTCCATATTTTATGACTTATCCACAATGTTACAATGTTGGATGTTCATGTTAAACATGGCGAAAGCTTCAGATAATGAGGTTAAAGTATTTATAAGAAATCCCTGTGAGCAAAAACCTCAGATTTCCTCCTGTTCTGAGCGCTCTGTTTTGAACTTCATTAAAAAACATGAATCAATCTTGTTTCACATAGGAAACAAACGCTGGTCTCCTGGTGAAAAGCGGCTAACTTGCTATCCATCCGCCCAACCCCCCACCACCGAAGTACAACTTTCTGGCTATTTATAATCCGTATCCGTCTTTGTCATCTGTTTGAGTTGTACGGCCACTAGAGGTCGCTGCCACAACATACGTAAACATGAGTGGCAATTTTGACGACCATGATCGTTTTTCTGTTGAGGACAGGCTCCTTTAGCTCAACGTTGGAATTCATTTTGCATGGTGGATTTTGTCCATCGCTATAGTTTAGTTGACATATGGCACTATTACTTTATGACTAGGAGTGATCACAACAACCGATAAGTCAACGTACATATAGTATGTGAGAACTGTATTAAGATTAACTTCAAATATCCAACCCTGTCTAGTGTCATCCACTTTCCAGTTGTTTAATAATAATTTCACTGCTAATCTCACCTGAGCGAAGGTGTCACAATGTGGACACAATGCTCTCTTGATATTCGTGACAAAGACATGTTTTGTAAATACTACACAGAACTCTATGTTTAAAGGATTATACAGGTTTCTAATGTTGTAGTTATGGCAACTACCTGCTTTTTCCATCTCAGTCCAAACAGAGATCAATGTGAGGAGCAGGTAGGGATCTGCTGCCATCGGCATTGAGGCGTCATGTAGTTGTGCTGTGGTTACACACTGAGACATGAAGCCATGCAGGAGGTCCTGGGCCCCCTTTGTTTACTGCAGTGATTGACAGGTGACTTAATCCCAGAGAAGCCAAAGGAAATAACATCAAGATGCACTTAATTACACTTTTTTTCTCCTGCAAGCCTTTTTACCACATGTGTGGTGTATATCTGAAATTACATTCCACGTATGAAGGATTAGAAATGATTTTCATGCTTGTGTTAGCTTGCAGTTTATACCAATTTAGTATATGGACGAATATCACGCTGTTTTTAGAGCATACAGTGCAGGGGAACTAAATTATGAGTTGTTCCTACAAAGGTTTATATCAGGCACTACACCCGCTGCGCCTTTGACTGTAAAAATGTGTGAAGAATGCAATAATGACACATGGTGTGCACAGTATGAACCGCTTTACTGACTGCACATGGGAGGTATGTCCCTGTGGCCATGCTGACATGAAAACCAAATAAGCAAGTATCAGCTATACAAACGACTTCCTGCTTTACACCCAGCAAGCTATAATTTTTCCCCAAATAAAAGGATGTAAAAAGTTCTTGAAGCATATAGAGCCATTAAGTGATGAGAAAACTGTAATGTCTGAAACCTGAAGCAGAGCGTGGGCAGAGAGGTTGAATCAACAACTGATACCAATCCGGTATTCTGTTTTAGTTTACTGCATGAACAGCTCTGATTAATCAGAGATCAGGTACGCTTTAAGTGACGCATAGATTCCTGTGTAGAATTTTCTCATTCTTGATGGTTTCATCACCTCACCTTCACAGTGGATTTAGGCCAAGGAATGTGGTGGCTCATCCCACAGCAGAGGGGGCAGCTGGAGGAACCTGAAAATAGTTGTGACAGTCATGCTAAAATAAGTTTGAGTAATGGACGGCTTGATGACAGACTAATGCTATATCAATAAATCCAAAACAACTGTGCCCTCTTCAAATGCTTTGAATGATGAATGAGAAGCATTTATTAAATGAAAGCAATAACCAGAGATGTTTTCTGTCAATCCATCTCCATGTTGCTGCTCTCTATCGCTGATAGGTAGAGCACAGCCCTGATTCTACCTGTCCTGAAGCGTGATGTGTCTGAAAGGTCTTTCCGGGGAATGATAAAGAGACACTTGGCCTGAAACGCTACACCTTATTACATGCAACATTTACATAATTGTACAATTCATGTACTTTGTAGTATGCTTTTTATTTACTTAAAGCTGCACTATTTTTTGCACAATATGTTTTCACAATGCTACCTGTCCAGCATCAAACAGCATACAGACACATTGAGACTAGCTGGTGAACCTAGCGGAGGATTTAGCAGCTAAAGAGACCAACAACAGAGCTAACAGAGAGAGAATATTGAACTTATGTTTGTTGGGTGGACAGAGCACTACTTAAAATAAGTGTTGCAAGTAAAAATAAGTAAAAAAAATAATAAGTTGCTTCGTGTCTGTCAGATATATACACAGGTAACTGCTGTCTGCATGATTACCATATCAACTTAACGAGGTGTAAATATGTCAATGTTGTATGTTAAGTTCATTGTGCTTTTTTATTTTTGTATTTGTTTGTTGGAGTTTCATGTTTTACAGATTGTAAAACTCTCTGAGTCAAACGTCTGATTTAGAGCTATATAAATGAATTTGACTCCACTTTACTTAAACCTGCAAGAAGGTTTTTTTTGGCCACTTGCGGGCAGCGAAAAGAAGTTGATACTGCAGACAGCGGTCTGCTTATTTATATGTGCACGAGATACAGAGTACTATGATCATTCATTTGGAGTCTTGTTTCTTTTTGGTCTCTACTAACTTCAGAGGGAAATATCTGGCTCTTCAGCCACTGAATGCTTCACTATGTTCACCAGCTAGTTGCCACTGTTTCTGTTTGCTGTTTGGTGTCAAGCACATAATGTACAGTGGGCTTTTAAAACTTTTTGTCACCAAAAATGTATTCATGAAAAGCTTTAAAAACGAGTCCCTCTCTTAAAACTATTATTGATCGTGAAGGTGATCAATACTGGTGATTGTGGAAACAGTGGTGGTTCCCCCTGAATCAAATGTTTGATTCACCAACCACACCAGACCACACATAATGAGGGATCAAACTCTTAAAAGGCCTCATTGGACTTGTCACCCCTCTAACGTCTCCTCCTGAGAATCAGGAACAGAAAACAAACCTGGGCTTTTTTTCCCTCTGAGTTCTGGGTGTGCTTACTGTGCAGTTATCTTTACGTCCAATCACACGTCTGTTTTCACATATACATTGCTTCAGTTAGGAAACAATTTTTCTTGCATTCATCAAGTGCATATCTTTATGAGGACATACTATGATAAGACAAGCTCATATTGTAAATGTGCATGACTCTGGAGTTTGCAACAAAACTGCACACTTGAACAGCCTCTGTGATAGAGCTCTTAATGCTGCTCAGTGGAAGGAAATAATTTTTTCTGCCCAGAAGTTTAAAGCAAACACAAACTTTCAACATTCAGAACCTACATTAAAAAAAAAAGTCTTGATTTGTCAGTTTTGAGGTTCACAGAAAGGTCACATCAATAGCTCAGCCGTACATACTGGAAACTAGGAGATTAGTATAATAATGATGACTGCAAGGCTTAGTCATTCACGCTGGCAACATTTGCCCAGAACTGGATCTGTAAGCTCTCTGCTGTGTTGATTTAAAACAACAAGTTTTAACAAGTGATGAGACATGGATTCTGAAGGGAAAAAAACACCTCAGCACACTCCTGTGCCAAATGTCATGCACTGGAAGCAGAGGCAGCCCTGGCTACTAGTTGTCTGTGAACATTATGCAGATCCTTTGTAGGTATCTGTGACATATTAAAAGCCAAACTGCATGTCAGCTGTCGGGGTAATAATACTACAGAGAAAACAATAGCGACAACATTACTGTGCCTGTGGGTTTGCTGACCTTTCATCTCGCTGCAGCCTCTGATGTTCAGACAAAGTCTGGCAGAGGTAAAAGGGGAGGCAGAGATCAAAACCTTCTGAAGATCTGTAATGCAATTATACTTTTTTTCCCCCAGGTTGAAAGACATTCCCTTGTAGTTTGTATGGGCCTCTGTCCTTGAAACCTGCAACTAGTCCTGGTGGGATGGGTCTTGTTATTGTTTAAAGAGCAATTACATAAATCTTTTAAGGAGAGCCGGAAGCTGAGGCACTCTCACTATTTACCTCAGCAACTAAAGCTTTCAGCCCAGTATCCTTAGGAATTATGTCTATATTGGACAATTCTGGAAGTCACAATTTACTTCCAATTTTCAGTTCCGACGCTGGAAAGTAGTGTGTCCTTCATGTAGCAAAGTAGAAAAGTAAGACATGGAGGTCGAGCTTGCCTGGGGTGTTGCAGGCATGATGGTGGCTATCAAATTGACAGTTCCTTCCTCTGCTGCTTTAGCTTCATTTAAGCTAATTACCCAAATCCTCACTTGTTTTGTGCACTTCTTCCTCCTCCAACAGTGGTTGTTTAAAATATATTTTTTATGGATATTTGCTTTTACATGTTTATTATATAACTTAGTAGAGGCTAAATTATTTATTTCACCACAAAGTTAGAATATTTGTTGGAATATTTTGTCTATCCAGGCCTACCCTTGGCTTCGTGCCCGGTGTATAGTGTGTCCAACTTTCCAGCAGGTGAGTGGAGTTTGTGTCCTGTTAGGCACCTGCAATTTTGACATTCCACTTTTTAATAAGCATAACAGCTATCTGTGTCTCATCTTAAAGCAAAGGTTTGACATTTTAGAAAATACACTTTGCTTTCTAGTAGAGTTAGATGAAAAGATTGGTACTGCTCTCCTGTCTGTACAATAAATATAAGGCTATAGCCAGCAGCCTGTTAACTTTGCTTAGCTTAAAAAACATAACTCCAGAAAAATGGTTAATTTTTAATTTTACAAAGAAGTCTTTGTGCAAATAAAACAAACATAATGTAAAATGTTATTAACCATTTATTTTGTTAACGTTGGGCAAAGCCAGGCTAACTTTTTCCCTGTTTCCAGTCTTTATGCTAAGCTAAGCTAACCGGTTGTGGGCTGTGGCCTTATATTTAAACAGCTGTAGCCTTGAAATGGAGAGATATTTGAGTGGTATCGATATATATCGATATATATAAAGAGCGTATTTCTGGGCAGAGTTGTGCTTAATAGTCTGATATCGATGTTCTTGTCTCACAACAGAGTCGTGTTTAGAATAGTTAAGATACTCAAATAATAGTTGAGGCTGACAGATACATTTGGCACCCACAGCCAATTGTCAGCACTGTCTTTAGTCTTTAGACGGCTGCTATTGTTCTCAAAAGACTTTAATGAAAGTCGTGTTGACTCACCTTCAAATGCACAAATTGTTTCAATCTAACCCGGCCTCTGTTAATATCACATGAGGTTGATAATATTTTTAATATTGTCTATTTAATGTGAAGGTTATGATAGTGTGTACATTTAAATAAGACAATGTAGTGAATCAGTGCAGCTCTGCACCTGGCGACTGTAAAAAGTTAAACAAACACATGGGCTCTAAGCACATATTTCTCAGAATAAGAAAAATAAAGGCTATTTCTTCCTTCTGCTCCCTGAGATGTGCATTCTGCTTTCCCATGACTGCCTCATGTTGCTTGTTGCTGTCCCCCCTCCGTCATTGTTTAGACAGCTTGAGGCCTCCTCAAGAAGGGAAAGTTGATATTTATATTGAGGCTTTCGGTCTGACCATAAGCAGGAGGAGCTCTTGCCCAGAGTCAGGCAACCTGCCACTGATACAAACTTTTATTCATAGCACTTTGGGGAAAGAACAGACAGGTTCAGACAGTGGCTCTCAGATTTAACAGGTGAGGCTTTCTCTTTGTCTTTTCTATCCCACAAGCACTGGCAGGCTGTGCACCAAACGCTCCACAAACACACACTTTCCACAGAGCTTGTCTCGATGCTCCTCTTTTTCCGATTGATCTGGAAAGATGTTCCATCTCCATTTAGCCCTTGAGCTTGTTCCAGTGATAGCTAACTGCAGGACCAGATCCCCGCTGCTGCCTGATTGGCTGAGAGTGTGGTTCAGCACGAGGTCAGAGGTGTCTGTCGGTGTCATCCTCGGCCCAGAAAAACACAGCTGGTCAGACCAGTGATGTCAGACAGAATGATAATTAAATAACTGATGTCGGCCAGGCTGACTGACATGGAGCTAATATGGAGGATGAGCATGAAGAAATGTACAATAACAGTACTATGGTGCATTGGTTGCAAACTCAAATGAACCTAATTGATTATCAATTAAGTAAACGTAGTTTCCAGTGTTCCCAGATTTCAGCAATTAACTAGTGGAGTACAGTGTTATTATTACCAACACGAGGGATGGCCACAATAACAAAAATGAGACTCCAGGAGTAATTAAATGTAATCCAATTTCACAGGTCGATGTTCTATTGTAGAAACTCAAACCGGCAATAAATTATTTTTTGGCCATTTGTGGGCATTTGTTGTTTACACACCCAGCCAACTCAAAGCACCCGTAGTATTCATTTTGGAAATGCGTGTCCTGACAAATGGCAGCCTAATATTTGCTGAGCTTTTAGCTCGGATTTGGTCTCCACCAAATCGTGAGAAAAATATCTGGCACTTTAGCAGCTTAATGTTAGGCTATGTTCAACAGCTAGTTGCTAACTTTGTATGTCGTCACTTTGATGCTGCAGTTAGTGTGCCATTTGTTTCTTGCTAAAAACAAATAAGGTTGATGACTGAGCAGTGAGAGTGAACCAAAAACAGTAAGTTGTGGCCTGTAAAACCAAAACAATGAGCTGAAAGATGCTGAAACACTTTGTAGAGTTTTGCAGAACTGCAGTCAAGATACCTATCAAGTTACATGTAGTCATTTGATCCATTGTTAACATACAAATATGATTAGAACAGCTTTAAGCTTTAGTATCTTTGGTTCAAATCGTACACAACAAACACATTTTCTCATTTACCTAGAGGTATGTATGCATGCAGATGCCACTATAGATACTATTTTGTTCTGCAACAAAATTTATTGTAATACATTGTTATGACCCTGGGGTCATTTATTGTTGTTTGTTATCTCACCCTGCACTGTCAGCTGTTCTCCTCACTTAGAGTGTGAGTGTATGCAGGTAATGGAGAACAGGTGGGAACACTGGATTGGTCCTCCAGAGCTGATTGCTACCTCCTGATTGGTCACCTGGATGACAGCAGCCATTTTAAGCCCCACTGACAGAAACTCCCTTCTCTCTCTCTCTGCCGTTCCCAACTTGCATCTGTGTATTGTGTGTTAAGTCTGTTTCCATTGCAAGTAGAGAACCTGTGTAGTGAGCATATTAAACTTTGTAAGTAGCTTACCTTAGTGATTCTGATTATTGTCTTGCGACAACCTTGTTTTGTTGGCTTTAGCCATTTTGTTTGCTATGTAGCAAGTTTCTTTGTTGTAGCTTTGTTGTGTCACCTAGAAGCAGTTAGTAGGAGTGAGAAGCCCCTTTTGCTTTTTGCTTGCACCATTTTTCTCCTGTTTTCCATAATAGAAGCCTAGTTTAGAGCTTTGTCTTTTCTTTACTTTGTGTTTTTTCTTTTGGAAAGTTTTAGGTTTTTTTTGTGTTTTGATTGTTTTGGGCACTGCTCATCTCTGAAGCTAATAAAAACTGCTAAATTGTATTTCCTTTGTTCTGGCATTGCTTGGGAATGGGAAGAATGGGAAGCCACACATTTATTACACATCCTGGATACCCCTAGACCTTGGGACCTAACTATCTCTTTCCAGAAACAGTGTCCTCATTACTCTGGAAATTCCACAAAGCTCACTGTCCTATTCCTTCAGAGGAACGTAGTTCCTGTGAAAACTGTTCAGTGAGGTACGTGTATGTGTATTGGAACTATCTGCGTGATTAAATACCATTAGAGCTTGACTCACCAAGTGAGAAAATATAATTGGATGAGCCATCCTTTTAACCATGTATATTGATGTGTACCATCCATTATAATACTGCTGCAACAATGCCAACTAATCAATGGTTGAGTAAACTGCCCTATAAATAAGAGGGAATTGGGAGAAGTTCATGAATGTGCAGATTTATAAAACAAAATTGTACACCTCTAAGACTGTACTCCCACTGTTCACCCGACTTAAAAGAGAAATCAGATCAAATCCAACTATTTACAAACCTGTCCTTAATTTCTGGGGCACATGATAGGCTGACCCAGCAGAGACACAATGGCGGTTCCTCCCCCTGGAATAATGTAGCGGCTCTTCTGGAATGCTTAGCAGGTTCCTGGAGGCCACCGCTCATTCAGCAAACAATCACTGCCAGGTAATAAAAGAAGCATTTGTGTGATATGTCAGCAGTGTGCGCGAGGCTTAAAAGCAGAGAGATGGTGTGGCAAGATTGCATTCATTTTTTCTCCCAGAGGGGAAAGCTATACTATTATTACCAGTAGCCATTGACACAGCTACAGTACTTCTTTGAAATGAAATGTGGCAAAGACACTGTCAGACGATACTTGTGCGATCACAACCACCATAAATTGCAGTTCCTGAGGTCCAATGATTCTCTGGTTACAGCTGCTGGTACAACAAAGGCTTGTCCCCAGTCGAAATCTTTCATGAGTCCAACAGGTAAAATTATGGCAGCATCCAACCAATCTTTATGGAGTCTGTTTCCAAAGTCCAAAGTAATTTATGAAGCCCAGTGAAAATGAGTTTGGTATTCTAAATGGAGTTTGACTAAATTTGGTGTTAATTAACTTAAAATAAACTAGACTATGTTTGCTAAAACATGCTATGCTAATTGTTTCCCATAAATCCCCTGTCAATCAAACTCCCAGTTATTCTGTTGGGCTTTCAACATATATAATTTGAGTTTTCGTGCTGTGTTACTGCTCTCGTGTACTCGTGTATATAGAAATGGTGGCTAAGGCTGTTTATGCCAATAAAAAATATTGCTGGTGTTGCTAACACGGGTGTCAAATGATGTCTTCTTCAAAAGCTGGTGCACGGACTTAAGATCCATCAGTAGTGTACAAGACAGCGTGTCAGAGAGCCATAAAGCTAGTCTGTACATGTGTGTTTTCTACATGCTCCGTAAAACACATAGAAACATACAGGTTTGTTTTGTCTCATCTACCTGTGGTGCAACCGTGAGCTACAGACTTATTAAACCCATCCATCATTTCACCCAGCGCCTGCTGTCACAGCAATGTAGTAGCTGGAGGACAGCACCAACACAGTCTGCGGTGGAAAATCAGCATTTGGAACACACCTGGTTTACATATACTGTACCCTCACATCCGGACCTGAAGTAACTCCCAGTTAACTAATGACCTCATCATTGTGTCAGTATGATTATGTCTTTGGCAGATCGATGTGCACATCGGTCATTGTCTGATTTAACAAACTCATGCTTACCTCAATTAATACAGACAAAGCACATGCAGTGGAACATATGATGCAAAGATGTAGAAAAAGACACGAGTCAAAATGTGCAGTAAATCAAGCTGTTTTCATATAATTGATCTTGGGATCACAGGGACCTCACAGGTGAAGTTAGTTATTTGTGATCTTAACTGAACTATTGTCATGTGAGTAATTGAACTTAGTTTCCCAGGAATCCTCCAGAAAGTCACACTCAGGGGGGAAGTCAGCCCATGAACACAGCTTGCAGCTACGATTGGTCAGTGACTTGTGACCTATGACGTCACCACACCAACAAAACCACAGCGGAGCTTCGTCTTCACTCTCGTTCCTCTGCTCTTTTCGCTGGCGGCCGCAGCAGTTTCCCAGCATGGCGCGCTCTGACCAGACACACGGAGAACTCTCTGATCTCACAACAGCATGAAGATCCCTGCAACCAGAACCAGAATCCACAGCGGACCTGCCAGGAACGCCAGAGCAACTTATCTTCCTTTACTCTTTTCTCTGACTACAACTTTTGAGGCAACATTACATTTACATTTATGCATTTAGCACTACTGGCATGGTAAACAAGTGAGACAAAAAAAAAGAAGAAGTGGTGACGCCCTGCATTTGAAGCAAGTCCGAATATGTGCCCTTTACTCGATTTAAAAAGATTTAAAACAGCACACACTATCTCCACTTTAATCTTGAGAAGCTACAAAGCTGCTGTCTCTGTCACTGTAACTTACACTGTCCATTTCCAGCTAAACTGAGGCTTACGGTTGAGCCTTTTCTCTCTGCTCTGCTCGCCTGCCATTCACCAGTCTTGTGCAGTTGTGCACGCCTACGACTCGTCGACAATTGCATGCATGTCACGGTTCCTTGCGGGTCTATTCAATTCAATTCAATTCAATTCAAATTAGCTTTATTGGCATGAATGTGTAACAACAATACTATAAGAACTACCCCAACCCCATACATTTCATTAAACAAGTAATTAAAACGTAAAGTAATCAAAGCGTATGTGTGTTTGTGTAAAAAAAAAAAAAAGACAAAATATAAAACAATTTAATAAAATAAATAAATGAAACAATAAGTGTGTGTGTGTGTGTTAAAAAAATAAAAATATATTAAAAATAAAATAAATAAATAAAACAGTAGGTGTGTGTATGTGTGTGTTAAAAAATAAAAATATATTAAAAATAAAATAAATAAATAAAACAGTAGGCGTGTGTGTGTTAAAAAATAAAATATATTGAAAATAAATAAAATAAATAAAACAGTAACGTGTGTATGTGTGCGTGTGTGTATATATTAATAGACAAAAAATTTAAAAAAATAATGAATTGATTAAAAATAATAATAATAAATAAAAAAAAAAATCAGTATCAAATGTAAAAACAAAACACTTACTAAAATATCAAACGAACAAAATAATAATAATTAGAAAATCTGTACAATTATTTATCAGTCTGAGGTTCCACTGGTTGTCCTCACTTCATGGCATGAGGAGACATATTTTGCAGCACATTTGGGCATTTCTCCTAGTAAATAGGGTCTGATATGAAATGTTTGCAAAGTGTTTTTGTCTTAGTGTTTTATATTTGGGGCATGAGGTTAGAAAGTGCAGCTCTGTCTCTACCTGTCCTCTGTCACACTGGGAGTCTCTCCTCTTGTGGTAGCCAGCTCTGTCTGTGGCGACCCTTTTCTATGGCCAGGCTGTGTTCACTCAGTCTGTATGTTGTCAACATTTTTCTTAGTTTGGGACATTTTATTGTACTCAGGTAATTTGCCAGTGTGAATTCTCTTTTTAGGATCAGATAAAATTGTAATTTATTTTGTGTTTTCGTTGTTTCTTTTCAGTATTAAATTTATTTTTCTTTCTGTTTGCTGATAATTTGGTTTGGTCTGCTTGAATTGGTGTTGCTGTCCTGAGGCTGTTGGGGATTGAGATCCTCAGGACCCTCTGGCTGATCTTACAATAGGCCACTTATTCCAAGTGGCCTACTGTTTAAAAAACAATATTCTTTGTGTGGTTCATCAATGGTGATAAATGATCCAAACGTTCCACAAAATTCATGCACAACTCTGCACAACACCGGCGCTGGTGGCGCTCTATCTCTCTCCCTCTTCTAGCACACACACACACACACACTACGCCACACATTAAGGGTTAAGGTTACAATTTCGGATCTATTCACTTCACTTTAAAAAGATTTATTTAAAGCTTCTTTCATTTCACATTTTTATTTACAGCATTATATGTTGAAATTTAAATCATAATAAGCTATATATTAACTTATAGGGAGAAAACCGGTAGTTCTATGTAAAATCAGACTGAGCACCTCATATAGCCAAAATGGTTTGACCCTTGTTTCATAACACCGCTGTGAAGATTTGCCTGTGTGTGTTTGAGACACACTGAAGTTTTACAGTAATTCCTTTTAACTTGGCATCGTTATACAGACCACATACATATACTTCGATTTGGCCTTAACACAACCACACACATGAGAGAGAAACTTAAATTTCTGCTGCACATGCATTCTTTTTCTGACCACGTGTGTTCATGCTCGTGCACATAAGACACACAGGCAGCAAAACAAAGATATGCACACACACTGATTGTCCTTGTAACACACACACATCTTTGTCTTTAGTTTAGTGCATTTTAGTTAGATTCATCTGGTGTATTTTTGCTTGGTTTGTCTTCGATCTAAATGCTTGTGTACATACATGGTGGTTTCTTTAATTTTGCATGAGAAGGAATACATTGCAAGTTACAAGATAAATCCTATTACTAATAATAATAGTTATTTATATTATAATGAGTTATTTAATATAAATATTGATGCCATTTAAACCCCAATCCCAAACCATAATCTTAACAGGTTATTACACAGAATGTTACAGGGGTTAAAGTTAAGAGGTTTGCATCAAAGAGTTTATTAGTCTTATTTTCATTTTTTTGAAGAAGACGGTCTGGTGATTTACGGTTTAAGGGTTCTATATAAATTAATGTATGTGACTGTTGTTAAAGTTAATCCTCTTAATTCTAACGCAGTGTTAAACACTGACAATAAAGCCCCATGATGTGGCTATCAGGAGCAATCTCATGGCTGTGGAAATGCTAAACAGCCTGGTGTGTTGGGTTAGGCCCCCAAAAAAGAAGAGTGCGCCTTGAAAGAGGCAATATTTTTCAAATTGTCTGCCTGGTGAGCAATGATAGAGCTGCCTGTCACATTTTTCTCCTTGACTACAGGGGCTCCCTTTAAGAAAAGCTCTCAGGCCCTTCGATGTGACACACAAGCACCGTTCCAGCCTTGTTTGCATTCAAATGTGATAAAACTAAGAGGTGACTTCCCCCACAGCTGGGCAGAAAACGGATTAGGTCAAAGTGACAGGCTTCTTGGGGATCCTGCCTCAGCGGCTAGTCACACTGAAGAAGAATAGAGGCCTCACTAAGCTCAGCTTTGGAAGCCAATTGAGGGGCTTTGCTATCCCTTTCACACTTCCAGTGTTCCCAATGGCAACCAGCCAGCCATGGTGACCTGCCACAGACAAGGTTAGTCATTCAGCACAATCTCCTCCCGATGCCAGGCCGCCAACTCTCCCCAGCTCTGAGGTCGGACTGCAGTAATGTGGGGTTTGAGTTTAAGCAAGTACATCACCAGTTTAACTCTAGCGTCTAAAGCTTCAGATGTGCAGTATTTGCCACAGTCAAAATATATCACATATCATATATGTTAGAAGTCAGAAATCTTATGTTTTCAACAATTTATGAAAACCAGAACATAGAAAGATGCTGTTTCATTATATCAAATTGCATTGTTTATTTTTTAAGTAAACCAATGCTAATGACAAATGTGAAACCAAACTTAAGGAAGAGAGTAACACAAAACATTTGGCAGACATGCAGATTTGACAGAACAGAGCCACCTTTGGTTCAGGTGCACTTACAGAAATAATAGTAAAATCTGTGTTTACATTTGCCAGAGCTGCACTGGCCAGTTTATGGTGCATTTAAACAAAAGCGGACATCTGGACATTCTGACTATTTTATAAACCACACACCTGTGAGTTTAGTCTCACCAGCATTGTTAGTTGACAGGAACAAATAGCTTGTTTTTAGAGCATTAAGCGTCACATTAATTATGAGCTTTCCTGAGGATGTTTTGTTTTTGGTTATGTGTTTGGTTTGTCTGTTGTCTCAAAGACCATTCTGCAAATTTCAGTAAAATGTAATGGAAAGTTGGACCATGAGCTGAGGGAGAGCTGATTCGTTTTCCCAAGACAAACTATATATAAGACTATATAAGACTAATTTCTGTTGTTTCACCATTCCTCCAATATATTTCATCCAGTCTTCACCAAATTTGGTACATACTTTGATTACTCCAACAAAGATTAACCATTCGTATTTGGATATGTAGTACCATGGTCCTGTAACCATTTGACATCATAAGACTACAGAAAAGGGAGTCTGTGGCTCAGGAGGTAGAGCGGGTTACCATAATTCTTGAATGCATTGTATTGCAGCTCCAACCAAACCTAGATGATACATGCACATATCAACTCAATATGATGAATTCACATGGCCATGGCAGAAGCAATCTCTCAAAAATCTGCCTGCTTTTTAGCATACGTAAGTTGATACAGATAAAAAAAAGAGCATTATTACAATAACAAATACAGAGGCTTGTACTTCTATCTTTATAAAACCTATTTTAAGGCAAAGGTTGTCTGTTTATTAGTGAGACATGTTTCTCTCCAAAATGTATGCCATGGTGCATTGACATGTTTATTTTCCAACAGACCCCTACTCTATGGTGGTTGGCCCCAGATTACAACCAGTTGACTGTCCATAAAGCTCAGTTTGTTTAAAGCTCAGCTCTCTGTTGACTTTGGCTTAATCCACTGCAAGACACAGGATGCTTCTATTTGAAAACAAGCAAACACAGTTTCATTTACATGCTATGGGACAGAAGTTCACATCGTCACGTGACTTCTTTGTTTTTGTCATTACAGAGTATAATGTGAAAAAGTACTTGTACCGGATACCAGTAATGCTTTTCCAACTAAATTCTACTATTTAAACTATTTAATTAGCATTTCAGGGTGTATTTAATAAATATCACCAAACTGTCTCTGATTAGCTGATTGATTGAATGGATTAATCCTAGCCCTGTATTTGAAGTTTATGTTTATGCACACAGTTTCCTCAATACTTGGGTGGATTATCAGAGGGTTTAGGAACTGGGCGCCATCTGCAGGTTCACTCTGTCTGAGGGCTGAATTCCATTATTCAAAAGGCTCACTCAACAACTTATTCATTCACACAGTCAAACCAAAAGATTAGAAGAAGTGAAAAAAGTAATTGGAAATTCACATTCAGCCAAATTAAGGAATTAGTTATAACGGTGTCTTTTTGAAGATGCTTCAAATAGCTAATTAAATATGATTTAGAGTGTGTTGTCTACTTGGCATGTAACACATCAGGGTAATGGATAGGTGATCAACTGTTTAGTCATGCCATTAATGATCAGTGTTGCAAGAGCAGGTGGCATTAAACCTGAAGGTACGATCACACTGAGGTGGTTAGCCGACTCTTGAGTTTGGGGAAGTTTGATCTGTGTTTATTGTCTGAGAGGATAATATCTTATGTTTTATGAGAAGAGTTTCATGAGGTGAAGCTCTTTGAAGAGACCTCGGCAGCTGTGTGTATCATGTGTCATCACTCACACATTACCAGTCCACATATTAGACACACACACGCACACCACCCTCAGCAATGTAATGTTAATCATCCATGCTGTATTGCATACTGCAGTAGAAAAGCTCAGGGAAGGGCTGTGTACTGCTCGTCATCGGAGGTGGGGTGGTTGGTCAGACGTACATTTACCAAACCAGCCAGTCAGTCAGTCTTCATCCTTGAAGTCTTTTCTCTTCTAAAACCACATTAATTACAGTTGTAGTTAGTTTTGCTGTGAGTTTTGTGGCAGGAGAAACAGTGAGATGCGCCTCGGCCTCCTCTCAAGTCCCTCTCCTCTTTGATGACACTGACAATCACAGAAGCATTAGCTATCCTCTATGGACGGGATGTCCTTGTCCCACCTGCCGGGGACAGTGCAGGTGGGGCAGTTCACACATGGCCTCTGTGTGGTGCTCAGCTTGGTAGCAAGTCCGGTGGTGAAATCCCAGATGAGGGTCTTTGGCAGCAGGGGGGGAGGTAAGTGTCCACTTTCTAAACAGCTGACTGAAAGAGGCCAGACAGGTCGTCAGGTGGGTAGCAGTGGGAAGGCGGCTTCTCCACGAAGAGGGTGGCTGGGTCTTCCTCTTCATGGATGCACCATTCATCTTCCTTGTCATAAACTTCCCACGGCTTTAAACATTGGTAAGCTCTGTGGATTTTCTCTCTGCTCAGGCAGGGCAGGACTTTGCTTGGGCCTGGGGCTGCCTTGCTGGAAGACAACAATGTCCTCAGCGACATCATCGGGTGATTGAAGATTGTGAGAGCAAGTCCATACTCGATGGGAGCAGTGTGAAAAAGGGAGAGATGAAACACTACCGTAACAGCGTTGTCACTCAATTTTTAAAGCTTGCACACTAAGAAAATAAAATCCTTTAGCTTTAGAACGCTGTGAGTGAGTCAGTTTTACCTAAGTTGTGTGATCAAAATGTATTTTTTCTCCAATCACAGTGCAGAGAAGAAAAGGTATAAAAACAAAGAAAACTAAACTTGTACAACCACAATAATCCCTGCACTCTTTCTTTATATTTGAAACTTGTATCCAGCCAACTGCATGGATGGAATTATACATATCCAGAAAGCATGTAAGAAAATAGGAATTAAATAAGAGTCCCTTGTGCAGTTTTAACATTACAGGTCACACAATCCTTTGATAATGATAACATTTATTGGGGGATTAACTGTGAGAAGTGCTGGCAGTCATTAATTTAGGTTTGAACTGCACAATATATTTTAAAATCCATACCTCAAGCACTCACAGCTGTTCTCAGGTGTCAGATATCACTTGGTGGCTGGGCTCTTTCTGTAATGATCTTGTCATGTTTGAATGAAGCTTTAACAAACATTTACATAATGGATAACAATGTCTGAAGCCTGACAAGAATCCTTAACTTTAACAGAAAAGGGTTCCTTTATTTTTCTGCTCACTGCTCACTGGGCCTAGCTCTTGAGGCTACAGGTGTGTCATTTTGTCTCCTGTTTATTTGTACACAAAAAAACTAAACTAAAAATCCTGATGGATCAGCAGGCCAAGGCACATAGGTAACTAATGTCACACTTAATATCCTATTTCTGAATTGCAAACTATTAAAATACAAGCACAAATGCAAAATAAATATATCTTTCAGCATTTTACCCTGACATCAGTTTAATATAGATTAGTGTACAAGGCTGACAATCCTCGTAGACTCAGGGAAGAAAGTATATGTTTTGTGACTGTCCAGAGCTCGTTGGACAGGTTTTCTACCTCTACACCAAAATAGTTTCCAGGCCCTCAAGGCTCCACATTCATTTCCGAGAGCCACCGTTGAAATACAAGAGCTAGCAGGCACTGCACCAGATAAAGATGACAAACCTCCTCAGTTTAACCCCTAAATCTGCAGTTCAAAATCACTCTTTAGATCTACAAAGACAGCTGCTTCCTCCCAAATCTCCCTTTCCGAATCTTTATGTCACATTATCTTAACCTCATCAATCTCCTGGTTAACTCTTATTGGGGGAAGGTGTGTTCAAAGATAGCCCCAGTTTGTGCCTTTCACGTATCAGCATACATTCTGGTCGCAGAGGTATGCTAATACACAAGACACAGACTCTGGCTGGTTAAACGTGTTCACTGTGAATAATAAACTGTTTCTGCCAAAATGTGAATCAATGATTATTTGCTACTGATACTTGTGTGTGTTCAATTCATACAGGTTACTGCCTCCAGGAAACAGCCATATGCCCTCACTCAAAGCCCGATTTGACAAAATATCTCTCCTTCTCCCGCCTACTGGCTAACTGCCAGCCAAATAAATGGAAACATTACAACCTTAAATTCATTGGATTTGTCAGACAGTAGGCTCACATGCTTGTTGGCCTGTTACACTGTGGATATTGTTCCTGGCTGCCTGCAGCCTTGGTTGATAGTTAGACAACTTTTAGTGCCTGTTAGTGTTTTGTATTTTCATTGAAATACTTTTAGCGTTTCAAGGTCGTTCCTTAGTTCTGCTTATGTCATGATACAACATACATATCAGTTGGTAGATTTTTGTTTATTTTTTACTGTGAAAATATTAGACACATACCATCAACACAAATATCACAGTAACACAGTCACTTGGTTTCTCATGTTTTCAGCTTTATGTAGCCTACAGCTTGATATTTTGGGAGGATAATGAAACATTTTGCTTACATACACATTATCTTCGTGTGCCCTGCACTCTGTAGCCTGAAAGGTGCGCAAATACTAAAAAAAACACCTTTGCAAACAGCAAAAAAAAATCGAATTTGTCTATTGCCTGCTGTAAAAATGTACAACATTTTTGGATACAATTTTGTAAGTGAACTAGGGAGATAGCTGAACCTCCAGAACAGACAAATCCAGTACAACATTTACACATGAATACAAACAAGACTGTGTAATTGAATGTTTCACACCTGCGTCTTGTATTCCCATACTGGGCCTTCCTTCTTGACCTGCCATTCGTACACGAGGATGGAGGCGATAGATCAAAGCCATGAACGCTAGGAAGGACCCAAAGAATTTTAACCTCAAGCGGCAGTGGTCAGCCTTTAGTTGTTCTGAGAGGAGAACGTCCCAAACAGTTTCAGCACCTTGGAGAGGGACACACTCTGCCACAGAGGGTTAACTGTCCATATGGAAAGATGGACTTCCAGGCCAAACTTAAAAATTCAAAATGGATAGTTTGGCTCTCATCTCTCCAGCAGTGAATTCAGACAAATGGATATTGCCACTAACCCAGCAGTCTTGCGATCTATGCTTGGGCCCCCTCTCAGGGCCCCCTGGGATACCATCCTGGACATCTTGGCTTTGGTATTTTGACACAGACCAATTTCTTACTTTGGTCTGGGACAGCCACAGTCAGTTAGGCCTGGAAGAGGGTTGTGGGCATCAGTCTGGCAGTGTGACCACTTGTGGAAGCACAGTTTTAGATATAGTCATTGTTCACATCAGGTTTGTGACGTTACCAATTTGAAACAATTGATTAAAAAGCCATACTTACTGCCTGATGTTTTGTATGTTGTCAACAGCTAAGAGTACAAGTCTTGCTTCCCTTTTCGTTGTCATCAATGTCAAACAAGGTTTTTACAAGGCTGACCTGTGAGACTACATAATCCAGCAATTCTCCAGGTATCATTAAGTGTCTTTGGGCAAGATACTGAACCCCAAATTGTGTGAGTGTGTGTGAAAGTGACATGAGCGATTTGAGTGGTTGGAAGACTAGAAAGGTGATTTGTAAGTACACATATATACACATATTGGAATACAGACCATGAACAAAATGTCAGAACTATAAAATCCTGTACATTGAATTGAAATCAAATACAGCTCACTGGTGCTGAAGCTCATCCTGACATCTAGAGGGAACGCAAAGTGTTTTTCTTGGTCATCGTCATGACTGGAAGAAAAGAGGGGACAACCTTCTTGATTCATGAACACAGGTGATGAACTTCAGCAAATCACATAGTGATCGACATAATGTAAATAATAAACAAAGAAGTTTGTTTCACGTGTGCGTGCCGAGAGGAGCGAGGGGATAGAGAGCCAGAGCTTTAGAACAGCACCAAGCATTGAAAGGTTGAATTTTTTTACAGCTTATTCCCTTAATGTAACATTAAATGAAATGTGCAATTCATATGTTAATCATGAATGACATCTTACTTGGGCTACCCACGTCAGTTGAATGCACTGCAAGAGTGGAGAGGGATGGTGAGTAGGAGGTGGAGTTATCACCTCCGGTCAGTCTCTGGCAAAGCCTTTGAACTTTACATTTTGGTGACTTCTATGTTCATTAAACAAGTATATTCTCTTCTGTACTGTAGAAACTGAATATCAAAGCATCTGATGATGAAGCATTTGATTTAGTTTGTTTTTCATAGGTTTTCGCCAAGTGACAGACAGTGCTGTTCCTGACCGTGTTATTACGCTGCATCAAATCCTTTGCATACAGCCAGCAGTTACAATTACAGGCTGTTTAAAACAAACAATTTTGAAATTTGAGCGAAAATGCTCTGGAGCTGTTGTTCGGTACACAGAATAGTGTAATCTCCGGGTTAACAGCAATCCAAAAGCAAATATTAATCTAGTGCTAACATGCAATTGGCTGCAAATCTTACAGTTGTTTGGGAATGGAGATGATAGTGAAGTTGTCAGAGGACTGCTCTGAGAGATCAAGGTCACAGTTCACATCTGCACCTGGTGCAGGCTCACTTTAATGACATAAATGATCCGAATTATAGGGCAAATGTTTTATCTCTTCCATCATCACCTGCATATAGCTGCCCTTTGGAACCAAATGAATGTCTTTATATTGAATGTGCTGAGAGAAGGAACCTTGCAGGTGAACACATTACAAAGGAGTGCTGCTCTGAATAAAGTAAGTCCAATCGTCTAATCTACAACAATGAGATGCACCTCCACACCTGTTTATCAAAGAGATGTATTACGTCTCCTTAAAAAGTGAAAGGTTAGGTGTGAGCCCTTCGTCTGAAAAGCAATGAAGCTAATTATGTCTTCACATACTCTGATGACTCAGACAGCAGGAAAATTACTGAGCTGTCCCCATCAGTCAAAGGGTCTGTCTGGGGAGGAACGCTACATCACGGCAAACTGAGATAGATGTGAAGCAGAGGCCCTCCTCCTGTTTCCTGCCAGAGGGCCGATAAAAGAACTGTCACTTTCCTGAAGCCTCTGGTAGCACTGAGGCTGAGAGATAAGTGATAAAAAAGACAGCATGATAGAGACTGATGGTGCCTAGATCTAGATCACAGCTCGGGTACTGTTCACACCGACAGCAGAGGGCATGAAGAACAAGGGCTCTTCTCAGTCAACATCAGAAACAGACATGACACCAGAATTACTGGATGAGAAATAATTACCAACCTGGCATCACATCAAGCAGTGGTTCACCACAAATTAGCACTAAAACAGGTACAGGTGTGTTTGTGCTGGAAAACCCTGAGGCAAAACTGTATATTGAAGTTACAAATCTCAGTGGCAGTGAGAGGCAGTCATTAAACATGTTTACATCCAGTGACAATGCCAAGTGGCTGTTTCCAAAAAGTATATTTTCTGTAAATGGAGAGTAGTGTATATATAGTATAGTATGAGAGTGCCGCTCCACCGATTGCTAAACTTTTACTTTAATACAGGGTCTCTGGATAAGTATGATGTAAGTCAAACTTCTTAGCATTTGTGCCCTGAAGACTGAGGGGCACTGGGCATTGTGCTGTTACTGAATGTTTAATGTGGCTCGTACACAAAGGAAGCTTACACCTCCTTCAGGATCCATACAAAAGCAGGGAGAACGGCCCAAGAACCTTCCTATCCAGAACCACCATGGGGAAAACGCCATTAGGTCCAGACCATCTAGGCACCTGTGACAGATGACAAGCAACCAAACAAGTCACACTCAACTTAGGTTTGATATCTGCAGTGTTAGAACCACGTTCAGGAAGTGCAAAACGGGCAAAGCTCCAAGCTAGGCAACATTACTGGGAAAATGTGGAACGTCCGTGCAGATCAGCTGTGTGATATTTTCTGTCATCTGTTTGTCCTTGGAGCAGCAGAGAGTCCCTAGAATACAGAAGCACAGAAAATGTCCCAGATGGAGCTCAATGACTGCAGGCATGTGGCATTAACTTCCCCGGTAATGAAAGTATTTGAGAGACTGAGCAGCACTCAGCTGCTCAGCAGGTTCGAGGGTCTTCTTGACCCTCTGCAGTTTGCCTACAGGGCACTTTACTCAACTATCTCTAAATGCGCCTTGATGGAACAAAAATGTATGCAAGACTTTGATTGATTTTCTTCTGCTTTTAACATAATTAAGCCCCACATGTTGGCTGATTAACTGCTACTGTTTGTTTTCAATGATGTCAAATGGATTGTGGAGGGTTGCAGACCCCAGACAGTCAGAGTAAATGGTGTTCTTTGAGCAGCAGTTGTCCTCCACAGGCTCCCCACAGGATTGTGTCCAGCCCCCTCTACTGTTCATTCTCTATAGAGGTCAGCACAAGGAAAGGTAAATTTTTAAGTTTAGAGACGACTCAGGTGTTGTCAATCTGCTTCATGGAATTTATTTATGACATGGACCTTAATTTTCACTGTAATGATCACTTTACATTTTCAAAACCAAACATATAGTTATTGGCTTCCAAACAGCATCACTTCCACCTTCCCAGACTGTTGTTAAAGTAGAAGTAGAAAGTGACCTCCAGCCACCATGCTACTTGTCTTGATACAAAATTAAGCTTTGATCTGAGGCAATTTGTAAGAAAGAACAACAAAGGCTGTATTGTCTGCAGATGTTAAAAGTTTTTAATGTTGACAGACACCTGCTTCGCCATCTCACCGTTGGTATAGCAATCTTAATGTATGATCTGAAACAGGAAACATCGTCTAGGCAGTTTGTAAAGTCGCTGGTGAGCAGCAGTAGCCTTCTGTCTGACATTTACAGCAGACAAATCACACAGAAGACTAAATCATTTCAAATCCAGACCATCCTCTTCACATCCTTCCCTCTGTTCAGAGATACAAGTTTCCAAGAATGAGGTGCAACAGTTTCAATTTTCATTCATAATATGCGCAATACATGCTCTTAATTCTAATACATAAAAAATATAAACTTAAGCCAAGTAGGCAGGAGAAGGCTAGAGTCTTTGTCAGTGTTAGACTTAAGACTGTGAGCATTTGGCTTTTTCCTGGAGGCAGTATGCACCACTGCAGACCCGACATGACTCGAAGTCGCAAAATGTATTTATTTACTTTTTGGCAGCACTAGTAGACGCCATCTGTAACGGGTTCTCATCTCTATATACTGACGCTTTCAGACAGTGTGACAAAACGTAATTATTTGACGCTAAACGCACCCTCAAATAATTACGCCACCGTTTGCTACGTTTCAGCAACACAAAGAAGGCTAACCCTACCTACTAGCCCATTGGCTGTGAGGCCGATGCGCACAGCTGTAGGGTTAGCCGGTCGACATGCATAAAATTAGTGACTTAGGTTTAGGCACTTACATTTCTGATGGTTATGGTAAGGGTAGGGGGCTTCGGGGGGCTGTCAACACCTTTAACACAAACATAGCTAGCTAGCTAGCACTTCCGGTCTGTATGGACACAGATGCTGAAGGGTACCTTTAGCATCAAATAACTACTACTACTACTACTTTGTCACTTTTTCTGAAAGCGTTGGTATATCAAGTTGCATCTGGATATAATCAGGATACGGGACACTTGAAGTGACTGCTGTAAATGTGGTCTTTGGAAGGCACTGGCAAACAACCTTTTTGTTGTTTTAAATGCTTTAGGATGGTAACATAAGAATGTTTACTGCAGCCGAAAAGTGGCGTAGTAGTAGTAGTAGTACTACTAAGTAGTCTTAGACATAGCTCTGGTTTTCGCTAGACAGAGGTAACCTGGAGGAGGTATTTGTGGGTAATGAGAGGGAGGGTGACAGGCTTTTCACAAGCATGCTGAATATCTGTATTCAGGAAGTTCAACACCTGGTCCATGCTGTTCATTGTCACAGAGTGCATGCAGGCGGTCTCCTTAAATTATCATGTCTTCATAGACGTCCCCTCACTGGTCCTACGTCCATATTAAGTCATTAAGTTCTCAACCTCTGCCATGCAGGTTATTAATAGACATAATTTGGACTTAATTACAGGTTTATAACTCATCAGTAATGATAGAAAGCACTGACATTCTCTTTGAAGCGAGATCCCAATCTTCTGAAAGATGGATAAGCAGAAGTCCTGCAGATCAAGCTGATACCTTCATGTCAACAGCCTGAGGGATTATAAAGGGAAAGGCTTGTTAATTTGTAAAACACACTGTCACTTCGGTTTGGAAAATTACACGTGGCAGCAAGCCTGAGTACTGTGCCACTGCTGCAGTGGAAGTCAAACAAATTTATCACAGGAACTACTTTTATGTGTGGGTTTGAGGGTTTTCAGGGGTCAGTGGTTAGAAATGTGAATCCCTTGGCCTGTGTGGACAATATCTGTGATGGATAATTTCAATATTAGATTATCTGCCTGTGGTGCTCAGATTAGCTGGATTTCTACTGTCACCAGTTCACTTGTAAACACAGATATACAATATGAGCGGCTGATTCAGAGGCGGCCTATTTTGAACAATGTTCTCTTTATGTGTCGCCTTCTGTGATCGTTTGTCAGCCCCCCCTCACCCTCCCTCGCGTTTGGGTTTCCCAGCAGTCAGACAACTCCGGGTCAGTCTGTCAGGTAAGTTTTACCTGAAGCTGAACTCTGCACCACCTTCTGTCGTAGCCGGCAGCACCGGCAGCACTCTCTTATCCACTAAACAAACGGTGAATTCCAGATTCATGCCCCGAGGCTGTGATACTTCCACCGCACATAGCCCTAATGTGTTTTTACATGGAGCTGCTAATAGAAAGAAAGGGAGGATTTGTTCCTTTGCTGCAGCTCATATCTAGGAAAGGATCATGTAGCTGGTTGTCAGAACATTTCCCTACTTAAAATTACATTTAAATCATCATGCTAAGATGAGGGATCTGCTGTTTAACACACCTGCAGATTAATATGCTATGAAATAATCAGTCTAAATATGGTATTCTGGAGTGCCAATTTTAAGTCACTATTTTGTTAATCTCTGGTTAAACCCCCAGAAAATTTGGTTGTAAATCCTGAGCAAACATGCAAAAAGTAAATAAAAAAAGAAGAAAAAAACTTTGCTCTGAAAACTCAGTTAATCTGTAACATCAGGACTTTGTCGGCCGTGACGAAACAACCAAACAACTGTCAGTGTTGCTAAATCCTGATTGGTGTGAACAAGTAAGTGACATCATTTCCAAATGAGCCCCACCCATCTCAGGTCAGGGCCTTCACGAAAGGTGGTAGTATGGTGCCTTACAGACGTAAAACATTTGGACAATATTTATTGTCAATTAAGAGGTCAGAGATCTGGAACAAGTTACCGGCTGCTGTGAGGGAATGTCCGGCTTACCCCAGCTTTAAGAACCAACTCAAACAATGGCTCAAGACACTTCAAATTTGTGACCGCTAACACCATACACCAACACCATTTACCATACCAGATCCAGCGCTTTACTGCATTAAATAGCACTTTAACATAATTAAAATGTACTTCATGTAAATAGAGAAGCACTTTACTGCGTATGTGTATATGTGTGTGTCTGCCGTACTAGTGTAGCACCCTCCTGCACTAAACAGCTCTCAAACATAATTAAATTGAACATTATTTCATAGAATGGCACTTTACTGCATAAACAGCACCTTAAATTACATAATCCCTGTCTGCTAACTGTGGTGTTTTTTAGAATATGTTGTTGAAAATTGTGGCGTCTCTTAAATTGTGTTGTATCGTATCTAATTTCAATGTTACATTGTACTGTGATGACCTGACGGGGGACTACAGATGTAAAATAGCCTTTGGGCTAATTCTGCAGTATTTACATTGCTGAAAAGCTTAGATGTCCATTAATATGCACTGTCCCTTTTAAATAAAAAAAAAAAGAAACAAATAAAATCTAAAAGTGAAATAAACTGTTGTTATGTCAACCCACATTAAGTTGACTCTGTAAGGCTTTGCAGTCAAGCAGATAGCACTGTGGTAATATGACAGCAGTTAGTTAGACACTTTAGGTTGAGAATGATGTTTTTCATTGATATTTACATTTGTCATATTGTGTTAAGATAAAAGCTGAAAATATCTGACTGGGCCACAAACCTGTACAGGGCAGGAATTTCCTTGAGGCCATGCTGGCCATGGCTGCTGTGCCCCATCAGTTTGGCCTTATGCGTTGTTGCGAGAGTTGCGTTGTTGGTCCTTTGATCATGCACCAGCCCTCAGTTGAGGTTCTGCAGCTGAAGCTGTATTCTAAAAAGCAGAATAAAAATAAAAACATCTTCAACCCTTAAGATAAAATCATAATTTCCCTGGGCGTTTCAGTTGATGGACTTGCTGCCCTGGCATTTTCCGTTGTGCCCTCAAAATACTGGCCAGTGGCCTTGCCTTGGCTAATTATCATTGCTGGCTGCTGCAGTAGCTGAGACAGGCTGAACTCATGTGGTGTATCTGTTATCTGATTCAGGTTCAGATTCTGGCATGAGCGTATGGTTGTCAGTCTTGGCTAATGTTACAGCCACAGTCATAGCCATACAGCTATAGCAATAGCATTTCCCCACAGCTATAGCTGCAAACATATCCACAGCCACAACAAAGGGTGGGCCCACTTTCACTGTGGTCACAGCCAGTGGCCATGTCTACGATCTGGGCTCAGCTTTACTAGGTTTGTGTTGTTGTATTTGTTATAGAAAACTGAAACTGACAGAACATACATTAAACAATTAAATATGGATTTTTAAGAAGACACCCTACCTTATGTTCCTTTGTTAAGTGGCCATGGCATGAGTTTTGACAAAACTCTCAGAGCAGGGTATCGTTGCTTTTTATATTATATTTGGCATTTCATATTTATTATTATTTAAGACAGGATCATGCCAGTTGGCCCATGAACCCCAGTTTACAATAAGGCCTGTACACACCTGGACATTTTATCTGGGGAGTATTTGAGTCTATTATTATGTCTATACCTTACAGTGTGTAACCCAGAAATGAAATGCACACTATATGCTGAGGACTAGCAGCTGCAGGAGTACAGAGGATGGATTCCAGACGAGGAGAAGGCGTCTGAGGAATGGTCTGTAAAATTAAGTCCTTCTTCTTGAATTTCTTCTGCTGTTTTATAAGAGTGGCAGCAAGTTGTTCCCAGTTCACCACCACTCAACGACTTTACACATCAGGATTTCTGTGGCTCTGGAGGAGCTTTGCTGAATCCAAAAATAACCTGATAATGTCATAGTGATGTTATCAATCCTTATCAAGATATGGGCTTGGAGACTACACATTTTTAACAAGTCTATATCACAAATTGGGGGCATGAGGGATAAATATACAGGCGTTTATGTTGTGTTTATGTCATATCGGCGTGATATCCGGCTTGGCACTTATGGAAGTGCCATACATATATACATATAGCTTACTATACAAAGGTAGTGGTATGGTAATGTGCAAAACCAGCATAACACAAAGTTCCATGTCATGTATTTGTGGTGGAGTACGGAGGAAGAGGTGAAGTTAATGAGTCTCACAGCCTGAGCAAAGAAGCTGCTGTGTAGTGTGGTGGTACAGCAGTCTGGTGGCATGAGGATAAAAGGAGACAAGGCACAATTATGTTTTTTCTACCTCATGTTTTTGTAATGATAATCAAATGACAAAACATTCATTTTCCTGCAAGATTACATCTGCTCTCAAAGACAACACTAGCTTGTCTGAGTAGTTTTATATCAATAACAGAAGTGGAGATTAAATGAACAACACTGAGGTTCAAACAGTCTTGTAACTTAGAACCTTAGAATAAAGTCTGACATTTCATTATCATTCTGCTGAATCATCAGCACTGAATCATCAAACTCTGCAAAGCCTCCAGATTCTCGTAAACAACTCCAGTAGTTGCATGAATGCAGCAGGGTGTTGCTGTTTGTCCTGATTTATTCCGCCTAGGGAAAAACACCTACTGATGTGTTCGTCTGACAGGTGGAGAAAAAGAAGGCACTTGTGCTTTGTAGGCCCATACCACAGACAATTAAACACATGGCTGTTTGGAGTAGAGCACACAAGCAGGTTTTACTAGTGAGGACAGGACTGCGCTGGAATTCCTGAGGTGTGCACTAAGTCGGCAGTAAAAACACTCCATGTATCTATCCAAGAGTCCCACACACAGGCAGCCCAGTGTAAAGTGGTCATGCATCCCGACGGATCTGTCACCAGATGCTTAGTGTGTCCCACAGTCGCTGACGGCCCTGGCCCGTCTCTTTGTCTGCCTGACTGCTGCACAACAGAGCAGATTCACATTCCCCACATCCACAGGCAGCACTCTGTGGGAGAAGAATTTATGACGACCTGACACACAGTTTGTCTCCTCAATTTGTCATCCAATGAAAGGATGCTCATTAGCTGTGGATGGCAGTTATTTCCAATCTTAAAAGTAGAGGCAGAGAGCATCTGGCCTTTGTGGTGTGGTCGACTCCAGGTAGAAACCCCACCGCTCAGCGCTGGGTCAGGCCACATCGAGACTGTAGGACCTGTTCATTTAAATGCTTTTGTCTGCTGTGCTGTCGCTGGGAGCGGGTGAGGAGTAAATCGCAGAGGGGCTTCCTGCTCTAATTCACAGGGAGTCAGGGCTCAGCCCAGGCTGAAACCCAGTAAAGATTCCACACTAAAGAGGGCAGATGGCTTTTGTAATAACAAATATTTAAAGAGAACTCAATACTCCAGAAACATTGTTTCTCTCAAGGGAAGCTCTGTCCATTACTTGGTTTTGGGAAATTTATTGGCTCTAAATCCATTTGCAAAAGTTACTCAAGGCAACAACAACTCTCTGGAAAGAGAGGAATGTCCAGCTGAGAGGAAGACAGAGATAGACATCCAGAGAGCGGGGAAGAAAGAGCACACGTGGTAGTCACAATACAACTTGGACTGCCGTTAAAAACCGAGGTTTCTATGAAAATTGATCATTAAAATTGATAATTAATGAGGAGGTGGTGATGGCACAATGGATAAGATGCTTGCCTTTGGTGTGAGAGACCCGGGTTCTTACCCATCCACCATTGTGTCCTTGAGCAAGACACTTCACCCCTAGTTGCTCCAGAGGCGTGTGACCTCTGACATGTATAGCAATTGTAAGTTTCTTTGGATAAAAGTGTCAGCTAAATGAATAAATGTAATGTTAATTCATTTTATTTTTATTTTTTCTATATAATAATAACATGGTATCTGTATTTCATGCAATACACATCATTGCAGACAAATATGGTCTGTCTGCAGCCTAAACAATAACTTGAAACCATGCTTAAATTTAATCATTTATATAGTTTCCAAACTGTTAAAAAACAAGGCAAAAATGTCTTAGTAATGCAGATGGACATCATATATTTTCAACATTTGCAATACATTTTATCTTAAGAGCCAGTAACAGAATCCTCAAGCAGTGAAGCCAAAATGAATAGTTGACCCCCACAAGATGAATAGCATTTACAATAGATATTATTTTAACATGTTTTGTTTTGTATTATGATTCAAATGCCCAAAAATGCATTCTGGGACAATGAGTAACGCTGCTTGCCATTGCTTGCTGGTTTTTCTTATGCATGTAAGCACCTGGGTAAAACCCTGCAAGCATGATTCACTTGTAAAGTGGAGTCTGGTGGACGTCTTTTCACAACATAAATAAATCATCTTGAAACTGAGCTGATCTCGGCGGAGAGTCCAACAAGTAGCTTTGATTGAGGCATAAAGTAATGTCGCAGGCTGTGTTTGTGTGTGTGTGTGTTTGTGAGTGTGTCACACTAGTAGTAGCACAGAAGCAGACTGCATGCCACACAGTGAGACAGCACTGGGATCCGTCATCAGAACCATTATCCTTTGTTGTAGCCAGACCCACCTACATCAGGCGATGAAAGTTCAGGTTAAAGTGCACTCGGCTGAGAAAAGCTCTCTGCTTTCTCAAATAACCAAATTAATTTGGCTTGATAGGACGGAAATGTTTGTAACCATTACATTACTGTGCAACTGGGTGAACTGGCCTTAAAGTCGAGCCTTTTTAAATACTTAAATACAGAGAGCACAAGTTCATTTCCAATTGCTTACACTGCATTTGCATTCTTACGTTACTGACATTTTAAACAAAAGTTACCAGTATGATTATTAACATTTTCTTATTATATCTGTACTAGATTGTACTTCTATTGTGTAATTGCTATATCTGTTTAAGTATAATTATCAACCCTATGCTTTTCAGTTAAATCCAGTAATTTACTCCATCGTCTCAGATATTCAATTTCTTGATTTCCACTTGTGTATCTTATTGTTTCTGTTTCTAAATTAATCTAATTTTTACCCTCCATATTTAAAATGACGATGGTGTGGGTTTTAACCATAAAGATGGACGACACGTCGCCACTTCTTCCCAGTTCAAAAAAATGAAGCCAAAATATACATGGCGCTGCTGTCTTGCGTTTGTGATGTAATTGTAACCTGGGAGACTTAGTGAACTACTGTAGCTGACAACGACTAGCATTCTATGCAAGACAGGAACACGTTGGCACTAGTTAGTCACAATAGCTCTCCAAGCTCCCCTCTTTATTTGTACTGTGCTGTTTACTCAGCTGACATTTCATTCTCATGATTGTACATCAATTCAGTAAATAGTTAATGGTAACTAAATAAATAAATAAATATTAAATATATTATTGTTTTTTCAGTTATGATCAGCGCTGAACATCATGGCGGTATGAACAGTGATGCGTTCACTTACGGTTGTACGTACTGCAGTGCATTTGAACAGTGATGCAGACTTTTAGCTTAGGGGAAAAAGTGAACCATCTATGTGGTCGGTGACTACGAGTCTCTGAACTGAACCAAATGATTAGAATTGGCCAAGTGATTAGTGATTTCCACCTCTAATTGTGATTTAGATGTAACTTCTTTGTTCCCTCAAATGTTTGAGTGGGCATACATCTGCATGTCATTTTACAAAACATGGCCATTTAGTTGGTGTGCTCTGGCTTCATTTTGTCAGACACATTTTTTAAATAATATTTCAGAACACTGGAAGACGGATTGATCGGAAACCACAAATCCTTAAATTCCTTTAAATGGTCATTTCTTAATCATCATGCACATTTTGCTCGAGGTGTTGCAATATTTATAACACATTTAATACTTTAGCAACATCTGGATGGAAATCTTTGTTGTTGAAAATAGCATGCATTACGAGGAAGTTCAGATATGTCTATTTTATTTGTTGTTTATCGGCTGTGTCATTCTGCTTATAACTTCACATTCCCACAGAAGAGAAGTGCTGATGCAAGGTGCGGGATTATTGATTGAGTGTGCAGAAGGACAATAGCAGGATCCAGATTCCCACAAGGCTACAGTTAATTCCCTCCAAGTCTCGCAGCCAAACCACAAACACAGGAGAGGCCACCCACAAAAATGTTTCTCATAACAGCTCCAATCTCCAATGATAAGCCCAGAGCCAAGATAAATAAGAACACACTCCTCTGCAAGCCTCCTAGTTTACACTGTAAATACTGCTGGAGGGTGCAAGGCAGTTGGTCAACATTTCCTCTTTTAAGTCTGCCACACCCCAACTAGCGTTACAGGTCCTCAGCTGTGGGCTCGTCACAGCCAGAGGTAAAAATCCTCTTCATGGAGCTTTCCAGAAATCTGGTCCAGGGATCAGTTGAAACCTGTGAATTACCATGCTCTCCACATGGATTGTTTCTTCAGTGAGTATTAAGATACTGACTGGAAAAATACATTCAGATACAGAAACATTTGCAGTGGTCTGTTTAAGACTTGAAAGGTCAATCCACAGTTTAACATTTAAATCTGAAATATTTTAGCTTACATGACTTCCTAAATGGTAAATGGCTACATATATAGCGCTTTAATCCAAAGCGCTTGATATGGTTTTTGCCACTTATTCACCCATTCATGTGCACTCACATACCGCTAGCAGCAAGCTACCATGAAGGGTACTGGCCAACCATCAGGGGTAATTTGTGTTTCAGTGTCTTGCCCACAGAGACGTCGACAGACGGGACCCGCTCTACCTCCTGAGCCCGTGGACACACTTTCTTCTTGAATCTGTGTTTGAACTTTCTGTGCACATGCTAAACCCCTAAATTCATTATCACCTCTGATGTGTATATGTTGAATGGATGAAACAGATCCTTCAACCTTTTTTGTTTATCAAACATAGAGCTAGGGAAGATATCTGCCACTTCAGAGGGGAAAACCCGTCTGGCCATTCTTGAAGCTGGAATTAACAGGAAACACAAAGTGCGTGTCGAAAGACAACTGAAGGAACGGAAGCAGAGTTGTGCTTTGTTGGCCGGTCAGGTGTCGTCTCGCCTCTGACCTCAGCATAAGCTGGAGCTTTCAGACAGCAAACATCTTCCCTGTGAAACAGCTATTGTAATTCAGATTTTTTTTTTTTTGCAATTTGGATGTGGGCCAAAATGGTTGCCTGATGATGGAGGCTCCACTTTTACCACAGCAACATTACATTTGAAAACCTGAAATAAAATTTTCTGAGCACATTTTATTATTTAAAATTCAGTATCTTTATTTTTAATATAAAAGCAGTGTTGCATTCTAACGCCAGGAATCCTCCAGTTATGGCACGTTACAGCTGCGCCACTTTTGATGCCTCCATAGCCATTCGTTTCATCAGCGGAGCGTGCAGCCTGCCCCACATTATTTACTTGTTATTAATTTATCCTTTTTGTGCTTCTACTACCTTCTTCACAACTCTCTGTGATGTGGTAATCAGTGTATTTTTGACTTTAGAAATATAAAGTTGATCTGAAAGCTGACAGTGAAGGGCGTGAGTCATTCAGAGTAAACTGGACTTCATCTGGGAGAATGCTGAGAGTTTCAAATTTATCTTTACAGTGCTGCTCCCGTTCACCTTCATTGTGTTGGAGTGTGGCCAGAAATCACAACACAACACAAACATCTCTCAAAGCTGTGCAACTAATTTATAACAACATGTAACAAAATGATCAACACAGGTCTATTTAATGAACTACTGCTTTTTTAAGTTTTGGTAAACTGACCCTTTAAAAAGCTTTGAGTAAAAGTACCTTGTGAGGACTAGCAGCACTATGGAGCAATGTTTTTACGAGTGGGTCCACATGTTTGTATCATGCATGATGACTCACATGCACGCACAAGAGCGCAGGGTAGAACAAGTCACATCCTGCCATTGGCGGTTGTTATTCCACTGATCAGCAGTTGGTGGCAACAAACAAAGCAATGTGTGAGTAAAGGCAGTAAAGAATAAGATTGTTTGCAAGCAAACACAGATGTTTAACTGATTTTGAAAGAGCAGCATTGCTGTGTTTTGCTGTTTCATTAGAAAGGAAATAAACTCAACATATTTGTTAATCCAAGGATACACATCATGAGCTTCGGTGAGCAACACTGAATGTAAACATCTTCTAGGTCCTGCTTAACATAAGATATCTGCTATCAGCATCATTACAGCACAAAAAAGATATGGGATGTAAAAAATATATTTTTGTAAAAAAATATCTTTAAGTGCAGTAAGGTTGTATAGACTCACAAACACACTTAGAAGGTAGTATACAAAATATGAGTTGGTAAAATACAAAATAGCTTGAAACACTGGAATGCTCTTCTAGTTTTTGGTGTGTATATATGCAGTACATGTATATCTGTCAATCTGACAATGCTGTCTCCTGTGGCAATCATCAATCATGACTGTCTTTTCGGTGTTTAATTCCTCCACAGTGATTATCTCTACATTGCCAGATGACTTGAGGTTAATACTGCTGTTTATAGTCTCCACTTCTGAGAAGGTGCATGATCAGACAAACACTGCATGGCCAGCAGGCTGAGGTTTTGTAAATGTGGAAAGTGGGAATTCCCTGTAGTGCTGCTGGTGCTGAAGAACCCTCCCTGTGGTGTTTTATAATAGCTAGCAAATTGACTTATCAAACGAAAGGGCTCTTAAAAATGATTATCTTTATTTCTAACTTTATTTCAACTTGAACTAACTGTTTCTTAGTTGCACCGTTGCTTGTGCCCCTGGGCGAAACCTATTTGGCAACCAGCCAGTCAACAAACACGTTTTGAAAGGTCACGTGATTTTGTATTTATTCATGGGGTGTCTGACTGATAATGACTCCTTCGACCTTGATTGATATATGCTATTGGATTGAAGACCCACATATCTTTGACTTGCCATTTGAGGTATGGACAGTCAGTAGGCACAGTCACCACTCCTATGTTCACGCCATCTGCCACCGACAGGCTGGGGTAAAGGCAAAAGTCCTGATGGGGCTATTTGAAATCAGCCACACACCCACATCTGCTCTGGCAGTACTTAACACGACCTCCAAATGGAACATGGAGAGTGATTTCTACATGAATAAGCCAACAAGGAGATTTGCCTCAACCTGCCCTATGTGTAAAGGTTGGCATCACTTGGGAAATATGGTCAAGATAACTACTACCAACTATTATTTTGTAACAGTGCAATGAAACTGAATAATGTATCCAGTGAGTGCAATTTACAGTTTTCTACAGTATGTAAGTTCATCTCTTTCCCAGACACACAAGGTGTATGGGGTTCAAAATCGTCCAACCATGTTGGGGAAGCTACAAAGTCAAGTATAGAGCTACAACAAGAAGTGGATAGAAGAACATCTTCTTTTGTTGTGTGTTCTCTCTTGATGAAGAAAGTGCGCCAACTGAAGCACAGTGGGGAGCTGTGCTTTATAGATTCCTTAGGGAATATGGACAGTGTTGCTCCTCCTGACCCATAGCTCTGCCAGACAGAGGATGAGCAGACTATTTCTGAAGGGCTATTAAAACAAATAGTTGGAGAGAAGGCCTTTGCTGGCAGGGGACAAGCAAGACCACAGATCATTATTACAGATGACTGTAGGGCAGAGAGTGGAGCTCTGGGCCTACGCTCATTCCATCTGCTATCAGCAGTTTGGAGGTGGCTGTGGAGCAAGGAGACTGGTGTGGAATACAGAGACAGAAGAAACTCAATTCACAATGATCAAAGAAATGCTATACTGTAAAGAAGTAGCCAAGGCTTTACAGCAAGGCAAGAGAGCATCCTGTTGCAGTCAGGTTACTCTGCTCACAACAGACAAATAAAATGTCTAATGTTCTGCCATAGGACAGAAATTTCCATAATCAGATCAAATTACATTTGTTAATAAAATGTGATGAAGTCGTGAAGCTGTTGTGTTTGGATACTTAATTAGTAAATACAATAGTGTATATGCCCCTACATAAACGCATATGTACAAAATTTCAGAAGCCTAAATAATAAATTACTGCATTAAGCTTACTTATCGTGAACCTGTGCCTGCCTGTGGTGGGTCCTGTCTCATCTGCGCCTACCACAGCAGCAACCTTTCCAATAAGGAAGAGGTCACTTAATTTGTCACATACATTCTTATTTTTTCAGCACAACATTGGCCATTGAGCCAATCAGATTTCAACAAAAATAAGGATCAGTTCAAGTTGGGAGGGGCCGCTTATATCCCCCCCTAAACTTGAAAGTATTTGTTTGGCCCAGGGATCTTCCCGAACTTCCCGATGAAGTGTTGCAGCAATGTTGCAGAAGCAATACATGTCCTCTAGGACAAGATACTGCAGAGGAAAGACACTACAAGCAACACCTTGTTAATGTTGCCCTTGGACACTGGTAATCAGTGGGTAGTGTTTTTGTAGACACACTAGAATTTAGTTGTCAAAGGCCACTGGTCCATGGTTAATGCCGATCCCTCTTATGTTTTATAGAAACAATCTCTTTGGATTTATTGCAACCCCGGAAACTTACTCAGCAAGCATATCAGCTGTTAAAGGGTAAGTACATAAAAGTAACATCGATAAGGGTTCAAAACAATGTAGGCAATGTTGGAAAAACCAACATGAGACAGCTAGATTTTGAAATTAAAATCCATTCAGGCCTCCCTCCAAAGCACACAGCTTCATCCTGTAGGCTGGCTCACCTTTATCATCTAAACTAATACTCAGAAACAGGGCCGAGGCACTTTTCTTTGTTACTAGTCCTGTAGCATCATCTCACCACTCACAGTCACCATTTAGTCATTGCTCCTTGTGAGAGTAGAGTGTGTGGCAAAGCGAGAGAGAACAGCAGGTGAATGCAGCGGAGCAGAGGAAAAGGTGAGCAGTGAAGTTTAGTTGTAAATGTACAGCGTAAGTTACAGTTTTTCAGTGAATTAAGGCTGCAGCCAAAGCTCCTGTGTGTCTGCGTTACTACGTTGAGGGTGTATACTACAATACATCCCCTCAATATAGCATATTAATAAAAAAACACATTTCATGAAAATCTGTTGAGAATAAATAGATTTACAGTGAATTTTGTAGTGAAGTCTGCATCTTCCAATACACATTGGCTGTATTCGTACATACTGATTTGGCCTAAATGTTCCCAGTAAGGAGTATGCAGAAAATACCTGGATGTTGTACTAATTTGAAAAAAAATCTCCAGTAGCCTATGCATTGGACCAGTCTGCCCTGCGTGCTGTTTCCCACAATGCAAAGAGCTAGAACTGTCACAAAAACTGGTCTTTTGTAAAAATGCAACAAAATGATTTAATTAGTACAAAGTCTTCTGATTATCTACCGCCCCCTTCCCTGTTGTCCCCCCATGTTGTCGTGAAGTTTCAGAGCGACAGACACAACGCATCCCTGTAACCATAGTAACTTACTCTAACTCCTGCCTGTGTGCGCACGGTGTGAGTCTACTTTTACCTGAGTATTTTTTATCAGAATTACCCCCATAAAAATACTTGAGTAAAAGTATTTACTTGAGCACTGCTCCATGAGCAGTAAAAATGCATGTCGGGCAAGTTGATTGGCTTGTTTGGGCTGACAGTTGCTCTGTCAACATCAAAAATCAGAAAAAGCAACATTGTAACTGGGTGTTTTAAAGTTCCCTATGTACCCCCAGGAGTTTGCTGATTGACAGGTAGCATTAGGTCCTTGTTGCGGAAGTACCGCTAACTCGCTGCTGTTATCTAATTAGCTCAGTTAGATGACTCTGCCCGGAATGGGAGCTTGTTTCGGAGGCTGTGTTCGGTCCTGGTCCGGCATCTGTGTTCACTCATTGAGTACTGGGACCAGTCTGCACAGAGCCTTCATGACGAGGTGTGGGGTGTAACGCACATTCAGCGTTATTGGCTACTGTCGCCAATCAATACCTGCAACAAGTCTCTCCCTGTTTGTGTGTTTTTATTGTGCAGAAGCAAATAACACTCCGCTTTCAGTTTCATAAGAAAATCAAAACCAAAAATTTATATTATAATGTTGCATAAAATCTAAAATGGTATAAGAAGAAAATGAATCAGTTTTTTTCTCTCTCTCTCTCTTTTTTTCCCTGTGCCAATAAAAATATTCAAGAAGCCAGTAAAACTCTGATCTGCTGGCCAGGTGGACAAGATTGTGTTACATTGGACAGTTACGTAAAGTAATGTCATTCTGATATTACTCAAGTGCAAGGCTCTACATACAGTAGATTTTCTAGGTAATAAATCTAAAAATTAATTATTTGAAAAAACACAACAGCTCCAAAGTGCTTTACCATAATAAATGCTTTCGAATCATAGAGAGATCATATTTTAACACCAACACACACAAGCAGGCTTACATAATTCAGCCTCTCATCTTTCTGTACCTAGAGATAGTGATCTACAGCATCTATTCTGTGCTTCGCATCAATGCAACCCTGAGCGCCGGGAATTCCCAGATGCTTCAACACAGCACCAGGCTGACTATAAGAATCAATATAAAGCAAAGTTTCTCTATGGTCTGCAGCTCAGTACCCGTTTATCCCCCATCACACAGCTCCTTTTCTTGATTGGACCCCTACCTTTGTGTCACGTAGCAACTCAAGCATACAACTCACTTGTACAGTATTTCACAACCACTTAAGAATGCAGAATGATAACAAGTCAGTCAGTAAGACAAAATCACCGACCTGATGAATTTGCTTTTTAATAGTTTTAACTGTTACTTCAAAGAACAAAACCATTCACCTTTCATCTCTTTTCTTGATGTTTTTTTAAGGCACAATGAACTGCTATACCAAATGCAAATCAAGATTTTTGCACGCATGGGATATTGTTTAAAAACCATTAGTGTTTAAAGAAATGTGACAGTTAGCACCCATATGTGCACACACTAATGTACACACACACACACACACACACACACACACTCTCTCCACGCCCGCTACACATTTTTACTGCAGATAGGTGAAAAACAGATGAGATAGGCTGAACGCATTGGGATATGAATGAGTGCACAACAAAAGGAGAGGTACACTATCTGGATGTAATGTGTGCATTTCTGTGTCTTTTATGGTGTATGGTGAGCCAGCAACACACGGCAGAATATCCTACAACCTGTTTCTTAATATGTTTATATGTTCAATGGCAATGTATTTTCTAGTGTAGCATGTGTAACAAACACATCCTGTCTTGTGCTTCAAGTCACTCTTGTCTTGTCTAGTATGGAAAAGGTGTTGTGACAAACCCAGAGAATTTTCACCTGACTAGAGTTTCCCTCAGCTCTACAGATTTTTTGGCCTCTTTTAGCTCTCTGTTTCCAGTCTTAGCAGGCAGCTGTTTTCTTTAATAGATGACTGAGAAATAGAAAGATAAAGTTAGACACAGTTAGCTGGTGAATATAGAGGAGCATTTAGCTGCTCGAGTGCCAGACATTTCCTTCAGGAAACAAGCACAACTTCAAATGAATGATACGGCTGTGCCATAGATGTTCTAGATACCAAACACGTTAGCAACATTTTGCTGCTACGTTGTGTCAATGTTGTGCTTACACCCTGTTCTGATGCGGCCAAAAATAAAAAAAATTATACTGCTCCAATTCAAAAGCTTTGAGTTGCGGTAACATAACAATGAAAACATGAATCTTACCTTACTGTTAAAAGATGGTCATAGTGTGGATATTGCATCTTAATTGTTGAGGGGTAGTATTTTGGTGCATAATAGATGGAACAGAACCAGGTCTGTTTCTGGGGCAATGTCAATCTGCTTTCATGATTTTCTCTAATATGAATAAAAGACACAAGGAAAAAAAACATAATCAAATACAGAGAACGAAAAAACACAAAGACAGGAAGTGTGAAGTACACAAAGACACACAAGAAAAGGATTGCCAAAAACAAAACAGCAAATAACACTAATAATAACACTAAAATCTCAGAACCATGACAAGTTTGAATAATTGTTTAACATTTAAGGTGGAAAAAGCAGGAAGGTCAATAAATCATCCTGCAATGATCTATAAAGGAATATGAGTGATATCGTATCTGTTGTCCATAGCAACTTTATCCTATATAAAAAAAGCTTCTCCTTCAGTTCATTACATTCCTGCAGCATCTGTAGGCAGTGGGAGACATATGTTGATAAATCTGCAGCCTCTGATGGGCACAGTGCCATTGTGCTCAAACTTTCACTGTGTTTACCTTCAATGAATCAAGTGCAAAGGACGGCAGGCTGCTGCAGAAAAACCACTCACCTCTACACACATCAGATGGGTCGGCTGTAACCCAGTACCCTGCCTGTTTATAAGGGACACATTAGATTACCAGAGCTCACTGATCCTCTAAATTAGTGGTTACGAAGTAAACAATGCTGCGATGCATCCATTTTCAACTTGAAATACAGTAGAAGTGAAATAACATCAGCTGGTGAGATCCTATGAACAGCTTCACCAAACAATTTTTTTAATGATTTATTGTTATTGTGACATTATATCATGTCTATTTGTTGAGCTGTTGCATCATGTGTCATTGTGACTGGTTCAGCTGCTTCAGTGTGATGAGACCAGTTAATTCATTGGCACGCCTTCTAATCTATATTCCCCCACCCAGCCCTTTTGCACTTTGCGCTGCTGCACATTCATGAACCAAAATAGCAGGTGCACAGTTCATGCGCCCACAACATACTGCTTAACCCAAATTGTCATTGCGCTTGTGCTAATAAGATGGGGCCCATGGTGTTTCTCCTTCCATTCAGCATATTAGGACTGTGGGTGGTAGATTTTCCAACACATGAAATAGGCACACACTAAAGAAGTTTTTCAGTAGGAAAAGAATTAATATGAAGAAAAACAGGATCATGACACAGGTCTGTTACTCACATGCATGTTGTAGTTGTTGTTACACAGAATTTTGAGAATAATGCAGCATTTGAACTCTGTGTTGAGATGTAATTAATTTTGTGAAAGATCTTACCAAATGAACTCTTTAGCTGTAATGATCACACAGTTCTAAAGCCTTGAAAGATTGACAAAGACAGAAAATCCCTGCTGTTATCATCACAGCAAACTCATCAAGTGTGTCTGTCCTGTAAACTAAGAGCTTTTGAAAGAAGAGCAGAGGGAATTACCACTGTGCCTCAGGGGCTGAGACAGAGCTGATAATAGCTGCACTGCATTTGTCATTGCATTCGGTGAGTAATTAAGAAGCTACCTGTAGTTTCTTGATACCGTGCAAAAAAAAATGTGACCAGCTCTGAAGGTCAAGGTAAGGAACTATTTTCCACTTTCTGTAATAAAATCATGCTGTTAGGAATGTGGTTTGTTGCTCATAGCTTGTGGATGCGCTTTAACCTGAGTTCATCTCTGCCTCGTGTTTCTGTTAGCCTGGCCAACTTGTGGATTTTGGTTTCATCTTGCGTTCTTTGGATTAGGCTTTTGCACTCAGTCACTGTTTGTAAGTGTGCTTGTTTTTTTGTTAATAAATCATTGGCTGATTTCTGCTCAGCTCTGGTGTCCTGCATTTGGGTCCTCAACTAGCTCACACACACTGCAAACCGTAACACATGCACTGTAGATTTATTCTTCACACGATTTCAATCACAGCGACAAAGCCACATATATTTATCAGCCAACACTGCAGATCTAGGGGGCTTTTTCAGCCTCTTTTAGCTCATTGTTTTAGTTTTACTTGTTTTAAGCAGGAGCAGATACAGTATCTCACAAAAGTGAGTACACCCCTCACATTTGTTGTGAATATTTGATTATATCTTTTCATGTGACAACACTGAAGAAGTCACTCTTTGCTACAATGTAAACTAGTGAGTATAAGCTGTACATTATATAACAGTGTAAATTTGCTGTCCCCTCAAAATAACACATCACATTAAGGCCATTAATGTCCACAACGCTGGCAACAAAAGTGAGCACTATTTACAAAAATGTGAGGGGTGCACTCACTTTTGTGAGAGCCTGTAGCTGTTTTCAGTAAACGCTCAGATAACGCCACTGTATACTACCTGTCCAGCACCAAACAGAAGACAGACAAAGTTAGTAACTAGCTAGTGAACATAGTGAAGCATTTAGCAGCAAGAGACAGATTTTCCTTTATGAGTTGATTAAAAGGGATACTATGCGATTCTGCAGAGTTTGTTGATATTTTAACTCAACTGCCAAACAAACTCACTCCTCCCTTCACCTTCTTCAGAATCTCCGCCCACCAAATTCTGCTGAAATATGGCAGAATCCATAGCGTCTGCTGGCCAAGGGCTCGTTAGCCTCAATAAAATGGCATGTTTTATTTTTTTTTACAGTACTGTAGAAAGTGTGACAACAAGCCCAGCTAACGTTACTCACCTGTCCAGCAGAAATCTATGAGGTTTATGCAGCATTGAAACGCCTGTCATATAACTTCACAATTTAGATCTTTGGCTGTTTCTCAGCCATCTCTCCTTCTTCACAGCAGTCCCCCACTGAATCCAGCATGTTCCCTGTTTACAACTTTCTCTCTCCTACTGCTCCCGTCACCGCCACCTGTTGCTGTTGTGGGGGGATCGCTCAGGCTCGCTGCATGCCACTTTGGGTTGCATTTAATGAGCCAGGGCAATGTAGCAGGGCAATTGATTTAATAACAGTGAGGAAATATTCACTGAATTTAACAAAAAGTGCTTTGGATTAGAATCACATAGTATACTGTTAAGAGCAAAACCCAGTCTGATGGACGTGTAAATCTAACATAATAGCCAAAAAAACTTTATTGGGAAATTATACTTTTCAGCTTGTTGTGAGTACTTGAGTCCTTCTGCCCCCATGTGGCACATCAAAAATCAATCAATGCAGCTTTAAATGACCAGTTTAAGTGACTCCTTGTAGAATGCACACTGATTGGTGAGAGCAAAGAGCTAAAAGCAACAGAAAGAAAAATGTTTGCTATCAGAATAATGATGCTAAATTCACATTATACACATAGGTGGTCCTATCTTACACCTGACACAAAGATTTCAGTCATTGCTAGTTTCTGACAGACACGGTTATCATTTTCAGGCGCGCTGTTGTCGCTTTCCTATCTTGAAGCAACAAAAACCGGGTCTAAAGTCAATGGCGCCGTATTTTCCTGCTATTATTCTGATAGTAAGATGCACCTGGAAAAGCAGGTTCTAGTGATGCACAGGTGGCAAGATTGGGTGGGCCAGGTCGATGAGTTGTGGGTGGGTGGAGAGTCTCCCCATTAAGAGAGCAGATTATTTAAATCTCCTAGCACCCCGACAGAATCAGTCAGAATCAAATGTTAAAAGTTGAGTTGGACACACCCTAAATGTACTTGCGCCATGCACTTCAGACCATGTGCTATAGAGAGTTTAAATAGGGACCAGGAGCTTTAAGAAGATGTATTTTAATTCTGAGATGGGACAAAACAGGAACTGAATGTAAGAAATAGTCAAGGAAATAAGGGATGCTTTTTATACAGTTTTGTCATACCATTCAGCTTATTAAAGATTAATACATTACAGCCACTGTGAATTAACAACTGTATGTTTAGAGAAAGAAATATCGCATTTACTGCTTTGTAAGGTTATGTGTCCCTAAATTCCCCTAAATGTGTAAAGTTGTTGTGATACCAGCTGACTCAAACTAAAAATTATGAAATTTTGATACAGTACCACTAGGAAATTAAAAAAGACAACTTCTTTGTAGACATAATTGCTTTGTTCTTAGAGACTGAAACATATCTTCCTGAGTGCAGCTTTGAGATTCATAATCACAGCTCTGGAGTGACCTGTGAGTGATTCAGCTGACCCGAGGATCAAAGCAGCACGGCGTACCTGTGTGAGCATCTCGCAAGTACAAAGGTCTGTGCTGTCAGGCCGACCCTTCTTGCGACTGAGACGTGAACCCACCCAGCCTCAACAAACACACTGCTGGACAACTTCAAACACAGCACTCAGCTCTGAACTTCATTACTTCACATGAAAGACAAAGATTCATCTTTCATTTGAGCTAGACATTTAGTTTGATGCAATGCAGTGACCTATATGGGCACAGTGCAGGTTTAGTTCTGGACATTCAGACTCAGGTCTGTCACAATACATCACTGCAACAAATGTACAATACAACACAATCCTAATAATAATCCTCTTTTTCTCTTTCAATAGAGATCTCTTTGCCTCTTGCAGTGATGTAGCTCTTGTAAGGTCATTTGACAAAGGTAATGTCCTCATCACACACCACTCCAGATATAAATGGGAGAGCTCACTTCCTAATGTTTCTGTTACAGCAGCTCATACAAGGCAGTTACTCTTCAGTGAACCTGGGAGGCAAACATTTCAGAGTTGGAGGAAGGTAATTTTTCTCACTTAGCCAAGGGCTGCAGCACAAGGCTCTGTGAAGCAGTATGGGGGTTTGAAAATGACCTGTCAAGCTAAAATCTGTCATTGGAATGTACCTTCCCCATTACAGACACAACATTAAAATGACTACATACTGATAAAAAATAAATTTTTTGACTGGTTACAAAGTAACTGCAGCAGTAAACATTTAATAGAATATAGAAAAGAACATAGAATCCTTTGTCAAAAACCACAAGCTTCCTGCTAAAATGTTTTAAAAGTTTTTACTGGTTTTAATGGTGAAAGTCTTAAAGCAGGAACAGATTTTATGGCCACTTTGCCGCAAGATCAGGCAAAAAGTGGTTCCAACTTTGTGCAGCCAGAGAAAAGCAACTGGATTGGACTCCATTACTGCAGCAGCCTTCAGATTCAGATTCAGATTCATTCTTTATTGTCCTCAGTGGAGGAAATTTGCTTTCATAGTCTGTACAAAGAGCACCATCAATATGAATTCTACACACAAACTGCGCATAGTACACATATAGACATACAGGGATAATATACACATATCTACACATAACACAAACGTTAGGGAGGATAGACAACACTACTAATGGTACTGAATAACACCATGGGGATTTGGTGGTGGTCTGCAATAAAATTTGCAACAAATGTCAGCTACCTGATATTAGATTTTTAAGATTGTCAATAGATGACAGATCTTCACATTCACTCCGCCTTAGGATACTGCCATTTGGGAGTGTGCTTATTAAGTTCTTAAATGGTAAGTTCATTATTGTGTAACCTGGACCTTATTTTCACATGTTTTTGTTAGTTCAGTATTGATCCAGAATTGAGCAAGCATGCTGCAGTCGGCAGCAGCGAGAAAGGGCTGCAACATATTCCTTAAAAGTACCAGACTCCCTTGACAAAAACCTCTTAGGTTTACCACTGCCTCGACCGCTTAGCCTGTTTGTGTAGTGTGTAATGTGTTTTTAAACCCTTTAAAAACCAAATTCACACAATAACACAAACAAACTAACCGACTGAGGCAGCGGTGGACCAGCAACTCCCATGTTCTGCAAGGTAAAATTAAGTTTTTTTGTCTAGGAAGTCTGGTGACTTTGATGAGAGCGAACTAGCAACTGTTTCTGGTTAAACAAAAATAAAAGATGTTACTCTTAATAAAAGCTCTCACTCTGTAGGGATCCTTTCCATAATGTTGTCAGACACTTAAAATCAGTCAGTGGCAAAACCAAGCACTTTAGTGGTACGTACTTTAACGGGCCATAATTGCCTACAAGGATTGTGTTGCCGACTGCAGCTGTCTAAACTGAAGGACAACAAATATGACTTGAAAAACCAGGAATAATTAGAGACAGTAGCTCTGAAAATTGTGAGATTGAATTTGACTTGGGATGTCTATAAATCACAGAACAAAGCAATTGAGTATTTCCTCTGATAACAAAAGCTCAATAGATATGTATCCACCATAAGTGACAATAGAACAATTTAAAGAATTGTATCACTGTATATGGAAAGTTAGACAGTTCTTTTGAACAATCTGGTAGCTACACATAAAAAAACCAACATGAAACTGAACCAAACTATGATAAGCCAAACTATGATAAGCTACATGTCAGCCAGGTTCCCTCGAGGCCGGAAACAAGTATGTTAAGGAATGATGAAGTGAGCTTTCAAGTCTTTTGCCCTCTTTTTACTGTCAGCGCTGCAGGGAAAGTCAGTGCTTGGTATGTCAGGGAAAGTCTCTCCCTTCCTCCGGTCATATATCCATGTACATAATGTATTCCTCATTCCTCTTAGTTCACAAAATACCAAATCTGTTAACAGACGGGGTTTTACATGATGGAGGTTCAGCTTGGAATGTTTATGGAACACAAAGCCTCCACAATGTTTATTTTGAAGGCGCAATCAGTAATATTATATACGCTCTTGGCTCAAAATGACCATCATTTTTAGGATTGCAGGATTTTGAGCTGCTGATTGTTATCACTCATTTTCCTCAATTTCTGCTATGATTTCAAGTTTTCTAGAGGCATAGATGAATTAGTTCACTGTTTTTAGTGGGAATGCTCCAATCTCCCAGGCCCAACTTTGCTCTACACACTTAATGCTTCTCTGAAATCCAAATTGACATTAGTTCTGCAAGGTGGGTAGATGCTACAGATTCTGAAAAATATCGGTACCAAGGTAGAGTTGGCGCTGCCTTGCTACCAATTCAGGCAGTGGTCAACAACAGTACCAGAACAAAAAAGTCAATGCAGCATGGATGCCAAGGCCTACAATGCTATGTAGTCAGTCAAGTCTTGCTGGGTTTAAAATAATAAAAAAAAATAATCAATAGACAGGGAAAAAGCGCCATTCTTCCATAGATTTATGATGGAGTGACTACTGAAAATACACAGTTTTTGACTGTTTCACTGATTGTTTTTTTTTAGCCTGATTGTGATCATCCCCAAAGCTTAACTAGGTCGTATTTGTGCCTAAGTCCAACCAAACCTTAAAGCTGATGTAACTCTTTTCTTTGGCCACTTGGGAGCACCAGAAACAAGATGTGAAAACAACAATGAAATTCTAAGATAAAATGGTGAACTAGTTAGCAAACATTAGCCTATTGACACATCCAGCGTACACAGAGCAACATCATCATTCATTTAGTGTTGTATTTCTGACCACCTGATCAAAGTCCAATATTCACGCTCTGTTAGCTGTTTTTGGTCTCCACCAACTCCTGAGGGAAATATCAGCCTCTTCAGCTGCCAAATGCTCTACCATGTTCACCAGCTAGTGTTTAGCTGTGTCTGTCTGCAGTTTGCTGCTGAGCACATAATGTATGATGGGTATTTAGAGCTTTTTCTTTGAAAACAGCTGCCTCCTGCGGCCGAAAGCGACTCTGAGCAGTCCATTCTCACTTCTCTCAACACGTCAAATAAAGCATACTTTTCTTTCATACTTTACTTGGCCATACTTTTCTATGATGCTGTAGGTACCCCACTGGACATGCCCCTCTAGTGTAATGCTTTGATGTGCCGTTGACATCAGATGATGTAGTCTAACGAGCGAAATACAGGACTTTCACCCAGGAGATTGGGGTTTGTTTCCCATGAAACCAATTGTCAAAACTGACTTCTTTTTACATAATATAAGTTACATATTTTCCTAAACCTAACCAATTACCTTTGGTGCCTAAATCTAACAGTGCCCACAATTATAAGGAAATGACAAGTTAATAGCAGTTTACTAGGAGACTTGTTAATAAGTTTACCTTCTTGATGCTCCAAGAGGACCAACTTACCACCATTTTACTAGCTTGTTGTCCAATTTTTGTGCTACTCCTAAGTGGCCTGCATGGCTCCATCAAGTCAGTTCGTCTAAAAAGTTCTCTGTTTTGTTATTGCTATGGACAGATATGTGATAAAATCTTCAGCCTGATGAACCTAACACATCAGATTTTCCACCAGTGAATATTCGACATCCCACACTTCTTTTCAAACCAGAAACCACAAATGTTATCTTTCATGTTATTTCTTTGTTTAATTGCATTTTTCGATCTGTTTACCTTTCCACATATACTGTATAATTTTCGAGGAGCAGTGGAAGCAATTATGACAAAAATGAGGGGGAATTTTCCATAACGAGCCTTTCCAAGAAAAATACTCTGTCACCTGAAATAGCATTTCATCATGATTGCAGTTATAATTAATCAAAAGGAGACATTGTTTGTCACATCAAGGAACAACCTGTGATAGAATATATCACAGGTTAGAAGATAGATAGAAGGTAAGTATGACTAATCATAAGTGTACTGACAATTGCGACATACACAAAATCAGGGTCTTATGCAACAACAAAAGCTCTGTGGTTTTTGATCGGCAAACACAGGCCTCACTGGCTGATACAGCGTGATACAAGATGACTTTTATCTCTATGGTTAGGCAGAGCTAAGAAAATCAAAGGCATCATTTAATTGGAGCCCCTGATGAAACCTGGTTTTGCTGTCACAGAGGGAGTTCTCTGCTTTGGAAGAAACACATCAGTTATATCCATGGAAAAGCTGACTCATGATTTCACAAATACCAAATGTCTGCATGATAATAATAATCACTAATAGCTTGGACTGACACATTATTACAGTGGGAAGGTGACTGAACACAGCAGTTAAATGGAATCAGTGTGTTAGTGAGGAAGCCCCTGTGAGAAGAATGGGAATGTGTTTGCGCTCACATGTGCTGGAATGGAAAATGTAGCCATGCATTTGATGTGCTGACGCTCAGACAGGTTACGCAAGTGTATTGTGCAAGTGAACATTCTTTTACCAACACACTAGGGCTGTCAGATAGGTACAGTCTGCTGCCCTCTATTGTCAACCTGTAGTGTAATGAGTTTACCATATGGATTAAGAGCACTACTAAGCCCCCAATATTACATACGACTGCAGACATGGGCTTCAGACATTCAAGGATTCTCGTGATGGGCACAATGGCTCACTGGCATGGAACACTTGGATGAAACAGAGCCAGTGTAATTGTTACACATAGACTTGTGTCTAACATTAACTGCTAGGTAAGTCGAAGTATCAGCTGTTAAAAAGGGAAAAGCATAAGAAAATATGCTATGGAATATCCGCTCTTTATTGGTGCCATATAATGGTCCTTTATGATATCACATCGACATATTAATGGGTCAGTGAATCAGGTTTTTTTCATAATCTAAACGAGCTGTGTTCACAAAAATGTTCCTGAACTTTCTTTATATGGATACCCTTTGAATGTCCATGTGAGCCAGCACGTGTTTGGTTTGAGATGTGGTCTTCAATCTGCAGGACCACCAGCATCTCTGCTGTTTGTGCCAGAACCTGCAAATGGGAAACACGGGTAGTATCAGCAGTGAGGCATGGAAGTGCCACACTGTGAACAAACATGATAGCAACATGCTCCATTTAACCTTTAACTACCCACCTACTGTACCTACTATCCATAGTACCAACCGGGGGTTGTAATGGTCATACTCCTGCAGGTATTGGTAGGATACAGTCTGAAGCAGGGAGCTCTACGCCTTTGAGTTCATTTGGTAAACAGCCCGAATCTGTTTGAAGTAAAACCTGTTGGATTTCTTCACAGCACAGTGCTTAATCTCCGAGCCTCTTCATCATATACCAGCAAGAGCCAAGCTCCACTATCTTCACATCTCCATTTAAGATCAAAGTCGGCCTCAGAGCTCAACATCAGGGTCAGTGATCATTTTCTGGAACTCATTGCTTTCATTTCATTGCCTTAGCTCTGATGTGCTAGTTGTCACTATTTGAAGGCTGTCTTGATAGTTGATAGTAATTTTTTCTTACAGACTGTTAAGATATCCTTTATTTTATTTATTTAAATAATCTCAATAGACATTTATATTCCACATATACATTAATGACCAGCGCTAGATACTACAGGCAAATCGTCCTGATATTATTATACATTGTAAATATCAGTTGATTTGCTGCTTTGCAGAATATGCTGAAACATGCAATATCCTGATGCTGCAAGTGTTTGTACTTCCCTCTAAAAACTGTGTTGTAAAATTAGATGTGGTGAAAACCTGTAGCGTTTAGGCGTTAGCAGGATAATGTTACTAGAGGTCTGGTTGTTCTCATGGTACAGTAACATGGTGGGAGCTCAATACATATATTTAGTTGTCTTGATAACCCTTTGAAGCTGAGACAGATAAATAGAGATCACACCATAACATGTGTGGGACACCACCTAAATCAGCAGAGAGGAAAAATCCACCCAGTCCAGACCAGTAGAGCTGTTCACTGCTATTCTGGCTCAGCAGTTTCCTGAACACACAGTGCAATCACACAAAACTCAGTGGACCACAAGGACCCTTTTTTCACTTCTTGAGCTAAATTAAGATTTGTATAACTTTATCCCATTCCAGATAGGTTTTTCACAGGAAGTAATACTGTACGACCATAATAGCTAAACTTCTTAAGGCTTTCACTCAGTTCTGTGTTTTTGAATATGAAACATAAAAGCACATCATAAGTCAGTAAGGTTATCAGAGGTGAAACCGAAATGTGTGGGCTGCTGGGTGAAAGCTACGGCCCGCTTACCATCTCAGGCAAGACTTTCTATCTGTTACTTAAGTGCATTAAAGTTGTCATGAATCAAAGTCAACATACTGCAGGTTGGTATTGTGTTTTGGGTACATGTTTTTATGAATTGTATTGCACTTCCTGTATGTGTGAGAGAGCTGGCAAGCTGCGCTATCAATATTTTTGTATCAACAATGGAATATGAAATGTGAAAGGGGTCACTCATGGTGACAAACTCAGAGTTATCACCCAACTATACAGAGCTCTTTAGTGCCTTTTAGCTCATGGGTTTGGTCTTTTTGAAATATATCGTTCATTCATTCAGTAGGATAATCTCTGCCAAGGAGCATGCATTGAAGCTACTCTATTAAAACACTTTATGTTGTTTTTTCTATTAATCTGACACTCAGTAGCCCAAAATATCAGTATGATGTTATCTTCTTCTACCCTGTATCGTCAGAGTGTGGTGTTTATTTATATGGTGACCTGGTGGTGAGAGATTCTCCCTCCCTGCTTTCCGTTTGAAAAGCTATCTGTTTGGATGTATTAATAGTGTGAGGTAGGAAAGCACGCACACTTTCCGGGTGGGAATGTCAGAGGGTGTAACACACTATATGTTTCTTTTGAAGGGGTGGAATAGGTGATAAAAACAGTTAAGATAAGGACCGCTCAGACTTATTGTGAAGTAGTTTATTTCCAAAATAACAGCTAAATGAAAATGTTGCTACACTAAGAGTAAAATAGTAAATATATGTACCTGCCTAGTGCCCAATTTTGTGTTTCCAAGTTTTAAGATTTATGCTGCACAAACTCTTTTTAACAGAGAAAGCTAATTCAGTGTCATTGGATCCAAGTAGAATTCGAAAACTTCAACTCACCATGATCTGAACACCCCCATTGTTGGCAAGTCAGACTTTGTCACCTGGGGATTTGAGCCCTGGAACTTCAGACCCGTAGAGTAGAATAACTGACTGAGCTACTGTTGACAGTTTGTTTCCACACACCTTCTCTCAACTTGAGGCAGTGACATCAAATGTGCCAGAATCGGACATATTTATTCAGTTTAAACTTAAAAAGCAACAGTCAAAATGTTGGAAATAATTTTCTGGAAAAAAGTCACATCATTCTGCTGGTTTTGGGTGTGTTGTCAATTATTTTGGTTGCATTTGATCCAAAACTGAGCAGAAAAGAAAATGTTGTGCATACAGGACAAGTTACAGCAAAATATTGAATCACCATTTGACCGATCTAAAAACACTTTGAAACACTTTGAAACGCTTGATATCGGCCATGTAGAGAATGTTTACAGCGATTTTGGTAGCACAAAGACTTGTGGCGATATAGATGTTAATTGATTTAGTATATTCTGAAAAATATAGAGTGACTGACTTCTGAATGAACCATAAGTCGCAGTGAGGCAAAAGTTTGTCACATGTGTTGATGTGCTGAAAAATGTTCAGCTCTCTAGGATGTACGGGTGATTTTGTTGAAGTTTGAATGAGAAATGTGAAAATTTACATTTGTTGTAATAAGCCACGCACACTTTATACAATCATTACCAAATTTTATGCATCAACTGAGTAGTGACCCTAGACCTGTACAAATACATGCAGTCAGGGACATGCACAGATATTTAGGGGGTCAGGGGCTAAAGTGAACTCTTCTCACAATTATTGCTTTTTGAAAGTACAACAAAACGTTAAATACATTAACAAAACTCTGGCACAGTGTGCATGTGAGCGTTTATGTAAAATTGTATGTAAAGACACAAAAGTAAAAAATTTGGGGGGGGAAAGTGAGTGTCGAATCAAAATTATTTTGATAACTTTTGATGCAAAATCAGTAGATGATCCTACCAATTTTTTGGGTCAACTGGCCAAACGATGTTGCACAAGTTCTGAAAAAAAAATTTGTGATAAAGTGATAAAAAGTCGCATAATTGGACATTTTTAGAGCAGATGACCATTGAAGCAAATATGCTGAAGAATTAAAATGACAAAAAAGGTTTGACTCCAATCAAAGTCGTTTTCGATATGTTTGCAAAAACCTAAAGTTTATTGTTATAGCGCCACCATGAGGTGGCCTGAGTGATGCTTGAGTAGCTTCGCTGCTTGGATCCCTAAACTCAAAGCACTTCAGAGAGAAACTCATCTCAACCACCACCAGTGTGTAACACCCACCTGGGTGATTGACATCTAAATGAAAATGTTGCTACACTGAGAGTAAAATAAATTAGTATTCATTGACTTATGATAATAATACATTTTTAATGCCTTACTCTCTTATGAGAATGCACTTTAAATTGCCTTGATGCTGAAAGGTGCAGAGTGATGAAGACTTTCACCAGTAGATGGGGATGTTGACTCACTGTTAACCAATATTCAGCACTGATGGGGAAAAACTGACCCTGGCACTGTAGAATTTGATCTGTACTGTTATTGAGCAAAAGACAACCGTTTGATCATCATTTATTGATTAGTTTACAGATACAAATGTCATGTGTCAGCTGAAACTGTACAGGCTGTATGAAGCCAGTCTCGAGTGTCAACAGCAGACTGATTCATTCCTGCAAACTACACAGCAGGAACTTGTCTTGTGTGTGTATACAAAACTACATAAATTTCACCCTGAGATAATTACAAAACACTAACATAGAAAGATATGTCCAGTAATAAAGGAGAGACCCAACGCTACATTAGTAATCTCAGTGCTGAAATTTACCATACATGACTTGTTAGCATTCAATCAGATCACAGTACTTAAAAAAATTGGGTGGTGACTATGGAGTCTCAAAACTGACTAATCTAAATCAAAAATATAACTGAATACATCAATAAATTACACTATTTATTGTAGAATTTACATACATATTTAATTTGGAATATATTAAAACTTAATTAATTTTATTTGAACCAATAAAATGTTTGTATTTAGCACAGACACAGAATCATACTAATCCTTGGCCTGGACATACATGGACACGCCCACATCATTTTCATATGACGGAAATAGAAAACAGAAAATAAAAAAAGGACAAACTAAGGTATTAAAAACAAATGAGCTAGTGTGAAATAAATAGAAGAGTAAAATACATGTAGTATTATTTAAATCTATTAATTTAAAATTTGATAAATTAAGTTTTAATTTATTCTACCAACTGGTTGGTAATAAAAGAAAAATACCTACTGATTAAGAAAATAAACAAAAATATACCCTTTATTATTCTTTTTATACTCAATTTAATTGTTTAACTAATTGATGTATTCAGTTACAGTATGTTTTTGACTCCTAGGCTTTTAGTGTATTTTGTCTTCCATAGTTTCAAAGTGCCCTTAACTTCTAGTTCTGCATATGTCTTTTAGTTTCTTCAGACTCTCAATTAACGTTTTCACAGGGAGGGTGGAGGGAAGCACTGACCCAGATGCGCGCAGTGACCTGTGCCACTGTCTGTACGAACCAACAACTGGAACCTAAAATGGCTACAAAAGCTAAATTACATTAAGAGAGTCAAACTGAAAGATATTTTGGTAAATACAAATAAGTTTCTCAGAAAATATGATTGTCATAAAAAGTTTGGAGAAGCTAGCAGATAACTTGCCAAAGACAAAAAGTAAGGTCTTCTGCAACATTTACATGATTCGTGAATAATACTTGATTGTGAGGAGGCAATACAAAAAAAGTCTGCACATGTAAAAGTTTAGCACCATATGAAAATTCCAGTCCTGCTCTCTGTTTGTTTGTCTCTAGTGTTACATAGCGCTGGATGTGATAAAGACATAGATCCTGGCGAGGAACGAGGTGAACGTCCCCTGCCTCAGCAACTTCATTTCCACATCTATCAGGAAGTCTTTAGGCTCATGGACTTGTCTCTGCAAGTAGACGGCGCCCGTGAAGCTGTTGAGCTTCCGGGTGCTGAAGTAGCCCTCCTTATTGCCCTTGATGATGCTGATGACAATATGATCACCAGAGTAGGCCGGGGATGGTCCGATTCGGAAGATCTGGGCCGGAATGACGATGTTGGTCTGGAAGCTGAGCTGGTAGTATGTGATGCGTACAGGGGAGTTCTGGCAGTCTAAGGAGTTGCTGGGACAGCTGGTCCGTTCACAGCGTCTGTAGAGGAGTCAAGAAAGAGAGAGAGAAAGGAAGAAGATAAATGAACATAACAATATTTCTGAACATTAAAAACTTTAGAGAAACGCTGAAACAATGTATGTCACAAAGTCCACCTAGGTCCCATTTTGGTTCATTCTTCCTCTCTGTCGCTCCCTTCAGTCACCAGCTTGTCTGCCTCCGCCTACACTTGGGTCCAATACTGCATTTCCTGAGTTGTGATACCATGAAGGGACCAATTATGGACCCAGCAGGCGGCTCTTTCTTGAAGAAACTATTTGAGGTGACTTACAACAAGGTGACTTTGTGTCTTTGTAACGACTGGAAATATGCTTCCAGTAGTGAGGACAGGGAGGCAGCCATGTCATTAGCCATGTTTCCATTTAAATGTCAAGCAAATTTGATGCTATTTGACGTTACGCATGGCTGTAATGAACAAGAAGTGTGGGTTGCAAACCAGAAACAAAACAGTGACATGGACCTGAGGACCATGGATCCGAGAAAAATGGAGAGAGGTTTATGGAAATATGACGCTGACAGCAGAAACAGCTGATCAGTAGTGAGTTACATGTTCGCTACGTCAAAAATGGTTTGGCAAAAGTGTATCCATCTCCCATTTCGTGCATTAACTCTTTTGTGAAAAAGGCAAAAACCACCTCAAGCGAGCGTAAAAGATTTTATGTAAAATTAAGGAAGTGTTTTCAAATTTTGCCGTTTCCATCAACCTTTTCTAATACTAAACTTCAAAATGCACATAAAAAAACATTGATGAAAACACGGCTACTGGCATGCCAGGAAGGCCATTCTTCAAAGCCTTGGTTGAGGGAATTGTTGCCTGTGTGGGAAAAAGCTCAAAATGTGAACATGGTAAGCTGGTGAAGTTACAAGCTACTCTTAAAAGTAGCTAAAGTAGCATGCTACAAGCTACTAAGGAAACGTATTGTTTTATCGTTATAGACAAGAATTCCTTCATCCCTGTCTCCATTGAAGCCTTGCATGCTAATGGCAGGAGCAGGTAACTGCTGCTGTTGTTGACAAGTTCATTACTTTGGTGATGGTGATGATGGGTGGGAAAGGGGATGGTGGAGATGATGATGAGGATGATAGTTATGTTATGTAAAATTGAGGTGCAGTATCTGAAGTTGTGTGGTGACACCGACGTCCAGAATTATAGATACGTGTTATGTTCTGTTAATGGTTATGCATATTAAATCAAATGGTTATCTTGCTAGGGGATGTTGATAATAGTCAATGTGCTTTATACTATCTTTAAGCCCTGTGCGGCTATGGTGGACAGCCTGCTCCACAGGAGATTAAACAACTCACATGTGTCACATTACTTACATGTGTTCAGTCCTACTGCTGCATGTTTCTAGGCTTAATTGTATGTTTCTTGTGTTTTGTCTTGTTTTTTTATGCTTGCCGAAGCCCAAATTGCACACTTGGATCAAATAATAAAATTGATTGTAATACATTAAAGAGGTGGTATTCTGCTTTTTCCTCTCCTTTAATGAGTTCTATACTTTTTTGTGCATGTAACAGGTTTGCAAAGTGAAAAAGCCCAAAGTCCAGGGCCAAAGGGAGTTCCCATCTCCCACAGAAAGCTCTGCTCTGAACCGCTTGAAAACAGCTGGTTTGTAGTCCAGCCGCTTCCCTTTCATCCCTGTGACGTCATAGGGATGAAAGCTAAATGTGCCTCATATAACGCTCGCCAAGCGGCTACTCCGACACGCCCTCAAAAACACCGGTGGAAAAACACTGAGCTGCAGCACACACCTCTCCCTTCAAACACTAGCTACCCTCCAGGCAGTCAGTGGACATAAAGTTGTTACTGTGATGTAGAGACAGAGCTCAGTTAAAACTTTATGGATGAAAGATACTTTTGTTACAGATTAATAACTCACCACTCTGAAACTCTCGCTCCAGTCCATGTTGCCAAGCTGGTCGGCAACATGTACAGCTGAAACAAAGCTGTGTTTACCGGCTTCCAGCTGACCCGCCCTTCTCTGCTTCTGATTGGCTAGTAGTCCTTAACTAGGAACTGCACATGTGCAACTCCCAACAAAGATCATTTAGAGACAAGATGTATCACTCCATAGCTAAAAAGAAGCCTTCAACACAGGGTGAAAAGAGGAGCTGCAGCAATGTGCAGGATGACAAAAAATGTGGTGTTTTTTGAAAATGAAACCATGTAAACCTGTTGTGGTGCAACCTCTAAATAATAATATTTTGTGGTGTCATTTGTTATAACACAAAACATCTTTTGTTAGCAGTGTTGTTCCACACACTTCACTGATGAATGAATGGCAAGGAATTTATGTATACTATTAATTAACTTTCACTTCTCTCTTTCTGTCAGAATACACCCCCTCTCTATTGCTGTTTCATTCTCTCCTGAATCAGAAGAGTGTGGATGCGGGATCTGTGCAGCAGATAAAATGTAGCAATAGCCCAAAGTTACCAGACTGCTACTGGGAAAATGTAGTTAACCTGGTTACACATTCAGTATTGCTAGTCCCCATCTCTGCCCCCTGCTGCGAGGATTAAATGAAAATAGAAATGAGGAAAAAAGCAAAGCAATACTGTGTAGCTGGGGATAACGGTTGTCCTACAGTAGCTACTTGCAGGGCTTTTCCAGCCTGTATTCTGGTGCTTTGTGACTGCTTATCCATCATATCACAATTTACAGCCTTAAAAGTTGAGGTAGTGCACCATAACATTTCCACAGCTTATGCCAAAACAGTGTCTTGGAACCTGCGCCAATGAATCAGAGTGGCACTAAAGGCAGAGCAAGAGACATTTTAATCTGAGCCATGTGTCCATGGCTGCCAAGTCTACTCATGAATGAAAGATGTCTGTCCATGCTGAGCCTGGCCACGTTACACTGAGGCTAATAAGGTGTCTCTTGATAACATTGATAAGAGGCCTCCTGTGGGCTGTGTGCAGAATGTGTGTGCTATTGAGTCCAGAGACAGCCCCGGCAAGCACCAAGCTGATCAAAGCCATCTGACTTCATCATACCGCTCGATGGGAGTCATGTTCAGTTGCCAGCCAGCCTCTATAGCTGCCACAGGTTCATAGCTAACAAGGCCCTTCTGTGCAGCAGACTGCAGTGCAAGGACATGGATGTACAGTAATTCTCATTAGAGGGGCACAGGCTGAGAGGAAACCTATTGAATATCCCACATATGCAGGTCAATGCTTAAAGGGGCAGTATTTCAGGTTTTATATGCCCAGGATACCACAAAGTAACCATTATGCTATATATTAGAGACTTTATTGGTCCCACTTACTAATAAAACTTAGACAATGCTCTGCATAGGCTTAACTTGATCATCAAATAAGAAAAAGGCAACACTGGAGCCAAACATTTCAAGATTCCGAAGATGCCGAGAGAAAAAGGTAACTCACGTGTCTAACACCCTCTTGTAGTTGGGAGGGCAGTCAAAGGAGAGACATCTGAAGCCTCCCTGGAGGTTATAGCAGGTCTGTCCATGTGAACAGTTGTGGGTGCCAGTTTTGCATTCGTCAATATCTGGAAAAAATAATAAACAAAAGTGAGAATCTCACTGACAGTGTTTTAGCAGTTTGATTTTGAACAGGCTGTCTTGTAATTCATCATCGTCACAGCTGTGATTGTTATGTGACAACCCTCATAATGCAGAGTTTAGGAATGTGTGGAGATGTTTCTCTCATTCGTTTTTTTTACACAGGCATTCATCTCGGTTTTAATTATTTTTACACACACATGAGACAGAAAAGGTTCATTTTCAGTTTTATTTTAATTTCTTCTTTAGAAAAAGTTACTTTTTCTTAAAGTTTCTACAGTGCCTTTTACTTAAAGCTAAAACCGAGATGTAAGATAAATGAGTAATGGCATATTGCCGAGTACTTGATACCACATTTATAAATGAATGCACAGATGAATTCAACTGCACACTATCTCCATCAACATAGTTTAAACTAGGGTGTTTTTCTCTTGACATAAATCAGTTTAAATGAAGAAAACGTAATAAGATCCAAAACGTACTAAGATAAGATAATAATAAGTAATAAGATGTTAGAAAACTGCCAGAGATGAAAAAGGTAATAAATAAATCCATTTCATAATGTGTTCCAAATCTTTCATGGGCATGTCTGTGGAACAAGCTATGGTATGTTGTTCACAGGGGCCTCACCTCTGCAGGTGCGTCCATTAGAAGACATGACATATCCATGAGCAGGACAAGTACACTGGTAGCTGCCAACAACATTCACACACTGAAAGGCACAAAGGTTCCCGATGCTCTGGGAGCACTCATCAAGATCTGTTAAAAACACACATCTCGTCAGTCAGATTAGAGCCCTGTGTGGAAGCCAAAGGATTCAAATAAAGGTTCCAATAAGGCATCAGGACCTTTTCTCTTTATCTTTGTGTGTGTGTGTGTGTGTGTGTGTGTGTGTGTGTGTGTGTGTGTTTTCTATGCCTGCGTGACTGTGTTTTTCGTGTGTGGGGGATTAGCAACAGAAGCTACCTTAAGGCCCTGTCACCCAAGACAAAATAAAATCTCTTATCTTTCATGCTGCTGTCAATCTGCCCTTGCATTCATGGAAACATTGTATAATTATTTGGATCAATGACACTTAACATAAGCAATTTTAGGAGCTAAACTTCCTTCACCCATTCAGTCCTGACAGAGAAGGGTCCACTGTATTTCCCATATTCTGTTTCCCTACAGAGCTTCAATGTTACACCATACAGTTTAAACTGCTGCAGACACATCAGCTGCAGTCTCTACCAGAGAAAGTACTGCACAGCTGATCTGTTCCTTTACTGTATTCACCTCCGGTACACTGTGCATGTGTATGTTATGAATATGCAGAGACTTGATACTATTTTGCCCTTTTTTCAAGCCCTGAAATGCAGACAGTTACTGATGAGACCAGACTACCAATCAGTTTTCTGCAAAATGCCTTGTATCTGCAGGCGAGTTGAAGGTGCAGCACATTCCTGCCTTACATACCTTACTTTCACAACACATACACAATTATTGACATTTCACTTTTGTGTCCTCATTTGGTTGATACTGATATTGTTTCTCCTGCCAGGTTCCTATCATATATCCTATTTTCTGCTGTAGAGAAAAGGCTACCATAACAACTACTATTAAAGGCTCATTTAAAGCCTCTCTATATAGATTTTTATGTGAGTATAGCATTATTGTTTTTATTTTTTTTACAAATTATTGATTGGAATTATTGACTCGTCCTGCACGAGGCGGGTGCAGGACGGGGTATGGATCTTTTTGGGGATGTATGGCTTACATTGGTGTCTGCTACATTGTCTTTTTCGACACAAACATCAAACACTTAAACATGTAATGGCTTTAAAGCTGCACTGTTCTTTCCTTTGCCTTCACAGCCAGTGAACACTCCCTGGCCACTTTACTGGGTACACCAATACAAACTAATTCAATCCAATAGAACAGCCATGCAACATATTCTACCTTTATATAACCCCATATTGAGAAACACCTCTGAATATAATACAGTATAGTTCAACAAAACCATAAACTTCAACCTCAATAATAACCATGTAGTTAAATGAAGACCTCCTCTCTGACATATAATTGCCTTATGAAGTTGTTGTTACTAACATGTTAGAAATCAGTCAGATAATTATACATCCAGCAGATTTATTTCTAATATTCATTTGAAGTAGTGTGTCTGTCCAACTGGCTAATGTACAGTAAGTCCAGTATTCACTCTACTTTAAGATTTGTTCTGGTCCCCAACCAACTCTACCAGTTTCTACGTAGTAAGCTCGGTAGAAAATACCTTCACAGGTGTGTCCATCCTCTTTCAGGTAGTAGCCATGGTGGCAGTAGCATTGATATGAGCCATAGATGTTGGCGCACTGCTGGCTACAGGGGTTTTTGTCACATTCATTTACATCTAAGCACAGAAAAGAAAAGGCATGATTAGAAATATTCCTGATTTTCATATTCTGAAAGGATAACCCTGGCCTTATTCTGTATTGTTCTTATTGTCAACAAATCAGCAGGACAGTGTGTGACAGTGAGTCAGAATAAACTGCAGTGCGTGTTTTCATGGTAATGAAGGAACATGTCACCAAGTGCAACAGTGTGGCTCACTGATGTGTTTTAACAATTTCTGGATGAATTTGGAGCTCTATGGCTCAGAGGAAAAAGATCAGGCTCTGGTTACATACACAATACTTGTCAGTAGGTTCATTGTTGTTTTTTTGTCCTTTCATGGGATTTGTTGAAAATAAAAATATAAAATACTGCCAGCCTCATCTTTTCATGTAATAAATTCCACCTTCTGTTCCTGTAACAAAGTCGTTTGTGTACTTTGTACTTTGTGTATTTGCAATTTTACTTTTAATGACAAAAAAGGAGTTACTATAGTGATTTCTTAGGAAGAAGTATTGTGGCATTACCACTTCAGTCATTTTGACGGTGCAATGATGGTCTGAAATGCAATTTGTTATTATATGTTATAACAGCTTTCCTAAGGAAGACAAGCTTCAAGTGTCTGGAATGTAATCTGAAAAGCATTAATCAAAATTTAATTATGTTGCTCAGAGAAGCTTTTGTGAAAAAAAACCCAGATACATGCAAAGCTTCACCTTTGGATTGTGAACAGAAACCTTCACTGAACTTCACTTGATTAAGTTCCCTGAATAATTGCTGTGACAAGCTGAATTTAATGTGAATCACACTTCTGGTCAGCTTTGCTCTTAGAAGCACAACCACGTCTTCAACACGCTGATGATTGATGGTGCCTCAACCTGGAAATCATTATGTACCAGACGGTTCAGCATCAGATGATCAGAGACTAAATTCAATTCCAACAGAAAACAGCTTTTGCTAATAACAAGGCTAACAAAGGACTCATAAACAGTTTTCTATCAATATATATCATCTCCAAAGTCTGTGCGAAGGCTACATTTAGCTTTTGATGCCAACGCTCTCCCCAGAGGCTTACCTCTATGCCTTAAGTTTTTCAAGGAATATTAGACAGTCCACTTAAACAAGGTGGCATTTAAATTCTCAATCTGTTGGAGAACAAAACTGTCTATCTTACCTTCACAGTTCTTGCCATCAAATGCTAGGGAGAAGCCAGCTGTGCATGAGCAGTGGTAGGAGCCTGGGGTGTTTTCACAGGTCTGGGCACACAGCCTGCCAGGATAGCGCCAGCACTCATTTACATCTGTCAGTGCAGGAGTGGGAGCTATTAGACAGCAGACAGATACCTCCGGGCCACTGAGGACTCAATGCCCGTTCTCATTCAGACACTCAGAAAACAATGCTGTTGGCTTATTTTAGATAACCCTACATATATCTATTTAACAATAAGCCATACATCTCACAGGGGTTTTTAAATTAAAATGTCACTGAAGTGGCAAAATTCAAACCTATAGAAGGGTTTCCAGTTAAACAATTGATGATGGTAGAAAACACGTGACCGCAATGTCATGTTACATGGTACATGGCATTCCAGTGAGAACTGACAGCTAGTAGCAGTGATAATACTAACCCAGACTACACAACCTTTTCTCTTACAGGTACTGAGAAAGTAACTGTGGGTGGGTCCCAAACCATCAACTGGCAGCACAGGTTAGGTTTAAGCACAGAAGCACCCTCACAGTAGCATCATCAGCATAAAATAACATGTTAGCATAGATGAAATTCCTGCTGCTCGCCTCACATTAAGGTTAAGAGCATAGAACAAAAGCCCCTCCTCACATTACAACAATGAGGTAAATGTATTCATCATATTACAATAGGGAGGTAAAATGAGCTGCAGGTTATAACTCCCTTTATGCTACAAAAAGCAAAGGACATATAAAAAAAACTACAAGTTGAGAATGAATTGGAATTGAGTCTCAGAGCCTGAGGGAAAAAGCTGCTCTGCAGTCTGATGAAAATTCTCTATCTCTTCCCAGAAGGCAGCAGGGTGAACAGGCTGTGGCTGGGTGGGTACTGTCCTTTAGTATCCTTTGGGCTCTGCGAAGGCACCGATATCACTGATGCTCAGGAGATGGGTACCAATGATCTTCTGAGCAGTTTTAATCCCCCGCTGCAGAGCCCTCCGGTCCTGGGCCGTGCACATCCCATGCCAGTTAGTGAAGTTTCCAGTCAGGATGCTTTCTGTTGCTCCTCTGTAAAAGCTGACAAGAACTTGGCGTGGGAATTTAGCTTAAGTTTCTTTAAGAAATCCATTTGTTTCTGAGCTTTCTTCACCAGCGTGGAGATGTGAGACGACCACGGCAGCTTCTCTGTGATGCTGATTCCCACGAACCTGAAGCTGTTCACCTGCTCCAACTCAGCTCCACTGATGTAGACAGGAGTTTATGTCTTTATCTCATTTTTCCTAAAATCAACCTACTGAGATGAACAGCTGGCTGTTGTAACTTTCCAGTTCGGGCGCAACAACATGACTTCATTAAAAGTGCGTCAGTCACACCACAGATGGTGGAAAGCATAGCAGAAAGCATGACACAAGTATGGCATTCATGTTTGTGTATTCATGTATTAACTAGAGGAACGCTACAGTCTGCTATTTTCAGTCTCTTCAGTGGAGCGGAAGCTTTAAGTCACATGCTTCACAACATCATGTTTATTTGCTATGTCTGTTTCCATTGCACTTTGTCACATTTTATTTTTATCAACATACCAGCTTTTCTACCTCAGCCAAGCATAAAACTATTTTACAATATTGCATTCAATATTTATTTTGCAATTATTTTTCAAATTTATGTTTTTTATGTGTAAATTGCAAATGTACATAAAAACAGGTGGATGGAAACACTTTGCGTTTGGGTCCTCTTTCCTGTTGCCTAGTGCCTTGAACTGTATAGTACTGCAGAAGTTACCTATGACAAGTCCAGCTGTGAAACGTGTAACCAGCATGTACTCTGACTGTGAAGAGTCTTTGTAGGACTTGCCCTCAGTGTGGGCCTTCCTGTCCTCTGCCAGTGCAGATCACTTTGTCCTCAGAAGTTAGAGGTGATCAATACGCTGTGCATGGTCTGTGATATTATTTGAAGACACCACATATTTCTTGGAGAATTCTGTGCTGGAGATGGGTTGGTCCAGCTGTACTGTGGGGTTAAGTTGGGATGTGAGGTCCAATGAGGTTTAGGTAGGAATGGGACATACCAAACATATTAAAATGTATTTAAAGTAAACACAAAATACAACCATTTAAAGTTGTAAGTCCCTCCCCTATTGCCAAAATAAAACACATCAGTCTCTCTCCAGTGCTTAGGATGTGCCTCACTCATCAATAGACAACAGTCCCTAAACTTGCAAGATTTTTTTCTTCTTCTGGGCAAGTTTTGGCTTCAAAAACTGATTGGACGAGTAAACCTCCAATCTGCCTGTCATCACCTGACACAGCGATACATACCGGTGCAGACTTTGCGGAGGGCGTCATACTGGTAGCCCGTCTGACAGTCACAGCGGTAGATGCCAGGGAGGTTGTGACAGATCTGGCCCACTCCACAGCGGTGCGTCCCCATCTGACACTCATCAATGTCTAGACAAACAGAGAGAAAGATAAAGTACCTCAGCAATGACCCACTCTGCACCTGACAACTCCTACTCACACCACTGGACTTGGTACAAACACACACTCAAAAATACATACACAGTCCTTTTTCGTGGTCATCACTTTGGCTTTAAATTTAACTCTTTAAACTTGGAAGACTACTGTGAACTGTGGTACATATAAAAACAGCAGTTTTTTAATCATTGATACATCATTGACGTCATTTATTGAGCAAAGCTGCTAAAGAAATCCTGGTTCACACTTTTCCCCATTTCTCTGTTTAGTGTTAAGTGAATATGTTTGTGTTTAGAACTGTTGGTCAGAGAAAATAAGCCAAATGAACATGTCACCTTGGGTCTGGGGAATTGTGATGGCATTTGTCCTAATTTTGTGACATTATATAGATTAAACAATTGATTGATCAATCTAAACTGGACTAAGGGCCCTATTTTAATGATCACAGCGCACGGCGTGAAGCACGTGGTGCAGTTACGTTTGGGGCAAAGGGTTGTACATAGTCTGTGAATTAGTCAGAGGTGTGTTTTGGGGGTACCATGTACAGTACACCAATCAGAGTGTGCTTGTACCATGACGCATTGCTATTATAATGGCGGATGAATGACATATTATTAAAACATCAATTGATTGATTGCATTGCAGACTCACAGCAGAGAGGAGGATACGGACAGAAGTGTGGACGTGATATAAAAACGGTCTCTGATCATGAAGCCTCTTGTTCCTGTCAGTGTCGGGACTGTGTGTTTCCTTTAAGGATTTACTTTCATGATTAGAGAGGCTGATGTCAGTCATTTTAAATGTTTCCATGTGCGCAATAAATTCACAGCAAATACTGTGGGACATTTATGCAGCAAAACAAAAAAACTGTAGTTATAGATGTGACATGACAGGACAGAGGAAACTCTCCAGAGGAAAGAGAATTCAACTTTTAACTTCTGAAATAATTTAGATGCTCTGATGGAGCTCAGGATTGATCGGGAGGACGGCTGCTTTACTCCAAACAGTTTCTCTGTATGAACCTGGACTGTGTGTGAGACCATTTGGATGTGCAGAAGAACACAGAACTTCAAGCATTCAAAATATGACATATTTAAAATGGTGATGGCGCAGTGGATAATACACATGCCTTTGGCGTGAGAGACCTGGGTTTGAATCCACTGTAAGACACCATTGTGTCCCTGAGCAAGACACTTGTTGCTCCAGAGGCGTGCGACCTCTGATATATATATATAGCAAATGTAAGTCACTTTGGATAAAAGCGTCAGCTAAAATGAATAAATGTAACATTTGAACATGTACACAGAACTTCACTGACATGCGTTTAACATAAACTCACAAGCTTCAAAACATAGAATCATCAGTGTTAAGATGTTTTGAGGTGGGTGAATATTGACATACTGATGTCTTCAGGGCACAACTGTTAACATGGAAAGTTTGGTACAGATGTGAACATGTACACTGAAGTTACTACAATTTCATGTTTCCACGCCACGGACATGTCCTTCAGTGAAAACTTTTTATGGCTAATTACACTGGACCCCAAAAGTTTTAAGTCCATCAAATTAAGACTGTAGAAGGAGTTTGATAAAGTACGAACCCTGTATATGGTGAGAAATAGCCTAAAATGCATTTGGAAAAATAATAATGAAGAATGAAGAAATGTTTCTCCTTTTATCACTGTGCATGCAGTGATACATTTCTTCTTTTTTTTTTGTTTTTTTTTTAATTATTTAATGTGCACGTATGTTTTTATCAAACATTATGTTGTTTATATTAAACATTACTATTTAAGTTCAATTATTGAAAACAATAAAACACACATTTAGGAACAATAGCAGAAAATAGTGGTATTTATAACTGTGGTTACATGAAGCAGAAAGCCAGTAACATATTTTTATCCTCAGTTTTAAAATATCAACATCCCAAATGTAACAAATTAACTACTTCTAGTTAAAACTGATATCTTTACAGTACGTGAGCGCGTGAAAACCAACAAAACAGTCAAAAGTTGCCGTTTAATGCTGTAATATGTACTTTGCATTGTTATTTATGTTCATATATTTGTTAATTATTATATTACTCTATTCATCACATATTTGAAAAAGTAGAATACACATACTAGCAGGTTACAGAAATCAGACTTAATGCAATCTGTCTTCACTGTTGCATGACGTCCACATACGTGGACAGTTGGCTTTTGGTGTTTAAAAGGTACATTTTACTCTAAATCTTAGTTTATAAAACATAAACATGTCATACTTTACTGTACGTACAATTTTTTTTACCTTGATTGACGTCCTTGTGAATTTTTTTTTACAGATATGCCTGATGCATTTAGGGTCATCAAGCACTGAATATTTGGAATACAAGAGAGTAACCACTGTTACAATGTTGCTATCAATCAAGTGACACTATCCTCAAATGGCTTGCAGAACATAACCATGATATATTGACCCAAAATGGAGTTAAAATAAATGTGGACACCATGCATGAAAGGGGTTATGGGGGAGGCCTGTGGCAAAATTTTGAGGTGTTCAAACTGTGGGATAGAGAGCAATTTAGAAAAGTTTTTTCTGCTCCACACTCACAGACCACAGCTCATTACACGACATGCAGATGGAGTCTCAAAACAGCTGTAACAGTCATTTTTGACTTAAATTGCTCTAAAACTTGAACACTATTACAACACAGATTACAGTCTTTTGTGCGTTTTAAAGTTTAATCAGATTCTTTAGCAGCACATACAGTAAATCAGAGCGGTTTTCAATGTTGGAGAAGTTTGAACCAAGGCAAGTCATTCCTTTCATTTTACTTTTCTCATTTAGATTTTCAAAAATGCATATAAAATCACTGAAATATGCTTGATACACCAAACTTAATAGCCCACAACTACTCAATTAGCTGCCCCAAGAATCCATTATGTCACCAATTTCATGGTTATATTATATATTTTGTCTGTCATGTTAGGTATTTGCTAATTTCTTATTTATTTATTTAAATTTGAACGATTGGTCTCCATAAGTGACCCTAACAGACTGATTCTGCCCTATAATGGCATTTTGTAATAACGCATTTGAGCACTTGTAGCCAAAAGAAATACCAATCCCAATGACTTCCTTTGTCCATGCTGTTGTGTTTAAGATGTAAAATCTCACCGACACACTTGGCTCCATCAGGGCTGGCATGGTAGCCGTGGCTGCACATTATGACCTTCTGCTGGCAAGTGTAGGAGCCCACTGTGTTGATACAGCTAAGGCCTGAGCTACACGGCTCACTCAGGCTGCTGCACTCATTTATGTCTGCAGAAACACAGAGAGAGAATCAAACCTCTAGACAGCTGAAATGAATGAATGATTGTTGTAAGGTTTAATCCTGATTGAATATCTACTTCCTCCCACTGATTTTAACACAGCATTTATGTAGGTGTGTATTTACTTGTTGGCAGTAATCATGTCTTCCTAATATATGGTTGATCCAATGCTCAGGGAGCAATGTTTACTTTTTGACTTTAAAGTAACTAAATGAGCATCATAAAGACAGCCAAGCTGACGTGTACCCATCAAACTCAAACAGTGATTGAACAGTAGGCGCATTAGTCACAGAATTTGTGAAATTGTGACAAGATGGGTTAGCCTGAAAAATCCTAATAAGCATTTCCAAGCCACAGAAAAACAAAAGATTTCCAAAACACTCGAGTTTACATTTTACATTCAGGGGAAGCCAAAGGAAGCCTTCCACCCTCAGTGACAGAGCTGTAATGTATGTGCAATCATCAGCAGGGAGTCATCAGGCTTGATCATTACTTTGCTCTGCGTGGCTGTATCAGGAGCATTCAGGGGTGAAAATCAGGCTTTTTAAGATAAGCTAAATGCCATTTGGTTAATCCATACCCAAATGTAAAAACGACAAGTTGTGGTTTCATAATTTTCTTGGCTGGGTGCAGAGACTTCTTGGAGTCTCTCCACTGGTTGCCTGATAATGTCACAGTGACAAGACACCAAGAAATTCAATTATATTTTGGGACATTTTACCTTTACTGGATCGCCAACAGCAAAGAGATGACAGGAAACAAGGGGAGATAGATAGGGCATAACATGCAACAAAGGTTCCTGGCCTGACACAAATTAGGAACGTTGTGGTTGATGGTTGGAACCTTAACCCTTAGATCACCAGGCCGTCCTGAGCTATCTCTCTAATCAAGGAAGGAATCTCTGTATGTATCTGTTTGTATTCTGATTATGTCAGGAACTGATCATCCAATCGACTTAAAAACTGGTGTGTTGCTGCGGACCCAGGGGAGCGCAGTGTTGCGTTTTGTGTTCCAATTTCAACAAGCGACATGTTCAATATTAATAAAAACAGCGGAGAACAGCGCTGAGTGAAGTTCTGCAGCAGCGACTACAGGGAGGCTAACGGGGGCACAGCGCACAGCCCTGCAACAGTGAGAGGGGGGTACGGTCGCGGTGCTTATATGCTCCGATGTGGGAGTGAATTGTTGAAATGGAGTTAACGTCATCATGCATGTTTAATATATGTTTGAAACAAATGTGTTGCGATTGATCCACATCCATTGAACTATGGATGCTTATTTTCATTTCCCAGCATGTCCAGGTAGAGGAAAGTCCTGCACTTCTCATTCAGGGGATTCACATTTCTTGAGGCTTTTTTAAGAGGTGAGTCAAACACACCACAGATTAAATTTCTTTCAAAACTTTTCAAAAGAAAAGCTCTCAATTCAACTCGACATAAAGTAATGCTGCAAAAAACTTTCTGGGGTGTATATTTTGCAGCCGCACTTGCTAAAGAGGAAGAGATTATGTGAGTAAGTGTTGCTGTCATAACTGAGATCTATATCAGCACCAGCCATTATCATGTGTCACTTTTATGCCCCCCTTCCCTCCAAACCTGCAACAACACCAACAACAACAATGTATCAAAAGTCTTGTTCATAGTGATGCACCTACAGAGATTTATCGCCTGAATCTGAACATCCCCTCAGCTTTGAATTGTTGGCCCACAACTTAACTGTTTTGTTTCACTGTCAACGCTCTCAGAGAGAACAAGGAGCACTGAGGCTCATCTGAAGATAAGATTTGCCACAACTCTATCTGCTGTTAATTTAGAGATCATGTGTTTCTATTAGCCATTAGAGAGCAGCACTGACAGTCTCTCACCAACACAGTTGCCATGGGAGTCCTGTGTGAAGCCGCTGATGCACTTGTGTTTGGGATTACACAGGAAAGAGCCCACTGTGTTCTCACACACAAAGCCCATACCACAGTTATGGGTTCGCATAACGCATTCATCAATGTCTGGAAGAAAGAAGAGAAACAAAAAGTCAGTGAGTCACCTTGACAAACCAAAAGAATCCACACTTCAATTGTGAAGAGTTTAAATCTGCTGTCAACTCTCTGAGCTTCAGCCTGAGCTCTCAGCTTGTTAACAGTACAGTAGGTGGCACTGTGGCTCAAGCACAGAATAAACATGTGCAGCATCCCAGAAAGTCAAACTTTCCCTCTGTCAGTGTTCAACTCCAGGAGAAATTCCCCACCCATAAAAATATCACTTGTTCTAAATCTGCAATTAACAGAAGTTGAACAAAACTTCTTAAATGACAGTTATTGAACCTCATGAGCAATGGATGCTGTTTTATAATGGAAGATTTGTTCTTTTGTGCAAGCCCGTTTCTCAGGAGCTCACATTATATTGGGTCCTCTGAGACTTGTCCCGTGGCACACAAGCGGAAGGTCTTAATTTGGGTTTCTCTCCTTTCTTTCGTGTAGTTAATTGGTTTTCCCCATGCTGGATGGTCAACTAAATGTTACCTTCATTATCTAGCCACATTAATTAGTACTCCCTGGTGCCAAGTGCTGATGACACAAGCCACAAAGCGCCAAAGTGCTTTACTGCCTATGCAATGTTGCCTCTCTGGGAGATTATCTTGTCACATACCAAACCTGGGCATCTGCTGAAACACAAACATCACCACTGGTGCCAAAAAACATTAGCACAAATCTTAATTGAGCCTTGCTGTTTGAGCTGCGCTTGAGTCTTGACCACACCCATACAGTTGCCACAGTATGGTAGGAATCAAAACGACTGTAAAAATTCAAATATCTCTCTGATTTCTACACTTTACTCTGAAGATTTATGTCAATGTTTCTGTCACAAATGTTGATTGTATTAATTTAAACAGGGACTGAGGGTGAAAATGAGCTGTCTAAGTATATCCTGTTCTTGTTAAAGAGCCTCTTTGAAAACAACTGTCTGCCATCAATAATGTCAGGACATTCCAAAACCCTCAGCACCTATTCATGATGTACTACACTGCAGTCCTGTTTTATTTGAAATTAGTAATTGCAATAGAGGGGTTGTGATGACAAACTTTAGGACCAGAAAAGCTCGTGTGTGCATGCATGAACATCTTTTACACAGTGTCTCAGTTTGAGCCAGGGGTGTTGGACTTGTGTGCTGCTGGTTGCTGGATCCTCTTTAAAATCCTGAGAAACTGGCAACACTGCAACACAAATACGAACCTTGGCCAAACATAAGTGGCAAGTTCTGTTATGAAATGGAAATACCTCACAGTATGAAGGCTGCAACTGCATTTGAATGGGTATTATCAGCTTGATGTATCGCAGCCAAATATCTAAAATTCACACCCATATTGGACTAATTCACAGCTTATTTATGTTCAGGGCCAACGTTCGGTTCCAATGAAGGATGAGCCCTTTATATATTGAGGTGAAAACCGGAGTTTGCATCTTGTCACAGACAAATTTACTTCTGCCTCTTTACTAACTATAACCTTAACCAACCAAGTGTTTAGTTTCATACCTTAACTATGGTATATTTGCCATAATCATAATATTTTCCTAACCTTAAGTTACAATGGACAGATATAGAAAGGAAGAATTGAGAAATAGTTTCACGTTTGAGTAAATACGTGAGATTAGCAAATCAAAAGTCACTTTCATGCCTGCACTGTAAATATGGAATTTAAAAACAGCAGCCAGTACTTGCAAGTCTTGTTAGCTTAGCCATAGCTAAACTACCAAGACTTGCAAGTACTTGTAATTGTCACAATAGTAACACTCACAAACTTACAGTCCTCTTGCATGCTCATGCATGGGTCACAAGCTTCTTTTCATTAAACGCGTCAACGAGAGAAAATTACAGGTTTAATCCATACAAAAAGCAAAGTGTAACAATGCATTTAACCGGAAGTAAATAGACAAGCAAAGAACAAAATTTTTACACTTGCCTTTTCGTATGGATTAAACCAAAGATATATAACTTCTTAATTAATGAACTTTAGATGTGCTGGTATATGGATTTTATTGCCTTCACGCAGAGCCAGGCTAGCTATTTCCCTTTGTTTCTAGTCTTTTTGCTAAGCTAAGCTAGCCAGCTGCTGGTTCTGGCTTCATATGCAGCAAACAGATATGAGAATGGATTCAATTTTCTTATCTAACTCTTGGCAAAAAAAGCAAATAATTGCATTTCCAAATATATTGTCACTGAAAATAATCCAGGCTTTTGTAGAATCTTCCAAAATTGACATTATTGTCTGGCGAGAGGGTTGTGCTTTTGCTTTCCTGTCCTTGTTGTCTTGTTGTCTGTTACCACTAAAAAGGAGTTAGAAATCCTGTACAGCCTATTGAAGAAGACATTATCAGCATTTCCACAGACTACTTTAGTGGCTCTGGAAATGACTGCTGGGTAAATTGGCTTAATGAAAAACTTCAGGAACAATGAACTCACCCTCGCAAACACTGTTCCTCAGCTGGTAGCCTGCAGGACAAGTTACCTGCAGCTCGCATACAAATGAACCCACTGTGTTCAAACAGCGCTCGCTGGGCCGACAACTATGGGTGTTGGTCAAGCACTCGTCCACATCTGCCGAACAAGAACAAGGAAGACTGTGTGTGAAACAACAGGGGAGGGAGATGGACACAGGGTGCATGACTATGAGTTGGAGGTGAAGCAGACGCACAGAGTTCATTTATGGACAGGACCAGTACGTAATTCTTTCTCTGCAGACTGGCCCTGACTGTCACCATGACAGGGCTCAGTGAGTGTGTAGCAGATGCACGTCAGCAAAAAAAAAAAAAAACGAAAGCGCTAACAAAGGAAGTCATTCTTACATCTAGGAGTTTGATGGATACCAGGAAATTACATCTTTTTCTTTTTACTTGCATGAAAATCGCTAACTGAGAAGCTGTCGTGAGTGACTGCTTTAACATGTTTGGGTAGGTATTTAAGTTGTACAGTGTTACCGCTTATTTGCTAACAGCTAGCCTGCAAACTGTTGTTAGCAATTAATGCTTGGTAGTTAATTAAGCAAGCTGAGGTAGGTGCAGCATAACCTACATGAGCAAGAAAGCATATATGAAGTTCAAAGTTGTTGCTGAAGTTGTATTGTCTGGCTCGAGGTGTTACCGTCAGCCAACGATAGTGATGCTGGTGATTACCACTTCATACAAAATCATTTGATTGGCAAAGAAACAATGGCATTCTCCCTGGTAGTACTTAAGATTTGTTCATAGTCCCATCAATCCTGCACCAAATACCCTCACATAATGTGTCCTGAAGTGCTGTTTGGTGGGCGATGACATCAACTTTGGACAGTGACTGCTTTGTTAGTCCCAAATCAAATTTAAAATATCAGATCTTGGCAAAAGCTAAGTGATATTTTTCTTGTTATGCTTGTTTGTGTGAAATACAATACACAGTTGCAAACATTTAAATCTTTACTCAGTAAACAGGCTCTGTTGATTTATGACACTGGTGGGCTCATGCCGAGACAGTAGATTGTCGCTCTGCTGTGGCTCATCTTTATCAAACTGCTGCATTCCCTTATCATGCATCACAGTGCGTGGCCGATTATCTGGATGTGCTGATAGGGTTGGACTGGGATTTTTGTGTGTGCATCTGTGCATTTGTGTGCAAGCCGAAGTGTGGCTGTCATCCAGATTGGAAGATCACCCCCAAATATGGCTCATTCCACAGGGAACCTGACGAAAAGGTCGTGTACAAATCTGCATGAAGGAGCCAAGGATGAAAAACAAAAGGCAGGAACAAGAGGGGAACATATTCTCCTGTGTTGCCTGTGTATCTGTTGGCAGTCCCTTGCTGAAATGTCTTTCTCGACTTTCAAAGCTTTTGCTACTGGGGATTTGACTGAACTGTGTGCCTTACAACACCTTTCCACAGGGAGGACGAGGAAAAACCTGTACCTGGTGTGTGAGTAACATCCTGCAGCTCTCTTCCTGTAAGGTTATCCACCTTAGAAAACTACCCAAGCATCATCTCTCACAGCACAGAACGTATTTTATTGTATTATATGAAGGCTCTGTGGAGCTGCAGCAACAACATTCATCTTACTCACTAAAATTAACAGTTTCCCCTTTTGACATTGTGTAATGCTCTGGGGAGTTTACAGGATCCATGCTGTACAGACAGTGCAGTGCTGACATACTGTTGTTTTGGGACCCGCTTTCGCAAATGTCCCATTTGTTCCCCAACTGAAAGACATCTGTTGTCTTCGTTGTAGGGAGGATATTTCCAGGGACAAATCACACCAAGCTCACATCAAGTCCACCTCGTCCTCTGGGCCCTGCTCTCTGTGAAACCTAGGGATGGACGGGACTGTTTCCAATGTTTGCGTATTGCCAGTGGTGCAGAAAGTCGCCTTCTCCTTCCTCTCTGGTGGCCAGCGTTATTTCCAGTGCGTCATTCTAAGAGGGAAAAAATAAAAATAAAAGGAAATGTGCCTCTTGCCTACCTTCCCTGACTGATCCCCAGGGACAGCCACATTACACAGTTGTGAGGAGTGAAGTGATCCAGTATAAGGTGAAAATACAGAGAGGGGAGATAGCAGTTTAAGAAGAATTCCATCAAGAGAACAGAGGGGGCTGTGCACAGGGGGGGTGTCTGACAAGCAGCACCCCCTCCCATTGTGATTGCTCATCACACTGGACCCAGCAGACAATTTTTGAAAAGTTCAAGCTGAGGTAGATGAAGTCATTCTTGGCCTAGTTGCAGATTTGGTTTGAGCAGGGCTGGGACAAATAATCGGCCCTGGCATTTTATGCCCGGGTGGCCCACCAAAATCAGTTGGACACCCGTCACCAACACACCATCCTTTCATTTAAGGGCTCCCCCCCATGGCCGCTGTCCATGCTTTATGGGCCTGTCGTTCGCCCAACAGTTATATAAATACATAATACAAATACATAATTTACGTTACACCAGTCCCAAAGGCACGCGGCCCCCCGGGCACCTGTGGGCTAGGGTGACCAGACGTCCCCGGAAAACGGGGACGTCTGGTCACCCTAGCCCACAGTCAGGAGCTGTACCCTGAAATGTTCCCGTTTTTAACTAAGGTGTTAACAGACCTGAAATCAGATTTTACTTGCTGAGAAAGACTGAACAGCAGAGCATAGAGGTGTCATGCCGAAAAGTGATCCCTGTCCTTGAGAGTCAACACACAAAATGCCACATGTGACAGTGCCAAATCTGTACCACCAGCAAGATCCGTTGCACAAAAGTGGTCCTGTCTTCCAAAGAAGGTTACCACAAATGTGCCTGTTCATAATTACTCGTGTGTTGTTGTCTGTTCTCATCTAAGGGCGTCAAATTCTGACACTTTCAGAAAGGCTGACAAAGCGTTATTTAGTGCAAAAGGTACCCTTCAGCGTCCATAAGAGACGCCTCCGGGTGTGTCTGAAGGAGACCGGAAGCGCTACGTTAGTATAAAGGCTTTGACAGCTTCCCAAAGCACCTTACTCTACCACTAACCATCACAGGGGTGCCTAAACCTAAGTCAGCGATTGTATGCATGTCGACCGGCTAACCGTACAGCTAGCGTTGTAGTACTCGAGACCGGTCTTATTAAACTCATTAAACTTATTGCTTCAAATGCAACCAATAACCCTAATTAAACATGTGTTGTTACCATTAACGACACCCCTCCCTGCGATGCTTACGTTGATTTCAGCTTTTAGTGTTTGTATGTGGTTGTTTTAATGGGAAAGTGGATCTTTCAGATCTGACTACAACACTACGTACAGCTGTGCACATTGGCCGTGCTAGCGGCTAAGCAGCCATGGTAACAGATGTTTTGCCACTCAGTACAGCTGGGGGAGGGGTAGGGGGTGGATTGGACGTGAAGTAAACGCAATTTCAGGCTAGTAATGCCCATTTCTGGGTTAAGCCTTGTCCATCCCAAGCAGAGATGGGAAAAAATTACTTGAGTAGTGAATAACTTAGTGAGTAAGTTCTTTTAATTTACGTGGATGTGCCTGGAATTATTTCAGATGGTCTTTCCCTCTGATCCCCTGTACAGATACAGATAATTTAATTGGTTGAACAGATATAGATAATGGAACACTCGCTCACTCCCTACTAGGTGCCAGGTATTTACCAGGAAGAAGAAGGAATGGAATAAAGGATAATATCTCTGGTTTTGCTGCGTCGATTTGTATCCTTTCAAAAAAGAAGTGCAATGGTAAATCTGTGCAGTACTCTTTTAGAGATTCGCCTTCAAACCAGCTGCTTCATTTATTGCCTGTACTTCAAGTTTCCTCAGGTAATTCATAGCATGACTCCACCCACCTCCAACCTGTAACAAAATCCAATCAGCCAGAATAACAAAACCACTTGTGTGGGTTATTAATAATTACATGACTAAAGGAACATAACGTAAAATATGTCCCAACCAGTTAACTGAAGTTTACCAGGGTCTCTGAAGTAAGCTGCAGGTAACAGGATCTCATGGCAGGCTGCATCAGCATGTATTAATCACGTACATACACGCACACTCAAACCCAACTCCTATCTATCTCCTTTAAACATCATAGGTGTCAGTGGTTCACAGTGTCTTCACAGTGTGTATGATATATTTACAACACGTACTCAATAGTTTACTACTTTACCGCTGTTAAAACCTCAAATACCCACCGCTTGTAGTGCTATTTGCTTTGTTTCATGCCCACCCACGTCTTCACATGTGGGAACGCTTTCAGAGCGAAGGTCTTTACTGCTCACTGAATGGAGGAACAGAAGAGGAAACACTAATTCTTACGTAGTGTTTATGCATCCAGAGGTATTATCCCATCTGCTGACTGACAGACAGATTAAATAAACTCAGCCGTGACAGTCACAGTCACAACTGCAAGGAAATACCTTTCTAACAGTGGCCTTCAGTGTTTAAGCAAAGTCTTTTCATGTTAATATCACTCACTTCCTTCCTGTTCATTCCAACATCTTGCACACTCAAACGTACATGTGATGTAAGAAGAGATTTGCTCAAAATACACTTACTGAGCTGCGGTGTATAGAACTCTGGAGGTGGTCCATATTTCAATGTTTAATCCAAAGGAATATTGCTGCCAAGTTTTTGGCACTGTTGCAAATGCATGGATCAATTTACTACTGCATCAAATATGTTACTATACGGCCATCCATGGAAAATGGTTTGTGGAGTGGTAACAATTACATTCTCTTCTGGGGAGAGGTTTAATGTCGATGGTCTATCTATGTGATGACCTTTTATACAGTACCACAGTTTCCAACTTGTATGCAGATGCTTTTCTTGTCATTTTACATAGAATCTCAACTCCAGCACCTCAAACACACCGTTATTTAGTGAGCAGTGATCTCTATATATCGAACTTTTAAAAATTTGCCAGCAATGTAGGGGAAAAAGGGGTTTTATCAATCACTACTTCACATCAATGAGAAAAAGCTTAAAACTAGTAACATCTCTCAGTATGATGAAACAAAATTCAACAACAGTACAAACTATGGCTTCCATAAAGTTGAATTAACACCTCTCTGAAACAGCTTGAACAAATTCGGACCATTACCCCTTCATGATGGTAGGATTTACTGCAGGGCTGTTGTATTATACTGCCTTGGGTTTAGCTAGGTGGACCTAATAAACTGCCAACTGAGTGTATTATCACCTTATAAAGTTGTAAAAGATGCCTATTCACACATCCAGCATACACAGAGCAACATTACATTTGGTGTACAGAAGGTCTGTAAGAGCTTTTTGTCTGAAAACCAAAACATCAAGCTAAAACAGGTGAAGGAGCTTTGGGTGATAATTCTGTGATGGTTTGTCACTGTGAGCAACCCCTTTCACATTACACAAACCACATAACCCATTTTATTAAAATATTGAGTAGTGTAGCTTTAATCTACAAAGTTTCTAGAAACTAACCAAACTATATAATAGGAAATGCTATAAATGGTGAAGTAGAAATTACTATTCCTACGAATCCCGCGTAAAGACAAAAACCAAACCAACAATTAACCGATTCTAAAAACTATTGTCTGTGTATAGAGCTACAGCGCTGTCCAAAAATTAGCAACATTTTTTTAAAATATATTTTAAAACTAGCCTGAGAGCTACAGACAGGACACAAGATGTGATACAAAAATGTGTTACCATGTGTTTCTTCACACATTTGCAAGCTCTGAGAGCAAGCGCTTGATTCACCTGTCAGAGGTGCCGTAAGTTATCACCCAGAGCTATATGAAACGAAGGTAGCTAAGTACACAGATGCTAAGTGCAGTGTTTGTTATTGCAGCTATAGCTGCCACAGGGTAATTGGCTAGGGCTGACTTATGCTCCAGGCAATGGTCTCCACCACCAGGAAGTGGGAGCCCAATCAGTCGATGCATTGTTTACTATCACAAGACCTGCATTTTCCTCCTTCATGAGTGACTGCATCCAATTAAAAAGTGTCCCGATCTCTGGACAAACTGCTCCATTGCACTTTTGTTCTGTTGTCATGGCTGGATGTGTTTGTTTTTCTTCATTTATACAACAGTGAGTGGTATTGTTGATGGTGCTGGGTTGTTTGTTACCTTGTGCAAACCCTGCTTGAGGGAGACAGCTTAAGGGATACATACAAGTATTGTGAATCGCTCCAATTACTGCCAACGGTACCGCGACAAGAAGGAGTGGCAGCCCATACCTTCACACATGCGTCCATCTGTCATCAGCGAGAACCCTGGGAAGCAGGAGCAGTGAGCCTGGCCTGTCACCACCGTGCACTGCTGACTGCAAGGACCATTTCCTGCAAGAAACAAAAATGCGAGCAGCATGATCATAATCATCTCTGCATTCCACACAGCTATGCCTCCAGGGCAGCCATTCACTCATAATGTCTTAAACTTCTCATCCTTGTGCAATTTCTCTGTTGTCCCGGTAATTCCTTGCCCTGTTGTCTTGCTCCCCGATGGACCCTGCCTTCACAGCCTCGCACTGATCATCACTCCCTGCAGGAATCGCATTCAATACAGCAGAATCAATTCTTTCTATTTAACAGCTCAATAATCCTGTCACAAAGAGTCATGGACAGGAACTGTTTTCCCACAGTTTCTCACCAACACATTCCCCACTAAAGCTCTGCAGTGGTGAAGTGTCGGAAGGCCGCTCAATACACATTGATCAGAATATTCTTATAACTAACAATCAGAGGCAGTTTGAAGGAGCAGGGTTTTTGTTGCAGCCTGGAGTAGAGACTCTAGTGGTTCAAGGGTTTGCACTGCTGATCTCCTCCTGACTTGACCAAAATTCAGCTGCAGCAGTGTAAACACAGCAGATCAACCGTGACTGAACAGTTTATCAGTGAAAGTGCATGCAGCGAGGCAACTGTGCCTTTTTTTCCTTCTGTTCATAAGAGAGTTTCAGGGCAGTCAGACGGCACTTGGATACATCATGTCAGCCCTTCTCAGCCTGGCCTACCTGTTTTGTTCCAATAAAAGCAGAGCTGATTTGTTGAGCAGATGTATCCTGCCTGCTGGACTAACATGCAGTAAGAATCTGGAGACACAGCATACCGCCTTATATGAAACACTCACTAAAGCCCCCAACACTCTCATCACCCTTTAAAAGCTAACCCACAACTCACAGCAGGAAGTGAATATCAGAGCCCCAAATCAATAAAATCACCTACAAATCATGTTTCATCTTCCTTTAGGAAAACCCAGATCTCTGCTCCTGGCTACCGTCATACAGTCGGTAATGCCGTTTTGGTAAACCACCTGAAAGCACCACAAGTCACCTATTACTTTGAATGATGAATGATTCCGAAGTTCGCTCATTCTCATATTTTACAATTTATAGTTATGTATACTCCAAGAGGGACTGGCTGTCTCAGACACGTTTAAGAGATGTTTCTGGCCCAGCATACCTTATGTGAAAATACAGCACCAGGTGAGATCATTAAGCCAGCCAAGTAAGTTGTGAAATTTTCAAATAATGAGTTCAAAGTGCATTTCTGAGAACAATACATTAAATCAGCAGTGAGGGGAAACTTTAGTACAGAAGGCACCGCCATACAGGCAGTTTTTTATATGCAATTTAAAAAATGCTGCATTATTAGAATTATTAACAAACTATGTTGTTAATAGTTACCATTTTCTTTACAAACATTATTGATGCAAATAAACCTTCAAAATGCATTACCCCATGAAGAACAATCAATCTTTTTATGTGGATTGTTTCTAACGATTCGGTCACAGCTGCGGCTGTGACTTCACTCTTCTCTGTGTATTTCCCTGTCCCCTCCTCCCTTTGTGGTCCAGTGACGCTCAGCCAACTTATCTCCAGTGAACCACTAGTGTGTTTTTGTGATGTTTTCTTCATGTCTTTTCCTAACATGTGTTTTTCCTGTGCTTCAGGACTCCAGTGCCAGTGTCCTTTTGTTCACCATTCACCACTCACTGCCTCAATTAAACCCCAGCCCTGCTGCACCTTCTGCAGCCCGCCTGCCTTCATCAGCCCTGCCAGCTCATTCATCTACTATCGCTTGTTCATTAAAGACTTTTTATCTATAGAACTTCTGCTGTGTTCTGAGTCCGCTTCTGGGTCTGCCACAACAAAACGTAACAGATTTACTCTGCTACTTCTATGATGCAAAAGTCAGGGCGAACACTTTTTGGAAACTATTTCACCTTCATTTTGCACATTAAAGATGATTCCAGGGAAGTCTTATTCAGCTGACATTTATTATGAAATACAGCAATTCTTTCTCAGTGCAGGGGCCAGAGTAACTGTGCGCTCATTTCAACTCGAGCATGATGGTTGCATGACGCTGTGTCGCGACAGCGTATCAGCGTTGAGCTCAGATTTATTTGCTATTATTAAATTAACTTTTTACTTTATTTTTTGGGATTAAAACATTGATTTATCTTTACTCCCGTTTCTTAGCAGTGAGCCACGGTGTTTCGGGTTTCCATTGTTGTTGTTAGCGTCAATGAGCTCTGTTGCACTTCTACTTCATATTTATATGAAAAACAGACAAAACCGGACATTGCTTGGAGGAAAGTAAGTGAGACAGTTGAACTACCTGGTAAGTTCAGAACACAAGTGTTAATTGATTGAAGCTATGGTTGTAATTTACTGTGAAGAAGTTAGCATAGCACAGGCCTTATTGATCCGAACTCCATTCAGAAAACAAACATTTTAAAAGTTGTTGTCTTGCTGACAGACCTGACAAAGCATGAATTCATATGTTTAACAAAACGGCATCATATTGTAGTTATTTCAGCATAATTTTGATCCATTTATTGCAATTAAATCACAGCAAAATGTTTACTTTGGTTTCATTCCTCTGCTGTACCGTGTAGAACAATCAGCAGCAGTCCAGCAATAAAACCCATGCGAGGAAAGCAACGCGAGGATTAAATTTGCGCTGAGGCTGAATGCACAGTGAGATGGCTTTCTCTAATGATCAAGGTAAAATGAAGACTATGACAGAAATAATGTTCAATAATGTTCTAAAACCTCACGGTGAAAGCTTCATATAATTTTTTATGTTATGCCGCTGCATTCAATACTAGGTGCACATCTAAACTCTATGATTGGATGTCAGTTTATTGCTACAGTGTGTAAATACAGCATTATACACAAACCTTTATCTGGAGAAACTTTGGAGACAAAAATCTCAGTGGTTTAGGGTACAGAGCCGAATCACTTCAGTTTGCTACTTGGCACAAAACGGTAAAAAGAATGTTAAAATATAACAAGCTCTTGGCACTTAACAGATGGCCACAGTGCTTTTTTAGTTAGCCATTGGGCTTTTATTCAAATATTAGCTACTTGTCAATTGACAATTCTGTTAACTCAAGCAGTGACTCTTTTTTTTACTGATGTGTATCAGTGAATATAATCTTGGTCCTGCTAACGTGAATAAATAAGATCAACTTATAATACTGACTGCGGTTGGAGCTAGTTCCGTGCGACATTGCCACTACGCCATACGCACGCAATGTAAAAACCTGCACAAGGATAAGAAGTGCCAAACCCTGAGTAAAATTTCATATTTCAACAAATATCACCAAGATTAATGGATATTAGCTTTCAGAAGCAGTGGAAATTCTACATAATTGTTTAGTCAAAATCGGACAGAGTTCACAAACTTTTGCAGTGATTCTTTTATAAATAATGACTTGAATATTTAAAAAATTAACTCTTGCCATTCTTGAGAAATTTGTAACTATAGCTAAGTAGTTAAGTGTATGTTTCACTAGCAAGGACCACACAATCGACAGGTATGATTAAATGATTTATTGATGATCGAAACAGAAGATGTACGAAGCTTGCAGTTGCCGAAGAGACATTCGAAAGCATTGTGGGGAAGCTACGATAGGGAAATCCGCCGTAGCACCCGGGCACGACGGACCCCCTTATAACCCTATGAAGAAGAAGAAGATCAGGAGGCAGGACAGAGAAAGGGGTGGGTGGTGGGGGGGTGCAGGATACGAGAGCGAAGGGGAGGAGTTAGGACGTGTGGGTATTTATGGAAATGCTGGCGATGACGTGGTTGATGTGTGGTCCCGCTCCTGAAACTCTGCTAATTAGCACCACTTGTGAAAGTATCATATTAGTTGGGAAAGAGGCTACTCATGAAGTAATTAATTGAACTACATATAGTCGGTATGGTTTATTTCAGACAAGATGGCCTTTCTCATCACTGACTGACTGTGGTACGTGACCTTCACCACCGCAGAGGAGCAAAACAAATAAGAAAAAGCACTGAACTGTACTGAACAAAGCCTTAAGGCATGTAAACACCAGGGGCCTCTTTCAAATAGTAAAAACTTAATTATGATGCTTTAGGTCAGACAGGGACAGTTCAAGGGTATAATTATACTGGAAATGTTATGTATCACACAAAATGGCAACAGCATAGCCAGCACACCCATCATCATGCAGCACTGAAATTATACGTTTTCTTCTCTTTCTGCCTTTAGGAGTCTGTAAAAACCTGTGCCTGAATCTTTCTTAATATAAAATATGATCGAACATGTGTTTTTAATATCAGTGCCCGGATACTGAAATTGTTTATCATTCGGGGGCCGTGACTGTGACGAGTCCTGCGCACAGTGATGTTACACGCATTGGAGTGTAATGTTGCCATTACCTGCACAAGGACTGGGGCGGGCAGGGCTGGTGGTGGTCGTACTGGTTGTAGTGATGGTATTAGTAGCTTCTGTTGGGTCCAGAGCAGGACTGTCCTCTCTGACTCTGTTGTCCTCATCAGGACTCACTGCAGAACAGAAAGAACATGTCAGTGTAGCTCTCCAGCTAATGTTTATACTTTAAAATCAATTGAACGTACTGCAAAATGAATGAAAGTATTTTGACTCACATGTTCCTGATATATGAAACCAATTTAATAAAAGAAGCATCCCGCATAATATCTATTTGCCTAATGACAAGACATCATTTTACCCATGCTGGGTATTTTAGTCATTAAACTCTTTAATAGAGCAGAGAGAGTTCTGCAAATGCATTATCTTTCATTTGAGGTTGTGTGGAATTTTGATGAGCCTGTTTAAATGACACTTAGTGCCATAAGTATGATGATGAAATCTGTTGTTGGTTTAACCACAGCATAATCATAGTAAAATGACCATAAATACACATATAATAAAAATTAAGATTCCTGTATTTAAGCTTTTAATGGAAGTAAAATACTGAAGTTTTATTTTCCAGCAATTCCCTCATCCCTCATCAGTGAATTCCATTCATCTTAGTTAAACCGGAGGAACACAAGGTCAAATAGGGAACAATAATGCACAGCATTTCAAAAAATGTGAAGGAGACTACTTATATACAACACAGACACAACTCGAACACACCAAACTATGTGATAAGAACTATTTTTCATTATGTGGTTCAGCATCATAGCTAGGACATCGGTAGTTTAGCAACATATTCATGGCAACAGCCTTTTAGTGAGTTTCATTTGGACTGACAAGAATCAATGCTGAATTTATTTAAAAAATGTATGTCACAATACTATGTGAGGTAGTTTATATGCACATAATTTTGAGTTCTAAATGAAAAGTCACTATTGAGTCACTATCATTCAAATATATCATGTAAAGTCTTTATTGTAAAATCAATGATTAGGATACAAACAAGTTAAATAATGACTCGTAGCAAGCCAACCTCAGTCCAAAATATGACATTTTACCTTCAACTGCATTCATACAACTTCTTGTTATGTAGTCTACTATTCAGATTTTGTCAGATTTAAGGATCTCTTCTATATAAGTTACTTTCAGATGATTTAATATGTTGGTCTATCACCCAGAAAAAGTAGTCAACCAGCTCTGTTTAAAATCTGTCTGTGATCAGATAATGCAGAGGGCACAGCTTAATGCTGCTGTAGCAAAAAGACAACAAACATAATTTTTCATCAAGAATTCCTATTTCTATCTACTGTGGCATACAAACAAATAAAAACTCATAAACATAAATTTTAATCCCACAACAGATTAGCTTGTTAGCAGTTCTGTTAGCCCTTACATTACAGGTCTGAAAAGGCCAGATGGTTTATAGACGGTTTTTATTCAGCCTGTAAAAACAGTTATATCATGTTTTCTGAAACTCCTAAAGAGCAGTGTCGAGTTTGACAAAAATAACAAATTATATTCAGATTTTCAGATTGTGAGACTTGTGAGACTTCCAATTTTTAGGAGAAAGATTGTATTACAAATTGAGAGCATGAAGTTTGAAACATGCGGACATTTACCAGGCAAGGAGGCTTTAATGAAAGGCGCCATCAACTTGCACTTTGGGAAATCAAATCATATCAAGTTTATTGTCACATTGTCACAATTATACACAATACAACCTCAAGTTTAATTCTGTCTCTGCATTTAACCCATCCAAAGTATTATGATGTACAGCGCCCAGGGATCCGGTTTAAACTCCAGGAACCCACAGGAAAATTTAACATGTGTTTTTGATGGTGGGGGAAACTGGAGCACCCACAGGAAACCCACACTAACACAGGGAGAACTTGGGTGTCGTGGCTGTGGCCGTGCCCCCGCAGATTCCCCAGTGTTTCTTGTGTACCCCACTTGCTTGTTTTTCCAGTGCTCCCGTCTGGCTGTCCCTGTCTGTGTCTGTGTGTTGCCGTGGGTGTGGTTTTCATTTCCTCTCTCTCAGGCCTCTTTTGTGTAGTGACCATGAGAACTATTCTTTGTGTTCATTACAAGTTGATTACTAACTGTCTGTTCTGTCTGCTATCCCCACACCCTTGCCTCCATTCCTTCCCAGCCACACCCCCATCACCCATCGGTCCTCGGCCCCTGCCAGCCATCATTTCCTCTCCACTTTCCATTCCCCAGTACCACATCACTCCAGTTCTAGCCACTTTACACTGGCTCCCAGAATGTTTGAGAATAGATTTTAAGGTATTACTGACTACTTTAAAGGCTCTTCATGACCTCGCTCCCTGCTCTCTCTCTCTCTTACCTTACATGTCGGTCTGTACTTTTAGATCCTCAGGCAGAGGTCTTTTGCCTGTTTCAGAGGCCTGGCTGATAAGAAAATGGGGAAAGTGTGTTTGCTGTCAGGGCCCCGAGGCTCTGTAACGATCTGCCCAAGGAAATCAGGTTCAGGCTATGTCAGTGATCTCCACTTCTATACACATACAGTACTTTCATCTTGAAGTGTCTTTTATTTCCTTTTTTTTTTTTTAAATGTCCTTGTTCTTGCCTTTTCTGACATGGCATTGTTTTTTATACACCAAAATGTTTTAATCTGTTTTCTTATATATTAATAATAATTGTATGATTTGTTTTATTTCATTATTTTTGTGATGTGGCTTTTGAAAAGTGCTCTATAAATACAGATTATTATTATTACTACCTTAAAATAAACCTTTATACCTTCATCTCACCATTGTGGCTGTGTACTGCACTTGGGTCCACCAACACAACAATAAAAACAGTGAAGATAATTACTGCTCGCTGCCATGTTTTTGTTGGCATGAATGATGAGCTTGTGCAGATGGTGAAAACCATAATTTGGTGGAGCCATGCCATAGAAACATCTTTAACATTGGAGTGAGCCAGGCTTCTTCCCTGGGCTTCTCAAGCTTGGAGTATGCTTTCCTGCTATATTCTGAACCAAATTCTGAAATTTACCACCAAAACCCAGAGAGTTCATGTGTGAATGAACATGCAGAGGTGAGCTGCAGTACCTGGTGCACAGGACTGTCCGTCCTGCTGCAGGACGTAACCCTGGTGGCAGCCACAGCGGTAGGAGCCCCAGATGTTGGTACATGTGTGCTGGCACAGTTGGCTCGGGTAGAGCTGACACTCATCCACATCCTCCTGCTCCTCCACCGCGTTGGAAGCTTCATCTGTGGCACTGATGGAGAAGGCCTCTTTGGGGAACTTGCTGTCTGATACTAGAAAGGGTGAGAGAAAAATGGAAACTGACTTGAAGACACAAAACAACATCTGCTCCTACTTTGAATTTATATTCTGAGCGTTTAAGTAATGCTCTTATCCAGAGCCTCCATTCTTAAAATACTATCATTACAAGGCACCACCAATTCCACATGCAAATGTCAGGGCCTTAGTCGTGCATTTATAGAACTCTTACAACCACAGGACACTAATGTGAGAGTGAAGTAAAGAAATGCACAAAATGCGAAGCGTTTCTAGAGCAATTAGACCGAGTCAAGAGGGAATGTTTTTAAGCCCTACTAGCTATCACAGTTGTTCACTTACAAGATGACAAACTTATTTGTCACCGGATTGTACAATGAAATGCATGTTATAGTTCCTTTTATGTTACTCATAAAAATACTCTCTCTCTCTCTCTCTCTCTCTCTCTCTCTCTCTCTCTCTCTATATATATATATATATATATATACAATTAAAGTAATGGTGAATAGGTGGTGGTGATGGTGCAGTGGATAAGACACATGCCTTTGGTGTGAGAGACCCAGGTTCAATCCCCCACTGGGACCCATCCATCCCTGATCAAGACACTTAACCCCTAGTTGCTCCAGAGGCGTGCGACCTCTGACATGTATAGCAATTGTAAGTCCCTTTGGATAAAAGCGTCAGCTAAAATGCGTAAATGTAATGAATAATAAGTCATAAAAATAACAAAGTGTGCTGAGGATGAAATAAGGAGTTTCACAGCCTGAGGTGGTGCTACAGGGTGCCCAGGCTGGGTGGGTACGGTTGATTAACGTAATGTAACGCAAATGGTGGACAGTCAGAGGTGTGATCAGAGAGACCTGTGATCTCTGAGACCAGTGCTGAATGACTGGTCACGCTACTAAAATTTCACACGCTCATCAGTATAACTGTGACTACTGATTTTCAGTGGCACACTGTGCAGCAACACTCATCGCTGTTTTGGCTCCCTGTGTGTCTTGTCTGTGCAAAGCAAGTGAGCAAATGAGAGAGCACGAGCAGCAGAGCGGGGTGAAAGTGACGGTGAAAGTTAGTGGAAAATATTGTTAAAATAAAGTTACTTCGTAAGTTGTCAGTCTGGCAGTAAATGTGCAGTCTAGGCCACAGTGTGTCCATTAAGTCTGTTGTTTCTGCAACTGCTGGAAACAACAGAAAACGGTTAGCTCTAGCTAACATCTCTCATTTAAAGCACGTTGATTTTTTGGGGGCTGCAATGCAACGTTAGCTAAATTATTACTGAGTAATGTTAATTAGTTGCGTGTCATTATTACCTAACTTGTCGAGGAATGAGAACATCAGGTTCAAGCTAAACTGGTCCTGCACACATACTGTACATCCTGATAGTTTCAATATATTTCAGTTTCCAGAGGAGGCTGACAACTGGTTGTTAAAGGAAGGACACTGGTGACCAGGAGGAGCTGAGGCTAGTAAAGTAAATTAGGGATGTAAACTAGTCCTTTTAAGCAATTATAATGTGCAAATTAAATGCTTAGTAATTGTGCAGAAATCACATAGAAAAAAAGACGCATCAAGATGGATCGCCACCCTCTGAACTGTAATCAAATCAAATCGTGAGGTGCCAAGAGATTCACACCCCTACTGCCCAACCAGTATTCCCATTACTTGTAAATGTTCTTTAAAAGGTTTTGTGGAGCGGTTACCATGATGTCTCCAATTGTCCACTGTATCTGTCATTCATCTGTGACAACATCTGAGGCTCTTCTTGCATGATGTTTAGGCTATGGTTGGCAACAGGTCTTCTCTTAAGTGATCTGTCACCACCCCGAGAATGAGTTTCCTTGATGTAGCCTAATTAATTTGTGTTGTTTTTGCTAAACTACAAAGTGTTCAAAATTCATACAGATTGTTCGTAAAGTGAAGAAACATAAATGAAAGTTTTTTTTCCTGCGCAAAATGTGCGTCACTTCACTTTAAGCAAACAATACGTTATTAGTTCTTAATTAGTTCATGTGGTAGGCTATTATTTCCACCTGCTTTTAACACTTTACTTAAAACAAACAAAGACATGCTATAACATTATAATATTATTAGTTTAATATTTGATTTGATTACATTAATGTTTAAGTTGAGATTTACAAGAAATATTTTATTGCTGCTGTGTAAAGGGAATACTGCTGGTAAAAAGCACCTTATTTGTTTAAAGTGTTTGCAAACCACATGTTATTGCACTTTTGTGTACATAGTAGTACATAAAAGTGGGCAATACACTACTTTAGAATTCATTATTCAATTTTGTGCGTAACAATGCGATTAATCGCGAATAAAAATTTTAATCATTGCTCAGCACTAGTAAATATATGCATCATGCAAGTCCTTATAGCAATGACCTTCATGTTAGTGTTACCACTAATCGCTAAGAGGGACACATAAGAGGCTTTGTATGTCTGGACAGAAGACAGGTTCTATAACTGTGTTATACTTGCTATAAGCTTCATGTGGTGAATTTTCTGTTAAGAAGATTCCAAGGAATATTTAAAGACCGTTGTTTTTTTTCCGTACTATGCATGTTGACTTTGATCGGTGCCAGCCCGCTGTCCTGCTATTTCTGTGTGAAAATATACATCAGTATTTTTATCAACACAGCTGAATGTAAAGTTCACTAACAGTTCCTGTCAGATAAAGTTGTAGCCTAGCATCGGGTCTCAGCAGATGGCAAATCAAATACTGCCATCTGCTGGTTCCCTAGTAAATCACATTAAGCCTGTGGCAAAGAACCTTGGTGTTTGGTTTGATCTTAATTGTGTCAGCAGCACACCACAAAGCTTGTTCAATCATGTTTTTATCAACTTAGAAATATAGCTAAAATTCAATCTATGTTAACTTTTAAGGACACCGAGACCATTTTACACGCCTTCATCTCATCACGCCTGGATTATTGCAACAGCCTTTTCACCTGTTTAACCCAAAAATCTATTGATCGACTCCAGACTGTCCAGAACTCAGCTGCCAGGCTTTTAACCAGAACAAAGAAATATGACCACATTACTCCTATTTTAGCTTCATTACACTGGCTCCCAGTATGTTTTAGAATTGACTTTAAAATTCTATTGATCACTTTTAAAGCTCTTCATGGCCTCTCGCCTTGTTATATTTCTGACCTTTTAGTCCCATACGCACCAGCACGTACCTTGAGATCCTCGGGCAGAAGTCTGTTGTCTGTTCCAGAGTCTCGACTGAAAACTAAAGGGGACAGAGCGTTTGCTGTCAGGGCCCCGAGGCTCTGGAACAGCCTGCCCGAGGAAATCAGGTCGGCTGAGTCAGTGAACTCTTTTAAGTCCCTTCTTAAAACATACTTTTATAGGAGAGCCTTTCCCGATCTTATTTGACTTTATTTAATCCCTTTTATTTTATTGTATTTTACTAATTTTATATTAATTTTTCATGCTCTTATCTTTTTTTGTATTATTCTTTACACTTGTTAAAGCACTTTGTAACTTGTTTTTGAAAAGTGCTCTACAAATAAGGATTATTATTTATTATTATCAGTGTGGGCGGCTGTGGCTCAGGAGGGAGAGCGGGTTGCTTGCTAATTGGAAGATTGGCTGTTCCATCGGTGTGTGCCAATCTTCTGATTGGGTGAATGCGATGTAGTGTAACAGCGCTTTGACTGGTCCGAAGACTAGAAAGGCACTACACAAATACATTTTGCATCGCCCTTTTTGCATTTCAGGAGAGAGAGAAAGTGTCCTGATTTGGATATCACATGGTTTTGAACTACCATTTTGATTCCAAAATCTGCCGGCCTTAAGCCATTCTGAACCTAATCTTGGGATGCATTTTTGCACACTGTAGATTTTCTCCCTTATCATCTGTATTGTTCTAAGAAGGGATCTTTTTGCTGTCAATATTGAAGGGAGGCACAATTACAGCAACAAATAATGTGAAAAAATGTGAGTATCTTATAAAGATTGGCTTTAAATAATATGAACCTATTCTGCACCAAAAATAAACGACAACCTTGTAAATCAAGGGGTAAGGGCCAAATATATTCTGTAGCAGTAATGGGCCCAGATGTGAGTTTTAAGTAAATATTTTTCACCGTCCTTACCTGGGGTTTAAATTCAGAGGAGCAAGGCGATTAAATGTTTCCTGTTTTAATTAAAGGCGGTGAGTCATAAGACTGAAAACATATCCCCATGGAAATAATTACAGTGCACCTCATCCATATGTTCCTCCATAAAACACTCACAAAATAAAGGCATCCTTCAAGCATCCTGAGAGAGAGAGGGAGAGGGAGAGAGAGAGAGAGGTATACACACTAACTGAGAGCTTGAACAGTTTCTGCAGCTCCTAAACCTTTCACAGCTTTCAGCAGGTTAATTGATTCCCACCTCAGAATGACATCATTCAAATTTCTCTTTTAAAGCTGAAGGAAATGAGCTGCAGTCGATGGTTAGAACAGAGCCTATTAAAGGGCGGGATTAGGAGGAATTCCTCTGATGTTGAATGAAATAACAGGCTAAGTAAGGCAGTGAGGAAACTGACCTTACCTCACCATCATTCTTGGATAAAACTATTCCCATTAAAGGACAACCACGAAGGCTGACTGCTAATGAACTGCTATCCCATGCTGTGTGTCTGGTCCCAATCTATAAACTAAAAATCTGAACCAAAGTCTACCTAATCCCAAACCAATGATTGTGGGAACAGGTTTTAGCTTCTTCTGGGAGGGATTTAATGCTCTAGTTGCACAGGAGAGTAGAGACTAACAAATACTGTCATACTGTATGCTTTAAAGTCTTATTTCACCTCATCACACCTCTAATGTCACTGAAGAAAAACATGCAAATCCCTTCTCATGGAGCTTACAGCCGTAAACAAGATATATAGGTCATATTCGGAGGCCAGTGCACTGGGCAAAAGTGTTGTGACCACGTTTTTGTAGAGATAAGCAGATATAACTGGCTTTTGGAATGTTTTTGCACTGAGGCATGTTTATCCTGAACCTCAGCAGCTTGAAAACACATTGATGTAAATGTCACAGGCATTAGGTACTTGATGGATCAGAAACAGAAAAACTTTGCTGGCACAAGTAGAGAGACAACAGCCTGAGCTGCCATCTGTTCTTGATCCATCACAGCTTGCATACATCTTTTCCCATTACTCTGAATGGAAACGTGACTCCTGACCAATCAACCAAGAGCATCTGTCTTTTGGAAGATCAAACTCGGCCCATGCTCTACCTCTGACATAGACTTCAGTGAGGACAAAATTAAAGTGATGGCTCAACCCGGAATAATTCCATATTCCAGGACAGTGCAAAGTTTGTTGAAGGTTGTTCCAGTAAATACCTTTTGTAGGCAGAGCTGTTGAGAGGACAGATTTAACTAAAAGTTTTGGTGTCCAAACAAACTAACTGCTGAATGTGAAAAAGAAGTTTAGAAGCCTTGTTAACTAGTTTACCTTAACAGCAGCAGAACAGTGTTCCAATTCAAACTACACACTAATTTAAAGCAGGGTTTGAGTTTGTGGTGCATTCACACTGAAAAACTGACAAAATGAAGTATACTAAAATGTCTATTATCATTAAAATGGAGAAGCTATTTACATCTGTAAAACATTAAACAAATTGCCAATTGTGGTAAGAAAGCTTGAGAAAGATCTTGGAAAACAAAGTATTAAATCTTTTGTTATTTTGGAGCGTTTGCTCTCTTTGGTTGGCAGTAACATTACGAAGTTGTTGTTTAATTGACAACCGTCAACATATGGTATAGTTTCCTGTTAGAGCAATATTTTAAAGGTACAGTGGGCATGTTTAAGATGAGCCATGACTGTGCAGAATCTATCACGGGCAACCACTGCACAACACACACCGGTCAGATTTCTGTAAGGTTTGTACCAAAGTTTGACATGAGAATTTTTAACTTACAAACTACATAAACTGACAGTAATTCTACCTGACATAGCAATGAAGGAAACGTTCTTTCTATGTATGCATGTGATTGTCAGGGTATTTTGACATTTAATTATTTAAACATTTCACTTCCCCACCTGCCTATTCATTTCCACTGCGAAAACAATATACTATAAGAATTAGCATATTGGAAACAGTTAGTATGTAATAAGGAACAGGGATGAATCCCAGGGCCACAGACTTCATTTGGTTGAATTAAAATCTTTAGAGGTTCAAAGCTGATCCTTGACCTTGGAAAAAGCAGTTGACAATGTAATCTCAACCACAGGTCCATTTAGTCGGTGTACGGGATCTTTCGATCATATCAAATGATCAACACATAAGGTTTGCCCAGTTGTCAGGGAATAGTAGGTGCATTTTAGAGCATCTCAACCATTTAGGTAAACTGCATCTGGTTACGAAGACCATTTTATATGATCGAAACCTCAAAAACACCTATTAAATGGATGATGAGTTATATATTTTTTTGTTAGCAAATGGCTAGGCTTATTAGCTTCCTCGCTATACCTCTTGCCCTTTTCGTTATTCCAAGGAGTATTTGTAACTGTTTTACACCTACAGCAAATCCTAACACTTCCAATAGGCAAGATGAATGTGTTTTCCATGCTGAAATGCAGTGCACCGGGTAACAGATACCTTTTCTAGGCACAGCAGTCGGTCTGGGCTTCTGCTTTCTCCTCAGTGGGATCTGGCTCGGACCTTCCTCTTCCTCGCAGCAGGTGAGGAAGACGTGACCACATGGGTAGCCCAGGTACTGGTGGGCATCACAACCCAGTCCTTCACTGCGCACCCGTAAGCCAAGGGCACAGCAGCTACAGCACACCTGCCCATTCAGATACAACACAGAGCCTATTAGGAGTGCGTCACTGGGGTGTCGTTCACCTAATCACCACCTCTCTTTATGGCCCTCCACTTTCAGCCCTGTTTAGTAAACAGCAGAGGAGGGAGAGACATAACAGCTAAACAGGCAAGCATGCTAGTTGGGAAGGGTTTCAGCTGTCTCCTCGATCTGAACCACATGTCATGCAAAGAAAACCAGACATACACCTTTTTCTACTTTATTCTAAAACAATGACCTGGCACAACAGTTTGGCTCAGCTGCATCAACACATGACCAGCTGGCTTGAGGGCCAAACCGCCGGGTTTCCTCTTGGAGAAACAGGGAAAGCTATTTGAACTGACTCTGAGCTAAGGCATGATTCCCATTTCCATATGGAAGTATTCACAGGTCTGAAGGATGCATACAGAAATGGGAGACTTTGGCATTTCCATCCTAATACATCTCAACCTGCCAATAAACACAAATAAACAGTCTGACCTTTACAAAAGCCTCTTTGCTGGCATAGGTATCTGAAATTGAAATCTCACTCTGGCCAAAACAACTACGCATTCCAGCAGATTGTTTAAACAGTTTAAAGTCTAAAATACACTGGCAAACTCAGTTTTCACCATGTTATTGTGGTAGATCCAAAGGATTCTGTACTTGACCACTGCCTATAGTTTGAACAGTTTACAGTGTCCAGTTTTGTCATCTTGAATTATTTGAAACAGTGAGTCATTCCCTACCTGACTCACAAAAACAGTTTTGTATTCTACAGGAAGACTGAATAAATTCTCTTTTTCTTCTATGGAACTTCGTGGCTGGAAATGTGTGCGCCATCTACTCATGATCCTCATGTCTTTCAGTCATGACTCAACCGTATTCCTCTTGTTTCTTCCCTGTCGCTTTCCACTGCCATCTAATTAAGAAAATCTATGGTGAACACTAGGGAAACAACACTGCTGTAAGAGTTCTCATAGACCGTGATGTACCTGGAAGGAGTCATCTGTGCACTTGTCCTTCTCATCCACTTCACAGGTGTCCCCTCCTCTGGCTAAAGTCATACCTGATTCACACTGGCTCTCCTTCAAAGAGCTGAGGCAGCACTGTTTCTCTGCAACACTGACACAAACACATGTACATACACAAGCGGGTTGATTCTGTTCATTCAGTGCAGTGTAGAAATATATATATATTTATACATTACACTGAACGAACAGAATCAACCCGCAAAAAACAAAACAGCAGTTGTGATAACATGTAAAATGACTGAAGACATTGGCGAGTTAGTCATACGGTGATATCAGACCTGTTGGAGATCTGCACTCTACTGAGTGCACTCTTCTAGTATAGAACATTAAAGTGAAAAATTGGTGTGATAGTCCTTTAAATAGTTACATAGTAGTAGTAGATTCATTGTAATTTTAAGCTGCTCTGTTGTGAAAAAGTAAAAAAGGCCTATTCAGCCGATCTAATAACTAAAAATGTGGATATTTGGCTCCAACCAATCATGTTTCATCCAACCAATAAAATCATTCTTATATTATTCACCAATGTTATATACTTCAATGTGACTAAGGTCAGTTCACTTACCTGCATATGGAGTTCTTGTCATTGCTCAGCAGTGGCATGCGGTTGCAGTGGTGATTTTCTGTGGCCCATTTCTTACCAGCAGCACAGCAGCTCTGCAGCAGGTCTTCAGTAGAGACACCTGGACCTTTAGCCCAGAGACATGCCGGTATGCATACATCAGCGCACACAAGACTGATGGAATTAAAACAGTTCTGCAGTAAATCCTCTGTGTCTGCACAGTTACACTGCATGGAACAGACAGAAGCCTGAAGAGTGCAGTGAACACAGTAAGCAGTCATACAGAAACATATGGTAGACTGCACCAGGCCTCAGAGGCGCCTTTAAGATGTCTACAGCTGACTTAAGAGGTGCAGTCACGTTACCAGAATACAGTAGCCCATTTTATGATTGGAAACTTTTTTTACTCAGGTCTGGGGAAAGTTACAGTTAATTTTATAAATCATTTTCATGGACAGTCCACAGATAGGTTTGCGAACAATAAGTAGGACAAATTGAGTCAGCGTTTATAAAGAAATGCATAGGCTGCCCGAGCCACAGTGGAGCAGCAAGGTGGAAAGAGGCATTTGGGAGACAAGTCACAATTGTTTCTCAAATCAGATCTTTAGACTGACTGTCCGCACTGTTTGCAAGTGGTGAGTTTGAATTTGAATGTTGTCCACACATTACCAACCAATCCGCATGGCTTACTGTAGTATCGACACAGGCATCAGTAACTGCACTGGTGAGGCGGCTTTCCAATGCGGAAGCATGAGAAATGGCCCTCACCCCCCAACAAATTGTACTGTCAAGTCGTGTTGCAGTGTTCCTCCGTCACAGCAGACAAACGGAACAAGGGTCTGTCCGTGGGCTAAATGACACATCCACTTTACTACACAACACGCCCCCTGAGATAGCTTTCTGGGATGATCTACCTATTTTAACCCAAACCATGATGTTTTTCTAAACCTGCAGCAGTTTAGAGGGTGTGTCATGTAGCAGGCGTGTCCTGCAGTACTGTGGACCTGCAGATAGACCTACTTGGACAAACTCAGTAATGCAGCAACTAACAAAGTTACAAGCTGATGTTTAGCAGGGATAATGTTTATTGTGGTCATTATCTTATTTTAGTACAATTAACATGGTTAGTAGTAAAAACAAAGTACAGAATTAACAAAGTTGTTTTGCAGGGATTTGGTCATATATCTAAATTTTGTTCTGATGATGACTCGAGATGAATAGTTGTTACAGTTCATCCTGAGACTGATGTGTGTACCAAATATTACTCTGAAACTAAAATGTGGAGCTCATGATCGTACAAGAGGAGCTTAAAATTCTTCGTGTACAGTGCTAAGGCAAACTGAAACTAATGTTAACACTGATAAAACCTTTAGCATCCTTGTAGTTATTAAATCTACTGGCCATATGGGGAAAAAACATGGTTTCTCATAAACAAAGGTGAAAAACCATAGGGCCGTAACAGGGACCTACAGTATTGTTGAATTATCCAAGAGACTGCTGTATTTCTGTGTTTAGGGAACAATGACAATATCATCAAAGAAAGAAATGGGAATTAACAACGGCGAAAAATACTTTCAGAACCAGGCTCTTCCCATTTCGAATCTCTATGAGTCAAAACAAGAGGTTTAAGAAAAATAGGCTTCTAACAGACATGCTTTCAGTCACCGACACAAAGCTGATCGTGCGTCACTATGAAAGTGATTTTGGTTAATGAGGCAGAAATTAAATCGTTTTATGAATGCCTCTGTAAATTCAGTTGTCAATATTAACTGGCAATTTTAGTCATTTAGTGAAAGAATACCAAAATAAAAGTGCCAGTGATGGCTCCTCTTCAAAACATCTCCATTTTACCATCCACTTATTCAGAGGAAAAATGGCACCATTTCAGTGTCATCAACTGAGGGAAATGAGCATAAAACATCTGTTAAACCAGGAACCCATTAAATCCCCATAATTGAGCGAATGCATTTCATATTTCTAAGCCTCACATTTCTGTTGATGCAAAAAAAATCAAATCAGGTCCACTTTCTTGCTTCCAATTAGCTGATATGCAGCAAACCTTGCCTACGTCAAGAGGCTGCTGACGTGGCAGCCATCAGTGATCACTGACATTCGTCGCCGCAGAGTCCCACAGAGACTGAAATGCCCCCCCACTGCTGAGTGTGTGGCAGCAGGCCCGGCTGCTCTGCACGGAGCTCAGTCGGTGGATGAACACACCGCGAGGCAAGCTGCTGCTGCTGCTGCTGCTTGGCACTATAGAGCGGCAAGTGCTCGTCAGCCTCCCCATCGCCTCCATGTCAGACCCAAAGTCGTCTCACCCTGCTGCTTTTATCCACATATTAGCATAAACGCTTGAGCACATACACACACACACACACACACACACACACACACACACACCAAACTAGTCTCTGTGCCCTTTGAAGAAAAGCCACTGACAAAGAGCTTTTGTTTTTCAACTCAATAAACCTTTGTTGTCTTACATACGGTACAGAACATTTGCATATTCTTCATATTCACACTGCTGTGAAAAGAAGCTTTGTTTTATAACTTTGAGGACATGAACCTAATCAACAACAAAAGAAGATAACACCAACAATTTTCTATAACTCTCATTCAGTCCTCATGCATAAAAGCATCCAGTTATGAATACACTTGTGCTATACACACACATAGCACAGTTCATTACTGTCCACTTCACTGGAATAATTCCTGTTGAAACAAGCTTATTTCTCATAATTAAAAACAGCTACATCAGAATTCACTCCATGGGTGTCAAATAAAGCATTATGATCAGATTCAGCAGTTTTCTGCCCGCATTATTTCCTTGATGTAATATCCACTGTATTCACCTCCAAGTATAATACGTCTAAACTATGCTAATCCCATACTGCAAAGTGTACATTCAGAAAAAAAGAATCAGAGAGCCAGGAACGCCTTAAATAGCTCCGCTTTGAAACTCCTTTTATTTCACTTGGCTACATTCAGTTTCATCCCAGCACTAGCTCCTTTAAAGCTTAGTAAAAAAAATAATAATTTAAAGCAAAGGCTCTGCAACTTACTCTGCATTATTTATAAGCACTGTCTTCAGAAAATAGTGTCAAGTTGAGAGAAGAAGAACCTTAAAAGTATAACTTTAGATTTTTTCAATTATTATTGTAGAATTGATGTCCTTGTTGATAGCCCACTTTAAAAAGACTCATCTCAAACGCAGTAATGCCTGAAGCTGATGTATCCATGTTTTATGAACGCAAACTGTGAGATCTGTGTCTAATCCCAATAAGGAACAAAGTAAGGTTTGTGTCCTTTCATTATTTCAGCAGCTCTGAGGACAGATGAACAAATACAACAGGAAAAGATGCTCAACCAACATCTCTACTTGTTTTTCGTAGATCTTCTGAATGTTTTCAAGACGTAAAAACACCATCCCAGTTTGATTTTGTACAGAGGAATAAGAAACTGTGGGATTGTCACAACTGCACAGGTTAATTATTTCGCACTGACACTAAATGGGAAAGTTGGACGCAATGCAATTTCCCACTGTTATGTGAAGTATGTTCCAGGAGTGCTTGCCAAAGGCCAAACATGAGGTCCAGCCGGAGGATCAGATGCAGCTTAACACTCAGGAGTAGCCTACTAATTACCCGACAAACAATGGAAACGAGCACACATATTTATAGCTCAGAAACCACACTTTTGTCAATAGCAATTGTTCAAAGAGTCAACATGTTTGCTGGAAAGGCAGCACTGCCTCTCTTCCAAAATGGCCTGCGATATAGCAGATAGACCACAAATAAGTGACATCTGTCCAATTAAGAAGCTCCCATTGGGTTTGTTAGGACTGATTTGCCCGGCCTCACACCGCTCGCCCATCATTACTCTGTCTGGCCAAACACAGACCTGTCTCACACCACACTGAGACCCCTGTGGGACACATCTGTGCTACCTGAGAGTGTGTGACAAAATGCAGACACCAACTGCAACAAAAACACGCAGACAAGAACATGCGGCGTGATAAATGTTTGCAGCCACTAATGTCTCTGGATGCTCTTGGTGCTAATGATGTGACGGTATATTAATTGGCTGATTTTGAAGTCTCAGCCAATTAGTGTTGACCACTACTGATATGATGGAGGTTCTTCTCTAAATGAACTGCACTGAAATTGTGTATTAATGTAGTTATCCGATAACATTTAAAGAAATTCTTCATTTAAAGAGAGTGATATATATATAAATAAATATATATATACTGTGCAGTATTTTGAGAAAGTTTTACTGACATTTAGTACATCTATTGGATAAACCTTAAAGTTGTATTAATCAATATTTTTTTAACAATGGATCAAATGACCATATGTAATGTTGAACGTTCCTGTTGAAATTTCAGAGATGTGATACATGATGGATTCTATGTATCGCCTCAGAGTGCGTTTTGTTTCAATGTATTTTTATGTATGTAGTGCAGCCAGTACGAATGGAGGCACTCAAGGCATTCAGGGAGTGTTGTTTTTATGATGTAATAATCTGAGCAGGCCAGAGCGGGTAATGGCTTAGAACAATGCAAGGATGCTAACTGCCTCAACTCCCCCTACTCTGGCACCGTCGCAGGCTTTCTCGCCTTGAAACACATAGTGGTGGTCATTCATCAATATGCTTCCTAAACAAATGAACCGGGCAAAGTGGAACTGACTTACTCCTTCCCCACAACCAATACAAGGAGGCTGTCAAAATTATACACTACACACAATGCAGCAGATTGTCAGGAACATTTTTCACCAGTCAGTGGCTTATTAGATCTCAAGTGGCTGAAACACAGTACTACAGAGTTCTAATGTAAGGAACAATTTCAAAATCCTGAGAATTGTTTTATTGTTTGGTTGCTTTCGCTTAGCTGGTGACTGGAGAGAGAACCCCAATCACCAAAGATATGTGGCAGGTGATCAAAAACATCAAAGGCTACAAAAGTAGGTAGCATCATGTGTGAGGCCACGTTACCTGATGAGGCAATCGAGAGGAAATCAACAGTCTTGCAGAGTGGTGCACAGAGAACGACCTACTGCTCAACGTCAGCAAAACCAATGAGCTGATTTGTTGAATTTAGGAAGAAGGAGATGAAGACACACACTGTGGAGCTGAGGAAGAGTAGCTGAATAGTTCACACAGAAACGCCTGTTTCTTAAGGAAGCTTAAGAAGGCCAAATTCCCACGCCAAGTTCTTGTCAGCTTCTACAGAGGAGCAATAGAAAACATCCTGACTGGAAACATCACTAACATGGGATGTGCACGGCCCAGGACCGGAAGGCTCTGCAGCGGGTGATTCAAACTGCTCAGAAGATCATTGGTACCCATCTCCCGAGCATCAGTGATATCGCTGAGGTGCCTGCAGAGCCCAAAGGATACTAAAGGACAGTACCCACCCAGCCACAGCCTGTTCACCCTGCTGCATTCTGGGAAGAGGTTCATAGGTATCTGCTGTCGCACCACCAGACTGCAGAGCAGCTTGGTCCCTCAGGCTGTGAGAGACTTAAAGTCATCCTCAACACCGCACCATAAATGATCATGTATGTGTGTGTGTGTGTACCATGAAGGAACTACAGCTTGCATTTCATTGAACAACCTTGTGCTTTATAATGGTAAGTAAATGAACCTTGATATAATAAAGCATAAATATAATATTGGGTTCGGGTCTCAAATTTGGTTGTACCAGTCAAATTAAATTAGGGTGGATCAGGTCCAGGTCTCTGTACATACATTGGAAAGACTAGTGTATTTTTATATAAAATATCCATTTTAGTGTTGATTTAAAAGTATCTGCTTACTGTACAAATAATCAGTCAACAATGACCAACAACCTTGTTTTTAGTCAGTCCAAGCATTGTTTCATTTCTCAAATTCATTCAAGGTTTTAACACAGTGATATTCAACTATCTTCATTTCTTCTCTGCCTTTCTTCTCACACTGCCCCCCAGGGTTTCATCTGTAAAGCAGATGGGAATATAATGGACTGTAGGATTCAAAGGAGTGTCCTTGCACTGAGTCAGGACTGTCCCTGAAATGTGAGGTTTCAGTAAAATAGAAAAACAAAGGCCTGTGCAGTACAGCACTGCCCTCTCTTTGTCTCACACTCTGCCTTCCTCAGGGGCCAAGCCTGAAATAGTGTTTTCCACCCAGAGTTAGCGGCTTTGTTGTTGCTCTCAACAATTATTGCTCTTTGCCTAGAAATGCTAATCTCCCGCAATGCCCAGCGTGACCATCCGGCCTCCCACCACCAGTCAGCCCATTTCATGTCTGGCAATCTATCAACCCCAGACACCCGTCAACAGCAGCCTGTCCACAGCAGCACCCTGGGCCCAGCTCCAGCTGCCTCGTGAGAAATGTCTGCTGCTGTTTTCCCTTAAACATGAGGCAACAGGGCGGCTCAAACAGAAAAACTCAAGGCTCCAAATGTGGCCTCAAAACTTGATTTCTTGAATGAAACTTTAAACCTTTAAAACCTATAAACTTATTTGCACCAAAAGTCGGTAATGAGTGATTTCCTTTATATTCTGAGACATCCTCTCTCTGTCAGACTTCATTATGTTCTATGCTGCCAGCATCAGGCTGGTAGGAATCCAGCAGCAGCAGCAGCAGCCCGGATGAGATCTGAGCTGTGGACCAGACATGGTCTTGAAAGCAGGGTTTGGAAGAGCTGCCCTCCTGGCAACAGAAATGCCAGACTCTCTTTCAAATCGACTTCTCACATCTGCCAGTCAGAGCAGCCCCACTGAGGAGAGTTTGATCCTAAAGTTGAAAATGTGAAATAAATCCATTGTGAATACTTTTCCACCAGAAACATTTCAGCAGTCAGTGGCCATTCTGGCATATGACAAAAAATAATAATAAGGCAAAAAAATAATAATTCGTAATACTATTTCCTGGAAAAGGTAACAGGGAAATAATCTGTACCGAGAAAAAAAGAAGAAAGTAACCCACTCTATAGACGCCACACAAAAATACCAGGCAGATGATTAAACTAAAAAATCAAAATCAAACAATTCTCATTATTACATTTATATTGTGTAACGCATGAACAAACGAGATGCCATGTGTTAATTAATCAGCTTTCGAGGTTGCGATGGGCATATCTTTTTTGACTTATGGAACCAGGCTAGCTGTTTCCATTTGCTTATTCTTTGAAGCTAAGCAAGGCCACCATGTCCCGGCTCATGAGATGGTTTCAATTCACCTCTTGGAAAAAAAGTGACTACGTGTATTCCTGTAATATGATGATTCAGTTACAACCCACGCAAAGTTTCTGCCTAATATCCACACAAAACACTTCCCATAGCTGCTTTAATATGACTTTTGTAATGTCATGATATGATTCACAATACATGGAGAGTTTTGGCATTTGATGCAATGCCAAACTCCTCACTGCTACCCTTTCACAGTCTGTAAATCATTTTTAAATTCTGTATGTTGAGTTACTGCACTGCACAGTAAATTAGAGCATTGTCACATATATAATTAAAGACTGATCAGGCTTGATTCCTTAAAGTACATATATTATCTGATCTTGATAATGAAGGTTTAAAGTGTTGGTTCACCCAAATTACAAAGAAAAATACTTTTAAACTTATCTGTAATGGTCATGCAAATAGTAAATTTGGTTTTATTTTCCCAGGTCTTCCCCTCAGTATAATGGAGGTGAATAGAAGGATTTGCTGTGAGCCATTTGTAACTACTTTAGACTAAATACACAGTCTTCTGTGGATTATTCCAAGTAACAAAAACTGTTTCTGCAAAGACATGTTGCTGTTGTGTTTTTTAGGTGTAAATTTTCAAGTTGAAAACCACAAGCAAAATTCCACTCTGTTTGGCAGAGGCAGAAATAAAACCAAAGCCTTTTTGCATACATACCACTACTTGTTTTTGTAATGTGGGTGAATTGACCTGTAATATATGAGATTGTTTGGAAAAGGCACAAGATGTCTCATTTCTGCTTCCCCCTGCAGTTCGGACTCCTTTGGCAGTAACACCAAGCTGCGGTTCTTAAGCCTCAGCCTCCAACTGTTTCACATGCTCTCCTCGCAAAACTTTGTTATTACAAGAGGGCTTGTTACCTTGGTTAGTTGAAAAACTAACAATTTTCAGTTTCCCTAATTACCTCCACTCCTTCTCAAGACGTATCAAAGATTATTTTTGTACTTGACAGCAGATCCAAGTGTTTGTTGACTCTGCCTACAAGCAAGGAAATAAGCGCAGTGTTTGCATGATTAGCTGCTTCATGCTCCATTTTACGTCTGGCGGGTGGCACTAAGAGCAGCGTGACTGGGGTCATAACAAGAGTAGGAAGCCTGCGCTCATGACCCAGCTATCTCACCACATTCGGAGATAAGGATAACGACCCCGGTGACAGATGAGAGACCCACTCTACATCATCATCCGCTTTTATTTAGACGATTTGCTTCCTGCCGACGGGCCCAATGGCTCTCTCATCGGCTGAGAACAAAGAGAGAGATAGCACACTGAGAGGCGAAAGCTTTCACAGATCCACTTAAGATATGTAAAATAAAGCCATCAAGTGGAGTTATATGCTAGAAATATAACAAGAGATGAGAATCAATATCATTCATTATTCACAATATCTATGCCAGTTGCCTTTAATGTCGACATCTTATGAGACTCTCCATTGTTGGAAATAACAATAAAAAAAAAAAAATCTGTCTCTGATTTTCCACCCAGACAGTCGGTGAAGAGCTGAGCTTTATTCCATTCAGAGCTGAGGAAAAACGCCGAAGGCAGTGGAAATAAAGGGAGTATGTTCTTTTGTGCGTCTTACATTCTGCTCAGACAGTACGATACAATGACACAAGTAGGATCAGTCCAAGTTAGAATCAGGGTTTTTTGTGGGCCACTATGTAAACATTGGCACACCCTTTTGGCTCATGCACCTCGTCCTACAGCACCAGCATACTGCAACTGCAATGTGAAATCTTCAGGGGCCATATTTCCAGGTAGTCATCTGTGCAGTCTATGAGCTTAGCTGCAGAGAATGCAGTATTGTTTTGGTGATTGGGGTCATACAGTAGGTCGTGCTGACACCGGGCGGGAGTGTGCAAAGGAGTGTGCAAAGGAGCGGACCTTCATAACAGTGGTGTTATCCAGGGCCAGCAGGATGCAAGAACTATTGAGGCTCCAGGAGGTCGTACTGACTCTCCTCTGGGACCCAAGGCAATAACAGAGCCCTCCCATCTATCACATGTAGCGCTGCTTTCACACCCGGACTTCAAATAAGAAAGAAAAAAACACCTCAGGGCACTTGAAGATCTCAAATCGGGCGATTGGAGACAGCACAAAAGTAGGACACCTGAGGGTTGTCCATCTTGAAGCTGATAATCAGACAGAGCTTCCACTGACATCGTAAATAACTAGGATTGGGTCCCTTTGCTCTGTTTGCCTTCGAGTTACTGACACCCTGCTTCGGTCAAGTCAATATTGTCTGCAATACTATTAAGGAGGCTGATGATTTGTGTCTGCTGCTGAGCCTGGCTGACTTCATTTGAAGGTTTTCCTCTTGACCTCAATAGATTGTTTTGGCATAGGTCACTACCAAGAGTAGACCCTGCAACAATGTACAGTATATGGACTCCTCTGAAGGACAATAGCATACTGCAACTAAGAAGCTGTAATTAGAAATATAAATCAAAAACAACCACAACTTCCAGGTGTTGTTCCAGAACTAAGAAAACCATTAAAATCACATTTATGTTTGCAATAACGCAAATTATTTAAAATCTAGAACTACAACCTTACTCCACAGGATACAATGACGAAAAACAAACAATGATATAAACAATATATATATATATATTTATTTATTTCTGTGTGGGTGGCTCGGTGGTGCCTAAATTGTCCTTAGGTGTGAGTGGTTGTTTGTCTATGTGTGGCCCTGCGATGGACTGGTGACCTGTCCAGGGTGTACCCCGCCTTTTGTCCGATCTACGCTGGGATTGGCTCCAGCCCCCCGCGACCCTGTACGCAGTATAAGCATGAGCAGCGTTAGCTGCCATGGCAAAATATTCCAAACAACTCTGAAACTCATCCCCTTCGGTGCAGCAGAAGCTCATTCCAAGATCACTCACAGCAAGTCATAAAACAAGAAAACAAAAAAGCTTTCATACACCCAACATTTGTTGAATCACCATTATTTTACATGAACTAATGACAGATATTAACAAAACAGACTTTCAGATGTAGAAAAATGCCACAGACTGCAGTTTTAATTGCCTCTAAATGAAAACCATTAAAAGAGTGTGCCTGTCCAAAAATGACCCTTCTCCCTCTTAAACAAATAATTTGCCATTTTGAGGTAGTCATTATAAATAATCACAACTGAATGCCCCTAATCAACACTGGTGGAAGCATTTGGGTAATAAAACCAGACTTGGCTTAAATAGCAGGCAGCAGATTCAAGGACAAACCTTTAGTAGTTTTAGTGACACTAACTCCTCATGTTTGTAATATAAAAATAGTCCTTTGAAAGTATTTAAAAGGTGACCTTAGTGTGATCATTAGCAACTGGAGGAGGCATACAGAGCCCCGGGGCTCGGACAGGAGTTATATTCACTATGAGTTTGTCTTGATGACGTGGCATTCACTGTCTCTCCCAGCACAGTGATTTAACTCTCTGGCTTGTGTCTGGCCGTTCACCATGGCTGACCTGTAAGCAGACTGACATGAGACACTGCTGAGCTGATGAAGCAGGCAATGAAGAAACTCTGATGTTGGACATTTTCACTTTGGGTTACATACAGTGTATGAAATCATAGGTCTGTCCCATTAACAATTAACTCTTGTTATGTTGAGTGCTTAAAGAAAAAACTAAAGAACTCTATGCAGTCTTAACAGGCACTTGGGAACTGTTGACAATAATTGGAAATACGTCACACAAGTAGGCACTTGATTTCTGGCTAATGCTGTGTGATTACTGGGACAGACCCTATGTAAGGCAATGAAATGAAGTAATCATGCTGCAGTGAATCCACACTCTCCATGTGGTTTTAATTCCTTAATGTATGAGACAAGTGCTTCAACATGACACAACTGTAAGTGATGTGATGTAAGCAAGATAAATGTGCACTCAGCCAGGAAGTCCAGTCCCAGTCTCTTCAGTCAGCATCACATGTGCTACAGCATTTCATAAATTCATTCATCATATGTTATGGCTCAGTTTGAACTGTTTGTACTCTAATTCCTTTGAAGACGTAAATCCTTTCTGTCACTGATCCAGACATATAGACATGTGTCTTTTAAGCTTTGTGTGTACACTGCTGCTTGGATACAGCCCAGATTTCAGATCAAAGTCCCATTTTCCCAAAGCTCACAAGTTCAGTGTTTGCTATTGTATGTCCCAGAGGAAGCAGTGTGATTACAGGTTAACAGATTGAAACTGTTGACTCTTATTCAATGAACACATGCAAACTGCCTAGACACAGATCTGAGAGAGTCTGTAAGATGAGCTCTGTTGATAGAAAGAGATTCTGTGGAAATGAGGATGTGAAAACTCTTGTTGTTTGTGTCTCTGAGGTGCTGCATGGACAGCCGTGAGCGGTCCAGATTCTTTGTAGCATATTCCATGACCATCCTATCTGTCAAGGCCTGGGAATGTGACTGGTATTTTGATTGCAGTTTCTCAGGGGACTGTCTGGGACCTTGAATCTGGTTCACAAAAAAGTAGTTGTGGAGGCACACAGTTGGGGCTCGACTTGAGGAAAAAATATGTTTTTTGCTATGAAGAGTTACAGTTATTGCCTTAGTTGTGTATCTAAAGGTGTAATAATTAATCTTTTACAGCTCTACAGCAGATGACCACAATAACTCTGCGGACAGTTAACCACAATGTTTATCGGTAGGAATGTATGGGAAGAAATAGTCCCCAGCTATTAGAGTGTCAAGACGCTCCCAGCAGCTACCACTGTAGTAAAACATTTCTGAGAAGAAGGCTGGGAGTCAAGTGCCAAATAGGCAGTTGAAAAATCAGTGCTGTTATTCAACTAATTATTATGGTGATACACTTAAATGCATCTTTCTTTTAGATCTTAGCTGTGACAGGCTGTTCCCTCCACCTGTAAGTGTAGTGTTTCTTGTCACAGTTAAAGTACATGCTAATAATTACTGATGATTAATTTTTCCAATAAATGCAATCGATACACCAGAAATTAAATGAGTGTCACAAAAAAAAACAGCGTTTCATTTAGTTGAGTTTGGGGGAATTACAACCATCTATCAATGAGTCCAAAGCAGTGAGATATGGAAATCTAAGCAACACACGCCTGAGACAGCTGCTGTCATCATGCCTGATTTATCATCACAGTAACCTTTGAAAGGCCACTTCAGGACTGAATCACCTGAGTCCAGCAACAGAGAGTGTGAAGCAGCTACCTGACAAATAAATCATTCTCGTTTTATTGATCAGTCACTCTTTCAGCCTGGCAGATTGTTTAGGATATCTGACTGGCTGAGCGTCATTTATATCTTGTATAAACTTGTATGATGTATAAACTTGGTGAGGAGCTTTAGATTCAGATTCAGATATGGGTTTAGTATCAGGAATTGAGATTCCTTGTTTTCTCGACAAAATCTGCTCTCCTTTCTCTGGAAAAATACTTGCACCTTTGTTTCACACTTACCTGTTGTAAAGTTTAATCAATTTTATTTTCTACGATGAGGATAGTTGCATTACACAATACAAACACGAACTTCTACCTCTACTCTACCAAAACAGCTTTCTGGTAAACAAGCGTTGCCAGCAGCAATTCCCATATCAAGTGATTGCAGTTTTTTGTCCCCGTCGGTACCTATACACCACAAAACCGAGCATGCGGGTCAGTGTTTTCCTAAATGTAAAGGGATGTAGTCTGTCACCGGAAATGCGCCCCAGGTGTAAATTTTGAAGAAAACTTTCAATCCACCATGGCTTTTAATATGCAATGACTTCCACCTGCTTAATGAGGGTGTAAATATTCACTGTACGTTGTAACTCGAACAGTGCATCCCTTTTACTTTTTTGCTGTTACTAAGTTATAGTATAACTCCCACACTATGTTTAAATTAAGCTACATCTGAACTTAGACACAGCTGGTGCAACAGGCTGCAGGTCTCTGACCAGTCTGTGACCACTGTTGTGCATGACCCCTTGTGCTTTGCCTCCTTAATTTGATCCACAGAGGAAAGGAATCATTCAAAGTGTAAACTACTGTAAGGCTCCAACTACTGATCATTTTTATTATCTCCCGATTATTTTATCAATTAGTGACTTTGTCAATAAAACATCAGAATGGCAATAAATAAACGTAAGGTGATGCCATCAAATGTCTGGTTTTGTCCAAGCAACAGTCCAAAATATATCTCCAAAGGTATTTAATTCACTATATTATAAGACAATCAAATGCAATTTGCCTATATAAGCTGGAACTGTAAAATGTTAGGCATTTTAAAAATCTGTTATGACCCTGGGGTCATATTCTGTTATTTGTTATCTCACCCTGCACTGTCAGCTGTCTCCTCCCTTAGAGTGTAGCAGGTATAGACTTGATCTTAGGGAATGACTTGGCTGATGCTAAAGTTTTCCCATCTCCCGAGGTGATTGAACATCTGATTGCGTATTCGTTACAGAAAAGGTTTAGAAAACATTATGGATGATGCTGTCTATGTCTCGTTGAATCAAACTTTTTTTATTAAGAGGAAAATGTTTGATCTTGGGTGGGGAGGTGTTATGACCCTGGGGTTATATTTTGTTATTTGTTATCTCACCCTGCACTGTCAGCTGTTCTCCTCCCTTAGAGTGTGAGTGAGTGTATGCAGGTAATGGAGAACAGGTGGGCACACTGGATTGGTTCTGCAGAGCTGATTGGAGCCTCCTGATTGGTCACCTGGATGACAGCAGCCATTTTAAGCCCCACTGACAGGAACTTCTCTCTCTCTCTGCCGTTCCCAACCTGAGCCTGTGTACTGTCTGTTTCCATTGCGAGTAGAGAACCTGTGTAGTGAGCATATTAGATGTTGTAAGTAGCTTACCTCAGTGATTTTGATTATTGTCTTATGACAACCTTGTTTTGTTTGTTTGCTATGTACTACTACACGCTACTAGCAGTGAGTAGGAGTGAGAAGTCCTTTTTGTTTTTGGAATTATAAGCCCAGTTTAGAGCGTTGTCTTTTCTTTACTTTCTGTTTTTGGTTTAGGAAAGTTTTAGGTTAAATTAGAGTGTTTTGGTTGTTGTTGTTGTTGTTGTTGTTGTTTTGGGCACTGCTCAACTCTGAAGCCAATAAAAAAATTGTATCTCATTTGTTCTGGCATTGCTTGGGAATGGGAAGAGTGGGAAGCCACACATTTGTTACATCATGGATACATACCCCCTAGACCTTGGGATGTAACAAATTACATAAACTATTCATTGGTAATCAAAATGGTTGCCACTTCATTTTCTGTCAATCAACTAATTTATTATGGCAGAGGAACAGAGATTTCTTTGAAGGCAGAGGTGGAACTGAGGTGTCCGTTATAACATGGTATTATAGTTATAGTTCTACATGGCATATATATCACAAATTATATAAAGAGTTTTATTTTTTTAATATGTTGAAATAATTGCTTTCTAGGAGTACGGTATTAATACACGCTAGGCATAAAGGAAAAACAGATCCTATTTTCATTTTAGTGTGGCTTCGAAACCTTCAGAAATAGCCACAAATGCCAAAACATTACCAGATGTATTTCTAGCAGACAACGTGCAAAACAAACTTTGCGTTTCAATTTTAAAAATACAATTAAAAAAATATATTTTAAATCAGGGACTTGCGTCAGATGTTGAAGAGTTGCCAAATCCTGTCCATTCTATCCTGAGACGATGAGGAAGAACTGATAAACTTTATTATCAGCTGCCTGGAGAGAGGCCCTGCCTGGCCCTCCCCTCCATCTCCACTATAATTGTGAGCAGCCACCTCTTTACTCCAGAGTATTTTATATCTGGAGGAAGCAGTTTATCTGGAATAAGAGCACCTGCCCCCCGGACAGATAACTCTTCCTCAGATTATCCTCCTTCTTATGCTACAGAGGACACAGCAATGCGTCATTTTTAGGAAGAAACTTTGGGATCAGGTTGTGATCCGCCAGCCAGTCCACAGCACACATCCCACCTTATTACCATGAATTAGTGTGCAAATGGCCCGAGAAAAAAATCACATGTGGCAAACAGTGATAATCTAATTATTATTATCTCATCAAAAGATTAATTGATTAAGATCAGCCTCCTAATAGAAGAACTGGATCATATTCTCATCCACATGTTCTATTGGAGTGTTGATTAAATGTATTGAGTGTCTGTCTCAACTGATGTCATGTTAGTGGATCTAACAGCTTTTCAATCCAGTACAATACAAGTCCTGCAATAAATCCCACATTTATAAAGCTTAGAGCGTAAAGTATTTGTTAAGATCTCAGAGAGGAGTCAATACAAGTCTGTATTCATATTTAAGACATCAACAAGGCATTTTGTTATTCTATGTAAACCCTGGGGATGGTTGTGTGAAAATCCCAGCAGATCAGCAGTTTCTGAACCAACAACCATGCCAAGGTCAAAGTCACTTAAAGAGGTCATATTGTGCTTTTTGTTTTTTCCCCTCTCCTTTATTGAGTTATATACCTTTTTTGTGCATGTACTAGGTTTGCAAAGTGAAAAAGCCCAAAGTCCAGCCCAAAGGGAGTTCCGATCTCCCACAGAAAACTCTGCTGCTCTGAACCGCCTGAAAAAAGCTTGTTTGCAGTCCAGCCACTTCCCTTTCATCTCTGTGACAACCATAGACTGTATATAAAGAAGTGGACGTAGTCATTGTGACGTCACTCGTTTGTGGACTGCCGTTTTGAAGCCTCGAGTTTGGCCGATAGGGCGCCGCCATGTTGATTTTTTGCAACCAGCGGCACCGGACATGACCATATTTGGACGAGACGGCGGAGCTAATGGTCGTGTGCGGAGCAAGCTAGCTTGCTTAGCTAGGTGCATCTGTAATTCATGTTAACTGTTATTTTAACAGGGCTGATAACTTTGTCTAACAAACAACAGGCTTAAAACTAAATGTACTCACCAGAGAATGTGCCTAATAAGCTGTTCCAGCGGCGCTGGGTAAATTTACACAGTGCCATGGGTCACTCTAGCCTGACTGACAGGTCACCATGGTAACGACTTGTCAATCATAGATAGTCCCGCCTTGAAGCATACTCTGCTTTATGGTCTATTTTCCTCTAAATGGGACCATAATTTACTAAATGAACATCATGTTGTATTAAAGAAGACATGGAACTAGTGATTGAGACTATAAACACATTAGGAAACTGTTTACTGAGGTAATTATTCAGGTGAGAAGTAGGATCATTTAACTATTATTTCTAATGGAACCAGACTTCTCAACCAAAAGAGTCGCCCCCTGCTGGGCGTTCAATAGAATGCAGGTTTAAGGTACTTCCGCGTTGGATTCACGTCTCAGATCGGAAGCTTCCCGCTGGATGATGACACATGGATGAAAGCAAAATGTGCGTAATAACGCTCACCAAGCGGCTAGTCCGACACGCCCTCAAAAACACAGGTGGAAAAACACTGAGCTGCAGCACACAGCTCTCCTCCCCCTTCCAAACACTAGCTACCCTCCAGGCAGTCAGTGGACATAAAGTTGTTACTGTGATGTAGAGACAGAGCTCAGTTAAAACTTTATGGATGAAAGATACTTTTGTTACAGATTAATAACTCACTAATCTGAAACTCTTGCTCCAGTCCATGTTGCCAAGCTGGTCGGCAACATGTACAGCTGAAACAAAGCCGTGTTTACTGGTTTCTAGCTGATCCCCCTTATCTGCTTCAGACTGGCTAGTAGTCAGTCAGAAGCGATCATTGACAATGTTAGTACATCTTGGTAACTGGAGAGGCAAGATGTATCACTCAATAGGTAAAACGAAGCCTTCAACACAGGATGAAAAGAGGAGCTGCGGCATTGTACAGTATGAAATGAAACCATGTAAACCTGTTCTGGTACAACCCCTAAATAAGATTCTGAACCTGAAAATGAGCAGAATACCACCTCTTTAAATCCCCTTTCTTCCCCATTCTGATGCTCGGTTTGAAATTCAGCAGGTTGTCTTGACCACGTCTACATGCCTAAATGCATTGAGGTGCTACCATGTGATTGGCTGAATAGCTATTTGTGTTAACAAGCAATAGAACAGATGTACCTAATAAAGTGGCCGGTGAGTGTCTATATTTACGCAGGCAGTGTTTATTGTATGAATATCATATTGCATCACATTATACTGGGCAAGTATTGCTGTGTATTTGTTGTATTGTTCTCAATCCCTGTATTATTCTACAGTGTATAGAGTCTGATTGTATATCTAAGCCCTCCAGGGCATCAACATCTGGATCTGCTGCTGCCTCGCGCTGCACACACCTTTAAAAATCCATTTCATATGCATCAGCAACGGATCAAATAACTAATCTATCCCACATAAAGTGCAATGACCTGCTAAACTATTTCAACCAAACGTTTAAACAGTATTCCATGACGTTTTCAACAAAATAAATGTCCGTTATGCTTCACTAGTTCATATAACACACTATGTGATTCAATGTATAGCAAGTTCCTGAGTGCTTTTTCATTTGCTGTTGAAATGTAAAGTAACAGATGTGTTTCACTTCTCTACTTTCTTTGAAGTAAATAAAAAAAACTTTATATTTGGCATAACTGAAAAGATGTTTTAAAAAGCGGCACCTATTGAAACACAAATTTCTTTCAACAGAAAATCCAAGAAGCAGACAACAGTACCGCTACACTGTTTGATGGAAACCGCAAACATACTAAGAAATACAATAAATAACAGTTTCTAAATCTTTCAAAAGAGGATTTTTAAATTGAAGACACACCTCTGAAATAAAAGTATCTGAAGGCAGAGAGAATCTATTACCAAATCCAGATTCTCAAGCTCCCATGTCTGTCTCCTGTGGGACAGCTGAGGCAATGTGCAGTAAAACAGTGGCGAGGCCTTGAGCGCTGGGTGAGGGATGGTGGTGACTGGTATGAGACTGCTGTGGGAGGATGTTCACGGCAGGAGAAGTTTTTGACTCCCCTGCTCTACACAGACCGTGGGCTCGCTTTTTATGTTGCTGTTCAGATCCCTGGGGGTTGGCGAGTGTCTCCACTTCTTCCATAAGCTCATGACATATGGCTTGGCTTGGTAGTTAGAATGGGACAGAGAAAGGGAGCTTTGTTCTGAGTGGACAATGTTGTATAGATCTACATTAGTAAGACAGAGTTTAAATACTTTATGTTGGATTCAAAATGTAAATATAGTGCTACAGCAGTACACACAAGTATGTGTCATTTTCAGAGATTTAAAAATGTCAAATCAAAACATTTAAAACGAGGACTACTGTCTAAAATCTTCTTGCACTAATAAATTGCTTTATAGGTCAAAACCCACTGTGCACTACATGACCACCAGCAAACAAAGACAACAGCACAAATCAATACAGTTATGTTAACAGTGGATCAGATGACTATGTATAGACAAGATTTGAGAGGGTGTCACTCATAGAGATATCCATGGAGACAACTCCTCAGCGATCCAGAACATTTTAGCATCTTCCTGCCCATTGTTTTGGTTTTATGACCAGCAACTTTACTGTTTTGGTTCATTCTCACTGCTCTCATTGAAATAGTATCCATCAGCAGCAGGTTGCTGTTTTTAGCCAAGAGGTTCAGATGAGCTGTTTGGACCAATTGCACAACAATTCTAAACTGGTTCTGTAAATTATCTCCAGCATAACTTTTCCCAGACAGTGTATTGCATTAAAGTGTAGCTAGCCAAGCAGTTTTTTCCCTGATGTTGGAACAATTTGTTTGCGTCAACCCAGCTGATGAAAATGCATCTACCGTAAAACTTCAATTAATAGCCGAGTCCCAAACAGCCGCCTGCCTCCTTTACTGGCCTGGTGTGGGGACACATTTTAACAAATAAACGCCTGCCTTAATTAAACGCCTGGTCTGGTTTTTATAGAAGTTCTTTGGATGTATAAAACCTCTTAAACCAGGCGGGGTCGCCGCTTTAGCTGCTTAGATCTTTAATACACATAGGCTATTAATGTTTAAAAGACATGCTGAACATCGTTAGATCGGTTGGATCCTCCACAATACCACTGTTAAGTTCATTTACTGGAAACACCAAGACCCAAAGTCTAATTCTTCTAGATTTACCGGTGTAACCTGCATCGATACAAGAGAGGAAAAGGGGGGGGGGGCTGACTCACGTTAACTTGGAAGCGCTCGTTAAATACGCTCGTTATGTCCGAATGTGTCCGTCGCTCTCTGTCAGCTATCTTCTCTCATCCTGCACCGTGTTGTTGTTGTCTTGAGGTTGCGGCCTTCAAAATAGCAGCGCATAAACCGCCTGTCGGAGCTAGATTAAATGAATGACGTGTATTTGATATTATTTGGTAATTTTTACATAAGTATTATTCTGTTTGAAATAAATAAACTGTTTCATAGTAGTTTCAGTTTTGTGCAAAAATAATTGAAGGCCTGTCCCAAATAAAGGCAGGGTCAAGTTAGTGAAAAGATTAAGCCCGGGCTATTATTCAAAGTTCTACGGTAATTCACATTCTGTTTGTTGGAACAGTTCTAACATGGGCTTAGAATGTCCTTGATTATGGAATCGAACAACTGTGCAAAATGATTTCGTCCAGAATATTTTATATTTTATATATGTATATATGGGAGTTTAGGAAATCTATATATTGGCTTATAGTATTTTTTAACCATCTTGATATGTATCTCTTAGATTTTTTTTTATTGTGACAAAGATCCTGAGCATAACATATTACTGTGTAAATATTGTGTGTGGTGTCTGGTGGACAAACTATGTAACGGTGACACTGTCTCTGCAATAAAAAGTCTCAAACACTTGGTATTCAAATCCCGCTCATTGACAATGTTAGTACATCTTGGTAACTGGATTACATTCTGAGCATGTTGGTCTGTGCTGTTGAAGCATCGTTGACTTACCTCCATCAGGTTTGATGACTGGAACAGGGCGATCTTTCCTCTCCTTCTCTTTCTCCATCACCTCTTCCTGGTCTTCACTGTGAAGGTTAAACAGCCTCTGACTTGGCTTTCTGCTCGGCTCACTCTCAACCAGCTTAAACCTTACTGGCGGCTGGGTGGTGGTAGTAATAAAATGGACCAAAGGGGTTGTCAGGTACTCAGGCCTCCTGGGGGAACTGGTGCTGAGCTCAGGTGTGGTCTTTTCATAGCTGCTTGTTGGATCATTGCTCTCTGACTCCTCACTCCTCTCCTGTTGTGATGGTTTTATCTTGTAGGGCATATCCTTTCCTTCAGGCCCAGTGACACTGCGAAAGCCTACCATTTCTTCCTCCTCCTCCTTCTCCTCTATCTCTTCCTCAACCACCTCACTGTCTGGTGCAACTGTCCCCTGTAATTCTTTTTGATCATTTGAACTTGCCTGGGAATGAATTGGGCTCTCTGGGCTTCTCAGCATGTACAGCGGAAGAGTCACTCTATCTGATCGCCTCAGCTGATTGGTTTGACTAACATTGATCTGACTCTTTGAACCTCTGGGTGTCACACTATCTGATGCATTTTGGTGTGTATGTGTCTTAGTCTCAGAGCTTCTCTGATGATGAATCGCACTCTCTAAACTCATGTGTTTCTCACTTCCTGATCCTCGGTTTAGTGGAAACATGACACTATCCAAACTTTTGAGTGCATGCAATTGATTCTCTAAATCTGTCTGTGTAGTCAGATCACTGAATGTGACACTCTGCATACTTGTTACACCCTGTGAAGGCTGCCAGGAAGCAGTGGCGTCCTTGTGCCTATGTGGCCTGATAGTACTCAGCCCTACTCTCAGGGGACTTTCTGTCACTTCCTCTCTATCTGCAGGATGTTCATGGACTCCGTATCGCTCTCTCAGCTCCAGCTTGCTTTGTCTGTCAAAGCTCTGAAGGGTAGAGCTTCTGTCAAGTCTGTCAGAGCCTTGGGACACAGAGATGACCTTGTTGGAGGAGGAAGACTGAGTAGGGAAGACCAGAGATTGAGGGTAGGTCTCTGGCAAATCTGTAGGGCCGTAATCATAATCTTCTGGCTCCTCCTTATCCAAAGGAGACGGTTTGAAGAGTGGAAGATTCCTATTAGGAGGAAGGCGATACGGCGTTCGAGACTGATCCATGCGCCCTTGTTGGTCAAACCTGTAGGGGTAACGGTTGCGCCTGCCGGCTGTGTCCTCCTCTGTTGGTGCAGCTAACATAGGTTTATGGTCCTTGTGCGGGTCACAGTCTGGCACAGGATAGCACATTAGCTTCCCCCCTTCGTTGGGACAGTGGCAGACCCGGCAGGTGTCAAAGTGGAAGGAGTGTCCAGCTTCGTACTTTTGTTCATCATGGACGCATCCGATACGTTCACACTGCATGCAACCGTCTGCAGGCTCTGAAACCTCGATGCAGTTTGGCGGCATATCAGGACAGCTGATGAAGTGGCAGCTGATCCGGCCCCCTCCCGCCGGGCAGGAGCACTCCGTGCTGCCATAGTCAACAAAGTAAGAGTCTCCCTCAGGCACTTTGCCATTCTTGAATCCAGCATTGATGCAATCGTAGTATTGGTAACCCTCGCATGTACATCCTTTTTGCAGGCATGAAGTGCAACAGGTGCCACTCTCCAGCACTTCTTCAATACAGTTGTCCAGCTGGGGACAGTCCACACCGGTGCAGTCACGCTGGCACAAGCAGACACTCAAGTAGAGGAAGAGAAATGTGCACCTCAGCAATGTTACTTCAGATATTACAAGACCAGCCATGGCAACAGGTGTGTGTACAACAAAGGACATCAGGTACTGGCCAAGGGCTTTAGATTGCCTTCAAGGATTCTGGCACATTCTGACCATTTGAACCCCCTCTACTCTGCAAGAAAGAAGAGAAAGAGAGCCAGACAAGCAGACAGGGGTTTAGTTCTCAAAATGAAAGCAGACCAGCATTTGGCTTCATAGCTGAGCTCACAAGAGTCCAATTTTTACTCCTCATAGTTGTCCTATGTACAGTAACTGACTACGTGCTCCCCATTAGCATCAGCTGCAGTGCAGTATTTTGAATCATTATGCAGGCTGTCATTAGGATGAAACTTGGAACTTGCCCAAGTCTTACATTTCTACCACGTCGTTGATTATCTCCATAAGAAAAATTGCCATTGGGTTGCAATCAACTTTAGAGTCTGCTGAGCACCGAGACTTCATCATGCTTTAGCAGTTGATTTTGTTGGAAATTGGTTAGACTTTATGGAAAGTACATTGTCTGAGTAGAGAAATAAATTGTCTAAATTGTTTAATAAGAGTTGCAATTTCAGACTCACTCAGTTCATTGGTTAATTAAATTCAGCAGTGAAACACAGGAATCAAAGACTTGTAATAACTTCTCTCATCAGCAAAAAAAATCAAAGCCCCAAATTTGACACAAATCCCTTCTGTTCTGTTCTGAACTACATGTTCTCTTCAAAGTGTTTTTGGACAGATCTAATATATCATCAAAGACACTAAGCAAATTTCCCATGGCAGTGGATGCTGGATAGCCAGTAGGTTATATCTACAAGTAAACAACCCCCCCACCCCCCCACCCAACTCACACTTCTCGATTCCTGGGCTGATATTCATGAAGTATCTATGAAGTGCTGAATTCAACACTGATTTGTCACAAATGGTGCTGTAGAAGTCAGTAAATCTGCTCTAAATAAGGGCTGTTATCACATCGTCATCTGTGATCTGAGCCATGAGCTACACATTTAAAGAGGGAACCAGAGACTGACCATAACAGTTCACACATTTCGCTCCACACAGTGGAGAGAGTGTGTAGCTGAATTGTTCTATTTATGAAGTAATAATTATTATTTCAAAGCATTTTATTAGGAAAAATAAGCCACTAATGACTTTGTTATCAGTCTTTTTGTGTTTCAGCTCTCAACATGAGTTCCTTGGCATGGCAAAAAGTAAATGTAAAACAATTCAAAGTTCAATCATGTGTGAAGCAGAGAAGGAGTTGAAAAATTGGCATTTCTAGCTCTAAACTTAAAGAGTTGGAGCTCCTGCAACAGACTCCCTAGGGGGATAAGCCTAAGCCCAGCCCGCAGCCCTTTTGTCACTGATCTGAGCTGTTTTCTAGCCTGAGAAGTTTGGATCACAGCAGTTCTGTCAGTGAAAGTGATATGCGCTGTTACTGTAGTAGACATATTAAAGTTGGCAATGCAAGGCAGCAAAAGAATGCAAACTGAGTAATCTATGCAGCTTGGTGTTTCCCAGAGTAGTGAGGGATGGGGGGATTCCCCTGTTTTCTCTCCTCCTTCCCACACACTCTGATGAGCTCCAAACCCCTGATGCCATGCAGCTCTGCTCACATGGACATAATCTGACGATTATTTTCAAACTTCACTTATGAAAAAGAGTGCAACAGGACACCTCCTCAGAAAGATGTTATGCACCTTTGCTATTTAGAAAATGCCATACATATTCTGGAATACAAACAGGGAGATTAATACACAATGAACTAAGTTAAAGTCATGATCATGCCACCGATAATACACAAAAATCTATTGAAGTTTTCTTCTCCTGCATTTGTTACAACTGTATGCAGATGGCATCTTAACAAATATTTAGTCTTTAAATAATGAATTGCAGCAATTTAAAATAGATCAGACAAAATAAACAGAGTAGCTCAGTCTCCTGCTCAAACTGCATCGCAACCTGTCTGCTCTTTCCACCTGATAGCTGGAGAAAGTCGCCCGATTTAACCACTGATTGCAAAATTGCAGTCTAAAGTACGTCCAAGGTGAATTCCCCAAATTGAACTAGCGTTTAGACTCAGAGCTCTTACCACAACACCGATGGATTCAACTGTGTGTTTTCAGCGGGCGAACCCGGTCTCAGTGAGCTGCGGACTGTTGACGGTGTAACGAGTGAAGTAGTTTGTAGACACCGGTTTGATGATGGGCTGGAGAGCCGCCGGCTGCAGATCCGCTGAGCGCCGCAAGTGTGAACCTTTTGACCATCGCAGCACTGCAGGGGTAAGGCAGGGACCAGGCAGGGACCAGGAGGGCCGGCGGAGGGGGAGGTACGAAAAGTTTCCCCTGCTGGAGACTCATAAGGAGCTGTAGGACCGGCCCACACAATGCAGGTAAAGATGGGGAGATTTATTTTAGGCTGCTTGTTGAGCTTTGGGCATAAATTATGAGACAGATAAAACTTTCTCAGTGCCATTCAACAATTGTTACTCGCTTGATTGTAGATACATGCTACAGATCAACATTTTGCTAGATATGCCTTGTCACTTTCTACAAAAAGCGATTGATATCACTCTAATATATGTCCATAAAGTATGGAACTTTTTTTAATTTATATATTTATTGTACTAATTTTCAAATTACTATTATTTTGATTGTTTGATTTTTAGGAATTGTTGTGTTTTTAAATCTCACGTTTGATACAGTTTTTTAATTAACTAATTAATAATCTTTTTATTATTATTTTTGTTTTTAATATACATACACACGTTTATGGTTTTATCTATTTATTTTATTTAATTTTTTAATATATTATTATAAAAACACACATGTTACTGTGTCATTTACTTATTATAATTATAATTATTTTAAATTTTTAATATATTTTTATTTATTTTTTAACACACACACAAACTTGCTTATTGTTTTTTTTATTTACTTTTATTTTTAATATTTATTTTCACGGAAATCTTATATTTAATAGTTTTTTATTATTATTTTATTTTTTATTATCACACACAAACACAAATTTTACTGTTTTATTTCTTTAATATTTAATGCAATGTATGAAATTTATTGTACTTATGTAATTTATGTGTAGCTTTGGCAATATTGTTGCTATACATTCATGCCAATAAAGCTCATTTGAATTTGTATGGAACTAGGTGAGCATAAAGGATGACGTTTGTGTGTAAACATATTATAAAATAACACATACACCACTGTGGTCATTTTGAACTCAACTAAGGTTTGGGCTAAATCTGACCAAAAAGGAAGATAAGCTGGGTTTAGGTTCCACTGTTTGTCCTCTGGTATTTAGCTTATCGTAGTATAAAGTCAGACTGTATACCAGAGTCCATGTGCTGTTGTACTCTCCTACAGGTTGAGCCATGTTGTTGGCCCCCAGAGTAAACTTCAGCTGCTGTCCACTGCTGTCTTTTTAAGGATCTTGCATGTACCTCTTAAATGAATGTCAGTAACCAAACAAGAGCTTTGCGCTCTCATCATTACTCATGCTGTCTTTCTCCTGCCAGTTACAGCCCATGCATGACACAAGGCTGTAAGCCATCTCAACTACTCAGAGAAGAACGCATCTCCCTCAAATTCAGGCCTGTTTTTAATACCCTGCGTGATTCGACACGAAGCCCAACTCCATGGATCGAGAAAGGTGCATGTTGTTCAAGTGAGTATGTCTTTGAATTCACATGTGCTAGACATATTTCATCCTCAGTCATTTTAATATATTTCGCCTTTTGTAGGGAGCATGAGCCTGCAACAGCAAATTGCAGAAGACTTTACGACTTGAGACCAATCTAGTGTCTCACATTCACATCAGCAATTCCTTTATTTGAAGCAGCACCTCTGGAGGGCATTGTAAATTTTCCCCAACATGGCACCTCCAGAGGACGTCTGAGTTCAAAGAGTGTAGGGAGTGAATTGTTTGAAATAAAGTGTGGCATGCTAGATGTTTGAATGGACTCACTCATCATGTTGGAGCGCAGTGTGACCTGATCAGCAGTCTGGACCCCTCCCAGCAGCCCATATAAAAGTCCTAATGAGGAGCTGTCAGGGCCCGGGGTGAAGTGGTGGTCGGTGCTGTGATAAACAGATTGGCCCTGATCACAGATAAGACTATTGCCAGGGGAGTGGGCTTTCAACTAGAGATGAGAGATGAGGTAGAACAATAGAAAGGGCTCACATTCAGAGTGTTCAGGACTGGGTCAGTGGAAGAACATGTCAAAACTTGCTTGTAGTCCTACATTTTTTATTTAATGTACTGTACTGTGGGCCAGCTGCTTTACTTTTCACATGTAAAAGTAGACTTGGCTGTAACAGCACAGATCCCTGGAGTTACGTGCAGTTTTGTCTGAAGTTGCACAGATGAATAGTGTAGGATTACAAGATCAGAGAGGGGTTGCCACAGTGTAGTGAACAAACTTGGATTTTGCGTGCGCATAACAGGATGAAGCTCAGCCCTGCTATTAAACAGTAAGTGGGACTCAACAACGCATGGGTGAGATTTGTGGAATCCCAGTGTGATCTCCAGGGAAAGCTGTCAGACGCAGACAAGTCTTTGAAATATCTGGGGAGGCCTCAGGGAATCAGGCTTCATGAATGGGGTCACCGTGGAGCATCTGGCTCAAGACTCACTGGTGTCCCTCTTGTGTGGTTTATTGAAGAGAAGCTTGGCAGGGGCCTGTGAGCGACACATCTTGTACCTATATAAAGATTGGTCTGGATGGGTATCAGTTTGGGGCATTTATAGGAAAATAGAAGAATCTTAACATAACTTGTTTCCAGTTTTGGCTGGAAATTGTGATCACTATCACTGTCTTCTCCAGCTGCAGCTTGAGCAAAGTGAGACCATGCTATGTATGCGCAATATGTGAAGATAATCACCTAATATTATTTGAGCAGCTGGAATGACTGTTATCTCCCAAATAAAGAGTTTGGCAAGTTCACAAGCTGTATTACACATTTAGTGAACAGAAAGATTGACCAGATGGGAGCTCAAAAAATCAGTTTTATTGTCTTATTAGACTGTCATCTATGTCAGTGTCATCTGAGGAACTTTTTGGAAGGTTATTGCTCCATGCTCCAACGTCTCAAGAGAGATGCAAACATGCCTTTTTAATTAAAATATCTATTGATCAACTTTCAAAATGGCCACATTATAGATTAGGTCCTCAGAGCTATGATGGAGATACATCATAGGCATTAAGATACAAAATTTCTGGTCAGACATTACTGCATTACTCTTTCTTCATTAAGGCATGGCCCTGTACTTTGTGCGTTGCAGTGAACTAGTTTTATGGTGTAAAGCTGCTCTTGTCTCTGCTCTTTCCGCTAAAAAGCCTGCCATCATAGACCCCATTTACCCTTGTCCTTTCAAGTGTCTCATATCTGTACACACTAACAGCTCCTACTAGCATCTATTGTCACTTGTAGATCTCTTACTTTATTGATGCTTGTCTGTTGTTCCTCAAATGTAAGTAGCTTTGGATAAAAGCATTAGCCAAATGAGTAAATGTAACTATCCAGATAAAATCTAGAGTGTTTTTCCAAACACTGAGGGTTCATTTAAAAGTAATTTTACGTCACAAGGTTATATATTGAAATTTATGTTTGTTGTCAATTTATGCTACACACACAAAACTATTATGATGCTGTGTGGGGGATGAATTTCAAAGCCTGAAGGAAGAAGATGCTCTGCAGGTGATATGACAGCAGAAACTTCTATATCTCTTCCCAGAAGGCAGCAGGGTGAACAGGCTGTGGCTGGGTGGGTACTGTCCTTTAGGATCCTTTGGGCTCTGCAGGCACCTCACCTCACCGATATCACTGATGCTCGGGAGATGGTACCAATGATCTTCTGAGCAGTTTGAATCCCCCGCTGCAGAGCCCTCTGGTCCTGGGCCCTGCACATCCCATGTTAGTGATGTTTCCAGTCAGGATGTTTTCTATTGCTCCTCTGTAAAAGTTGACAAGAACTTGGTGTGGGAATTTGGCCTTCTTAAGTTTCCTCAAGAAATCCAGTCGTTTCTGAGCTTTCTTCACCAGCGTGGAGATGTGAGACGACCATGTCAGCTTCTCTGTGCTGAAACTGTTCACCTGCTCCACCTCAGCTCCACTGATGTAGACAGGAGTGTGTGTCTTTATCTCCGTCTTCCTGAAATCAGCGATCAGCTCCTTAGTTTTGCTGATATTGAGCAGTAGGTTGTTCGCTGTACACCACTCTACAACATTAACAATTTTCCTCCCGATATGAAGTCTCATCGTTGTTTGAAATCCGGCCGATGATGGTGGTGTCATCCATAAACTTCACAACAGAGTTCTCTCCATGTTGGGGGATGTAGTCGTGGGTGTGCAGCGTGAACAGGAGGGGGCTGAGCACACAGTCCTGGGGCTCTGGTGTTCAGCACTAGAGTGGAGGAGGTGAGTGGAGAAGCCTGCTGTTACAGACATGTCTGAGCAAACCGCAACCCCTCTTCTCAACCTTGGACTCGTCTTTGTCGAGCCATGACGTCTAGTCCACAAATGTCTAGGGCTAATTGGAAACGGTGTTTGTTAAGTCACAAATATTGAATAAACAACAATAATAGATTGTTTTTTTAAACTACCGTCCTTATCTGAACATATTAAGGAGCCACACAACATACTGTTGAGAAAGGTTCTGTTTCAAGGCTGGATTTGAAATAGGATTTCTTGCTTCTTGAACAACACAAAAAAATGTGCTGTTCATGTTGACTTCAGCATCCTGGGTAATCTATTCACAAGTGGACAGCCTTTCACATCAGATAGCAATTCGGTCCATCCATGATGCATGAACTAATCTAAATAGAGAAGGGTGAGATGTGATAATCATTTAAATGGGGATAGCAGTGAACCCTTTCAGACAGTCTCTCATTAAAAGTATTGTATGCAAGTGACAAAAGTTTTTTTTTAAGAAAGAAAAAGAGAACTTTCTCTCCTCTGTACACCACTCCATTGGCCGTGTGTAGTGGCCATGATTGTCTAATTGTCTGTTTTAGGTGAAAAGTTATCAAAATGACAGACAGTTCCCCCAATGCTGACTGAGGAAAGGGGGACGATCCAACAAAGCACTTAGTTTGAGTCATACGGAGGCCTTTATTCCAATACACATAACATCACTTTGGCCTGTCACCTATGATTAGGGAATGGCTATTTGTTAGGTGTGGCTGAAAAGGATTCAGGAGCGGACACAAGGTAGAGGCACTTAACTCAGGCAGATTTATTTCAGAGTAGCAAGAAGTGGCCTGGGGTGTGGGACAGGTGAGAGGGTTCCGAGGCAAGTTCCGGCTTGATGGGCTGCGTCCTCCAGCAAACAATTTAAGGCAGGCAGGCAGCGTCCTCAAACAGGCAGGGATTCTGGCAGGCAGAGACAACAGTTAAAGCCAGGCAAACAGGGTTTCCAATGACGAAGTTCTGTTCACAAGATTCTCAAATCGGCCACAGCGTAGTTACCACTGAAGGTTTACTGATGAACTGGTGAGGAGAGGGTGAAGAGCTGGAGTATTTCACTGAGGAGGTTGATTGCAGGATGAGACACAGGCAAGAGCTGCTGCCGGAAGAACAGCCAGGAGAGAGGGAGCCACAGCGACACGTCCACAACCATACACAGGACATAACAGACAAAAAAAACAAAAAAAACACAGACAGCAGGGATGGTAAACAGTGGAAACAAGGAGACAGAGGTGGTGGCAAGGCCCAATCATGACACTATTGTCTACAACAATATCTTCTTGTTTTGCTTGTTTTTGACTGTAAATGCAGACCTTTTGCCAGAACACACAAAGACAGGATGGGGCACATTAGACCCTTAATGATGCAGGCCTCTGATTACATAGGGCACGTCACATACAACTTACCACCATCTGCTGAGCAGTTCACACACAGGTCACCAGTATCCTGTTTGGCTGCAACTGAAATTATTATCATGCAAATGATCTGCACAACCTGTCTTTTACATATGTATCGCAACTGTGCTTTTTAAAAAAGACACTGTTTATAATTCACTGTGTTAGGTATATAAAAATGCAATGCAGAACTCTGCTGATGTCTCAACGTATGAATTTTGGTTATGACCTTGAATGGCACTAGTGTGTGTGTGTGTGTGTGTGTATGTGTGCGCGCGCACTAAGCTACAGTGAAACACAATGGAGATATTTTATTTCTGGAATATTCTTGATTCAGTCACTGTGTTGTTGGCTAAATGTTTTGGTGAATAAATGCATGGAATTAGCTCCAGATTAACTATATTCAGATGGTAATGAGTATTTAAAGTATAAATGGAATATTCTGGGAACATTTTTCCCCCCATCACTGACTGGGAGACTAAATGTTTGGAAATATCTGCCTCTCTGTGAACGACTGATATGTGCAGCATGTTGCAATTAACTCCTGGCCCCAGCTCAACTGCAATTTCTTATTTCCTGCAGAACATGTACAGTATATCCTCTGTCATCAATGCAGCATTACTGATTATTTCTGCCAACAGCACAGAAGCATAGCCTACCTTCTGCAAAAATAGACAATATTGTCTCTAGTGCCCTGCTTCATAGGCTTGAAGAGGAGTGACCTTCACATGGGCCTCAGTCTGCAGGATTATCTGATACAAAGCAGTGCAAGACAAAAGTGAAGAAATAGTAAGGAAGTGGGTGGTGTCATGCTCTGGAATCTTCATTAACCCGGCACTATAGGGGGCAGAGCCGCCTGCCCTGTCTTACTGATTCTCTTAACACTGGAGTGGGTCAGGTACCAAGGTCCCTCTTAAAAGCAAATGCAAAGCACACCGTCTGGAATAAAATGTGCTGAAATCAAGACTTTAACAGACTCCAGTGAACCCTATATAGACCTAACCCATGCTGCACTCCATCTTTATTTGCCTCTGCAGACATGAGAATGGGCTGCACATGAACCAGCATTGAGGCCCAAGTGAAATCAAAACAGTAGTGTGGGCAGATAAACAAATACATGCCTTGATCACCTCAGGCTGTTGTGTTGCACAAAATGGAATGGAAATGTTCAACTAGATTAATTAACTATTTAATAATTAACTAATATTTGACTGAAAATAAACTTTCAAAATTGAAAAAAAAGCAAACAAGGGTCATAAGTCCTCATCTGTATTTGTCAGTGTGTCAGCTTATCTTAGTTATTGGCTAACGTGTCTCGTTTGGCAGCACACTATGTTTGGATAGAGCAGAGTGAGCAAAGAGCAGGGCTTTGACACGCGTTGACTGCTGCCTGGGCCGACAGTCAACGGGATGCCAGACTTTTAGTCTCAATAATAATGAATGCACATTTCGAGATTTCTTTGTAAAGAGCTCTCCACAAGACCACTTATCAATCTATGTATATAAATGTAAAACAAGGCCACAAATTTAACACATAAGGTTCACAAATTAAATTCTGATTCACACATAAATAGTGAAATACATTTAATGTCCTGGAAAATCCACACATTTAAAAATGTTTGCATCAAGAACATCTTTGAATGTTACATTAAAAACCACTTGTCATGTGGTGTCATGCTTGTCTGTTGTTTGGCTTTTCTGTGTGGATCTTGCGTAGGCCTGCTTCTACCTGCTAAAAGGGAGTTTTTCCTTGCCACTGTCACCAAGCGCTTGCTCATGATGGGAATTGGGCCTTTGTTAATAACATTACAAAGAGTTCGGTCTAGAAAAGTGCAATGAGATAACTTCTGCTACGCTACCTTTTAAGGCCATTAAAGCAAAACAATAGCTCCATAATGGATTATCATCTGGGGTAAGCAGGTATTGGCCCAATGACCCACACCCTCAAGGGGCCCTGCACCATGTGGCCAGTTAGTATTTCTATTACTATGCAATTACTTTGTGGTAATTTTATTTGATTACTATTGTTTTTTTAAGAATAATAATTACTTGACTAATCTTGGACTCCTGTTTTGGCACTGTGTGAAAATGGAGTATAAAACCTGACTGTGAATCATTTTCTAAAGCAAGTTTAAGGAATTTCGTATGTCTGAAAAGCGTAGATGATGGAGTGTGTGGCCAGGTCTTCCAGTAGTCAACACGAAGCACGAGGGTTTTATTTCTTCAGCATATCATACCAACCTGTGAGAAATGGATGGAAAAAGAGGAAAAATAACAAAGATACAATAAATAGGATGCACGTATATACGTCAGTTTGTGCCGCTAGCTATAAACTAGTTAACACAAGCGCGTTATGCTCTTGAAATATATATTGCAGAAAACTGCAATGAAACATACCTCGTAGGCTGCTTTGCTACATCTAGAATACTTTTTTCTTGGCTTCTTTCTTCTGGGGTAATCTATGTCCAGATATATTTATATATGCTTAATATTTACTTAGCTTTGAGAGCTCTTCTCACGCCATGGTTTTAGCACTTATGTTATTTTGTATTAACACATACAAACATGACTTTTGCTGTTTTATTTCCTTATCTAATGAAATGTATAAAATTAATTGTCCTTATGATATTTATATGTAGCTTTGGCAGTATTGTTTCTATACATTCATGCCAGTAAAGCTTATTTGAATTTGTATGTGCACTAGTTTGCCGGTAATTAGTTCAGCCTCTAGGATCTGCCATTATTACAGGTAGGAACCAAAAACGGAAAAGGTAATTTAAAAAAAACAACAAAAAAACTTAACTATGTATGTGGTGTCAGCTCAGCCACCTGGCTGAACGCCGGGAATAGAGGTTTGGACCCAAAATGCAGACACTGAGCAGGTACTGGTGAAAGAGTGAGGTTTATTGCAGCACATGGTGAAACTTACAGGTGGTAAGCAGTCCAAAACACAACCGGTGAGTAATTCAACTGAAAGTAAATCCAAAGTAATCCACAAAAAACACAGGAGGCACTGGAGAAACCTAGAAAGAACACTGGAGAACTCTGGCATGGAAATCACTAGACTAGAACCACATGAAAACAATGAACTGGCAAGGAGTGAAAGACAGACAATCACTATATACCCAGGTGAGGGAGAAACTAATTAGACACAGGTGAACCCACTTAAACAATCAGAGACAAGCACCGGAAGTAAAACATGACAACACACACTAGGAGCAGAAACTACAAACTAAAACAGGAAGTAAAGCATATGGGAACACACAAGGACAGAGTTACCAAAGTAAAACAGAAAAACAACTGCATGCCGAACAAAACCGGGGCAGGGAACTGGAAACAGGACAACACAAACATGGATACATGGAACTAAGGACTAAGACACAGACATAGACGAGGAGAGAACAGACAGGGCATACAAACAAATAGAAACTGGACACAAGAACCAACCACTCACAAAATATGGAACCAGATGACATGGACAAGACACACTGACAAGTGGACAAAAACCAGAACAAAATGACAAGGGACCAGGAAGAATAAAACAGAACTAAAATGCAGGACTAAAACTAAGATAAGGAACAAGACAGAAACTAAGTCAATAAAACATGCGAATGAACAAAAGAATAAACTAGACTACAAAACCCCACACATTAAAGACTAAACGCAAGAATCCAAAATCAGAACACAAGTGAAACCCAGAACTACATAAAACATAGGAAACAACTGAAAAACCACCCAACCAACCCAAACCCTCGACATGTGGGGCAGTTACAGCAGTTTAAGGCATTTTGTATGTCTGAAAAGCGTAGATCATGGAGTGTGTAGCCATGTCTTATGAACTTTATTCCACCTGGATTTTAACTAAAAAGGGATGTTTCTCTATATTAGAAATTGTTTTGTTGAATGCAACTATTCGCACCTATTCAGTTAATCAGCTTCTGATTTCATGAAATATGCATGGACTACCAGCAGGCACTCTGCAGGGAGCTTTGGTTTCCAGGGGATGTTGCTTGATACGGAGGAGGCATCCAAATTATGCGTTGCTCCAAATTGGCTCCCTGTGTCTTCAGCCTTCTACACTGCAGCAGAAACTCAGTCATGGCATTACAGCTCAAAAGTTTCAGACTGTAAACTCTGAAATCAAGAACTATACATTACTTCTACTGTTTCTTTACCATTTTTACCCTTGTGGTTCCGAAGGATGGCTGCAACAGCGCTGATTCAAACCTGTGTTAGCAGGAAGATACATTCCTGTCGTGAGCAGATGAACGGACCTTCAGAAAAGTGAACACCCGCAACTTCTGTTGTCATCTTCCCTTGTGGTGATGGAAGCCAACATTAAGCCAGTGGACAAAACCAGCCTTTAAACATGAAAACAACAACAACAACTGGAGAGTCAGATGTTCCCTCTCTCAGCGAGGTGTCTGGCTGAAGAAAAACAACATTACTGAAATGCGGAACAAGATCACAAAAGCGTTATTGCTGTTTGACAAGCTTTGGAAATATTTGGATATGAGCCTGCTTGCTTTGGAAAATTCCTTCCCACGGTTTCATCCAATTATTTATAATCTATTCTTTACAGATGATACATGTAACACACACTAGTAGTTCTGGGTAGTGATATTGATTTGCTAAAAGCTGTGAAAAGACCTCATATTATCTTGTACTGGAAAAAACATAAAGCTGTGCCATTTTGGCTTTTCCTTTTGCCTGGGTGTGTTTTTCTTCCATCATTTCATTATAACAACTATTCTAATGAGTAGCCCTTGAATTCTGCAAATGTCAACCCAATCAACAGTCACAGTGAATGTCAAGAGTGCACTATTGTTTTATGCAGCCCTCAGGCCTGTTTGAAAAAGCAGTGGATGTGTATAAAACAGGACAAAGGATTTCTTTCCATATGGACGGCAGATCCACGCTAGCTTCAAGCTCTACACCTCTGGCAGCCAGAGCAAATTCAGCAGGAACTATTTGGAGAAGCATTAACATTTCCTCTTAAAGCTGCTGTTGTTCACATCAAGAGTCACGTCACTACAGTAGTGTGTGATGATCACGTTGCATTTTTTTTTTCAGGCAGTACAACACAAGCCCCCATTTGAGAAAAGTTGAGTCTTTTCTCAAACTGTTTGGGAATGGACGGTGTAAAGTTTGATTCTTACAATGACACACAATGGGCCAGATCGTGTTCTGCCTTACCGCTCCCATAGGCCATCTTAGGTCTGTGTTCAGCTTAATGATGTGTGCAATTTACATAGATGCCTGCATCATCCCACATGAATAAATGCCTGCATAAAAACATCTGTGTGATTGTAGTAAAGTCCATTACATTGAAAGACTATTAGTGGTAAATGTTGACTCAAAACATGTTGATCAACGTCTCTGCTCCAGGACATTCAAACGTAATGGTAAAAACGTCTTTCAGATGACATAATGCACCCCCCAGGCAGTCATATTGGAGGTCCACAGCTCTGGGGCTCTACAACACAGAACATCTGCTTGTGTTTCTCAATAGACATCTTTGTTGTTTTGAGTTTTGAGTCTTTGAGTTTTGTTCTGGAAGCTCCTGATTGCTAATGATACACCAGACACTATAATGTATTATCTTGTCAGCTAACCACAGTTATGTTAGTTTACCAAAATAACACAAAAAATATTTCTACCTACTTCCAGCTATCTAGCCATGCAGATCATGGTTTCAATGACAATGTCAGGACTAAATATGCAACATTCAAGTTAAAGTTTGTAAAAAAAAACAAAAAAAAAACGAGTTGGCTATTATTTAGTAAGATGATAACAATGAAAAACTCAGTTAATCTTAGTGGTCAGGTAACCGTTATTAGCTAGAAGTTATCTGGCCTGTGTGGGTTGTTCAGATTTAATTACCGTGGCAACATGAGCAAATAATGTTAGGGGTCGCCGTTAAAATCGGATTTTGAATACACACACAGTTGAAACAACTGCACCCCCAACTCTTCATGTTTGTGATTTGTTAACATTTTGGCCATATTAGCTTTTAGCAGTTCCTGTGTGCACTGTACCCATTTCTGTACAGGCTATGATCACTTGATTACTTAAAAATGTGATGATTCTCAGGAAGATCTGGAGTGATAAGGAGCATTTTTCTGTGATTTCTAATCATATTAATGGACATTTATTCACAATGGCATCAGAGATAATGTAAGTCACACTGAATCTAAAATGTCTCTGTCTGTGTAACTGTGTGTTCAGATTTGACTGAGTTATGACTCAAAGAAGCATGATGCAAATTGCAGCAATTGTGTTAAAGTTACTTGTTTGTTCATATGTCTTACTGCACTGTAATTTTTACTGTCTTTTTTAATTTTATTTTGCCTTTTTTAAGCCTTTTTACATTGCCTTTTGTTTCTGTTATATCTTGTCTTCATGCCTTCATGTCTTATGTAAAGCACTTAGAGTTGCCTTGTTGTTGAAAGGTACTATATGTTAAGGCAGAAAATTGTTTCCTCTTATATTTAATCTTTTATGCATGTTCTTTTACTATTATTATTATTTCTTTTATTGTTACCATTATTATTACTATTATTGTATATATATATATATATATTTATTGATTCTATCCATAACCTTTCCTTCTTCTATACTCCTAATGTTAGTCTGTCAACATTTACAAGGATTAAGGTCAGAGCTGTGATATTGTTTTAGTGTTTTCTTGAATGTTCATTCAAGGCCAGGAGAGGATCTCTGTTCCCCAAAACATAGAAACCTAGACTGTATAAATGACTATGTATCCCTCTGCTCTGGACCAGATGCCCGAGGCTACCCTAGGCAGCAGGTCTCTGGACCAGCTGATTTTCTGTTGTAGTTCTCTGTCATTCTCAAGGTGTGGACTACGGGGGAGCTTAGCTCCCCTTAATAAGACATCAGCTCCCCTAAAAGCATGATTTGTGAAATTTTGGGAGTCTCTAAAATATTGACAGCATGCTTTATTGCTATTCATTTCTATATCTCTCAATCATCATGGATCCATGCGTAAAACCAGGAGCGTCAGACTTCATCCAGCCAGAGGGAACATTTACCGACCATGCAGGCCAGTCGCTCAATGATCTCCTGTCCCTGGTCTGCCGCACTGCCTCTCACGGGTTGTGTCGTTCCCTCTGGCTGGATGAATATTATGCATGATCCATGCACTACTGCAGCTGGGGGCTCTCCGCTGCACCACGCACTTTCTAAATTATTCCCTCTCACAAAGAAAAGAAAGGTCAGGTCGCAAACACAGCCGCAGCTGCTGTGTGAAGCCAAAATGGCTGCATATGATAATAATAATTATTATTATATATAAGACAAAAATGCGTTAAACTTTCACAGTCTGCCCCAGGCCTACATGCTTGCAGCTATTAATGATTCAGCAGCAAGAATCATATTCTGTGCAGACCAATTTTCTCTATAAAAGAAATTTTGGCAGTGGTGGTGGCCCGTAAATTACACTCTCATTTAATTGCTCTCATACAGGCATAAGACAGTAAGATGCTTCCGAACTGTTGCAGTCAACCTTTTTTAAATAAAAAAGCTGCATACTCACACATTTTACTTCACTTTTTTTTCTGTTCAGTCAAACAGTGACCTTCATCAAGACTAGTTAGCTCAAGTGCCAGTTGCTGGATGTCCCATATTCCATTTCAGCGATGTCCAACTTATTCTGGATAATCAACAGACCTCACTGTGAACAGATTAGATTGGGACTATAAATTTGAAAGTAGTTCCAGTAGCGGCGGCCGACAAAGCCAGGGAGGCTTGTTGGAATCGCATTGAGTAAATTTGTAATTATCTTCACAGTGTTGTTATTGAAGGCTAATTCTCCATGCCCGACTTCACAAAGTTACTCCTGAAGTCTGTAGTACAGGCCACAGGTATACAAGAAGCACACACACCATGTTCAAAGTGTACAGACACCAGGGTTGCATCTGGGCCTCGTTCCAGTGGCTCTCAGTCACTGGTCTGAGTGTCCGCTGAGTTGGAGGCAGGAGCCTGGGGCAAAGTGCCAACCATGTGTTACGAGGAGAGCTTTATACATTACTCATTGTATTTTGTAGTTTGGCAGGGCCGGCTTGGCAAGACCGAGTATCTGAGACAATTGAAAACATTTTAGATTGGCTGTACAATCTTTAAAATTGCAGTACAAAGAATCACCCAATAAAATTCAAGAGTAACGAGTTCTGGTCTTGTCAAAGGCAAACATACCTGGACATTGCCCTAAAGGAAACCAACAGTCTCAACGTCGATGTGTTTTTCAGCACCAGATTATGAAGCAGCCTTTCCAAGCGCCTCACGTCTTAATTAAACCGCTTGTTCGGCTGGGAGAAGGGGCTGATGACAGTGCTATGTTAACCGAGGATATTTAAACATACAAGCAAGTTTTTAGCCAACAGTTGAATTAGGCCAGAAAAGTTAGTTACAAAGGACAATATCGGTGTGTACCAAAATACAAGCGTAGTTTAACAGGGAAAGGAGAAATAGAGCACTGGCAATAAAATAAACACCCCTTTCAAGCAATTTCAGTCTGGTTGAAAGTCGCCTAGACCACTCTCATAGACTTTAAGATTAAAGATGTTTTGTTTGTTTTTTTACTGCAGGCACTGCATTGCAATCTCTGTGTGTTCCACAGGGTTTGCACACATTTTTATTATAGATAACCTGGTGCATTCACATGCTCCTTGGATGGTCCCATTTCCCAAGTTGGGAAGTCGTTCTTCCGACTTTGTTGGGTTCATGAGCTTTTATGTTGTAATATTAAAACAACAAAGCTTTCAGAAATGCTTTAGGAAGTCAGATGACTCCACACCTATCCTGTAGTTTCAGCTGGGAGATGTGTGCAAAAAATGTCAAGGAAGAAAATAATCTTACACCTATTTACCTTATCAAACAGAAAAATACAACAGTACACCGTCAAAATTCAAGTTTCTCTCTTTCACCGAACTAATTGCCTTGTTAACTCATCGTAAAACATACTTAAGTCAAATTAAATAGAAACAAAGTTACTACAAACTTTTTTAACTCTACTTGCTCAGCTCAGTATCTTGCATTTGGGTCCACCAACCTGCCATACACCACCGTGACAGTATAATTCTCTAAAATACTGATATGTTATTACAACCATTTGTAAAACCAGGGAATTCTTGAATTTGGTGCCCCGTCGAAATGACCTTAGGTACAAAACGTATGCATCTGTGCAGTAGATTGCTTCAGCTGGCTGCAGTGGCTGCAACGTATTCCTTTGGGGGAATTATGCCTGTCAAAATAACATCCACAAACGTGCTTCTTTTTGCCAGCGACAGGCTCAGACTGTTACACCAGGTGTCTGACATTATCATGGAAAGGATCCCTATGAATGGCTCTCAGTGACACCCTTTGTTTTTAACAGGAAACTGAAGTCTCGCTCAAGGACAATTTTCGCTCTGAAATCTCGAGAGAGGCGAGTTGTTGCAGGAAGCTGATGGTGGAAATGTGAGTCAGAGTTGGAGAGAGGAGTTGTTGTGTACGCAGCAGAGATGCTCACAAGTCTTTGAGCTAGAGTCCAAGTCAAGTCTCAAGTCTCTTGTTGTTATTACAAATGTTGTATCACCTGCTGCGTTAAATCCAGGTTGCTAATAAAACTGCATAGCTATAAGGAATTCTGTAAATGTAACCTGTTTTTCATTTACAGAGCACAGCCATGTAATGTGCAATGTAATTATTGATGGTTTATTAAATACTGTAAGTCAACACACTCCCCAAACTCTTAAACCCAGTGTAACGTTAACTAAATAAAACTGTGACGTTGCATAATCAACAATAAAGCTGTAACCTGTTTTTAACTTACAGAGCACAACCATGTAGCCTAATGTACAATGTGTCTACAATTAATGACAACTTATACACTACTATAAGTCAACACATCCTGCAGACTCTCAAACCAGTGTAACGTTATAACTAAATAAAACTGTTACATGATCAACAATAAACCTGTAGCCTCTTTCTAGCCAACGGTAATAATTAACGTGATGGCAGCCAGCGGGACGTAAGGATTACGTTAATCAACCACCACAAGTTTGGCAAGTAAACAAACGCTCATTCATCTTTTCATAACGAACGACAGTCACAGTTAACCTCCGTAGCTGAAGGTCGTAGCTCTAGCAAGAAGCAAGCTAACGTTAGATGGTCAATGCTGAGCTGAACATGTTTACTCACCACAGGTTACTAACCTATTTGTGTTCAGTGCGTCTTTGTTTGGGTCTTGCTTTCTGAAGTTTTAAAGCCAAAGGTTATGATGAATGGCGGAGCAGCTGCTGGTGCTTGTTGTCCTCTCTCACGTGCGGCCGAGCGCAGAATCAGACGTTTCCTAAAAATAAACATCGTTCTTGAGTCCTGCACCTCGAGTCCGAGTCGAGTCTAAACCTCTTGAAAACAGCTGGTTTGTAGTCCAGCCCTGCACTTCCTTTACTTGTGATGTCATAATGAAAACGGGTCATAAAGCTTGCCAAGCGGCTAGCGGGGTCAGTCACGCCCTCAAACCAAGCTAGTCTGAGCGGAGGCCCTTTGACTCGCCTTTGTTTGAGTTTCCATTGTAGAAATGTTGCACCTGTACCTGCTTCCAGGTACTTTTTTTCATATCACCTCACCTCTGTCAAGGTTCCAAGTGTTGGACCGTGACTTTAAATTACCCTTTTTAAACTATGTGTAGTCCTTGGTCCTGCGTGTTCTTTCATGAAGCAATAGGAGAAGATGTTTTTGGTCCAAATTAATCAGTTTTATTACAAGTAAATGAATAAAGCTTACAGAGCTCTGGGTCGATCTTCCTTTCTCTGACAAACAACAAGCTGTATCAGTTCATGAAGTCTGACTGGCTATCTCTCCCTGACCCAGTGTTTTAGTATACATCGTCATGTTATAAAACAATAAAGCAAAAGTGTAGGTCATTCCATGATTGGCCCACGTCCTCTGACCCCAATGTTTGTCATCTGACTCCACGAATCACCATGCTGTTGCTGGGCAGATTATGAGCGTAGTTCCTGAAATGTGATATCTTGGAGATGAGATGTTTTGTACCACATTCCAAACCATCCCTCACCCATTGTTCAAGTCTCCTTATCTGATCATGCAGAGACCCCCTGTTTCTGCACCTCTCCAAAAAACACACACATCAGGTCTAGTTTAATAAATGATAAACCAACATATAAACTTCTACCTATAAAATACATCAGAGATCAATATAAGAAAACACAATAATTTTGGTTACCCTGAGTAATACAAAAATCAATACTATCATAATCTCTCACAAGCGAGCTGAGGGAAACTAAAATGTAACGTGAAAGCAGACAGACTGCTGATTGGTCAGAGAGAATATTCACTATTCACTGCATCATCATTGCTGCACCAGACAGAGGCCAGCAACAGAAAGTTTTATATTTTACAGTTTCAATATTGACAGTTTTAGAGAAGTGATGGCGGAACAAAAACGTGCTTGAATATTTTCGGAGTTGAGGAGCTCAGCAAGTGGCTGCGGGGGAAGCCTACTGTGACCCGCGGGAGGAGCGTGTGAGGCCGGCCAGCCGCCCGCTCACAGAGCCCTCTGCTCCCGCCGTCACACAGACCGCTGCAGCAACAACGGCAGAGGAAAACACAGCTGGAAGCTTTTCATACCGCTTATCTGTCTTTACATTCTGAGGAAGGTTGAAACGTTTCAACTTAAAAAAGAGAAAGCTGTGTGGATCGCTGGTGTGTGTGTCGCATTGAACATTACGTCGCGGCAGTTGTGTGTGGCGTCGCTATGACGACAAGCTACGTACTTCCTCTGGGTACTATCTGCAATGGAAAACGGAGCAGGGCCGAGCAGAGTCGAGTCTATCGATTTGCGCTATGGTAGCATTTTTCAGCAAGGCAGCATAGATCATCAGAACACCGGCAACAGTTCAACGTTTAGTCCTGATGGTCAGATGTGGAACAATGATGTTGTGGACTTGTGAGTAACTTATACCATCTGTTACGGTCGCAGTCTGAAGCGGCTTTGATTTGGATCACACTACCTTGTTTCTTACGACCCGCCCTTCTCTGCCTCTGATTGGCTAGTAGTCCTTACCTGGGAACTGCGCATGTGCAACTAAGTAAGATGCATCACTCTGTAGCTCAAGAGCGGAGCGTACAACACACAGGGGGGAAAAGAGGAGCTGCAGCAATGTGCAGGATGAGAAACACATGGTGTTTTTTGAAAATTAAACCATTTAAACCTGTTCTGGTACAACCCCTAAATAAGATTTGGAACCTGAAAATGAGCATAATACCACCTCTTTAAGTCGCACTCGAGTCCGAGTCTCTAACTTGAGTCCCAATCTCTGGTACGCAGTTCCTTTAGTACACAACAAACTCCTCTCCCTTGTTTCCACCGGCTGAAGCCATCTATTGCATGGATTCCAAAACTTTTTACATTGCAAGGTGTTCCACAGAACTGGTTGTGGTTGTGAAAGTGAGGGAACCAGCATGCGGCATGTTCTCAGTATGCATTTTATTTGATCCAGAGCCCCGCTGAGGCCCCTGGGAGCTGAGGCTGTGGGCAGTCTGCAGGATTGCAGTGGAAACGTAGCTAACTGTCTCAGCAGCTAATCAGTGTCCCAACTTCCTGTACTCTCCACAGACTGAGTGCTTCCCTTTCGTCAGTTACAAGTTGGAAGCTGAGACACACAGGAAGTCTATAGGGGCATTTCTCCTCTTAATGTGTTATTGTCCCTACAGAAACGCAATTTTTTCCCAATGACATCTGCTTCAGCGTGGCAATACACAGACCATCTGCAACTCTTTATTTAACTAAAACTGTTTGGAATGTTTAATCTATCCTCTACCTCTGTAGGAGAAGTTGTGATGCATCCAGGCACGTGCACACATAGACATCAAAAGGGGCTTCAGCACCTCTTTTTTTCTGGGGTGCTATTTTTATTTTTAAATAAATGAATATATATTTATTCATGTTTGCACACAGCTTTCCTGTCAAAGAAATAGCTATATTTATTTTTTTTTAAATCTAAATATCAGGTGTGGAGGTGAGTGGCAATGAACAATAGACTAAGCTACCAGTGCCTCCAGTTTACAGCTAATGGGCCAAAAGACAAATAAAGGCCTATGTCTTGCTAACATGCATGAATCATGAGCTGAGTTAATGTAAGTTAGCTGAAGTTTAGCTAAGGCAATATATCATGGCCATACAGGCTAATGTACTGTACTTAATGGAGACACTACAGGTGAATACAGTTAAAATCTGTATCTAATAAAGTCATCACAATCGGCACATTGATTTGCAAATTAGGCAGTAACTAATTAAAATGCACTAATTTGCATACATTTGACAAGTCACTGCAGGTGAATAGGATAAACAAATTAACTAAAGCATCTCACCACAGAACTTCCCCAGTTAATGACTTACATAAAGACGCTTTCCCCCTGAAATGTTATGTTCAAATATGCAGATTAGTTTGCTTTGGTTAATTTAGAAGAAACCTACAGATGCAAACAGACGGAGTAGTAGGCTTAAAACAAACACCATCTAAAGTTGTGTTTTTGAAGTTTTCTTTCCATTAGAATAAAAGATGACATGGAAGCAAAATAGACCCAAATCTCAAAATTGACCACAACATGAAGAAAAGTGCCTTAAACAGTAACTTTATATTTCTGATCGTAGGCTCCTCATCTAATAACTATCCATTCTATTTATCTGTAGTTTGTTGTATGCTGATTGATCTTTACATGATACAGACAGCTCTTTCACAAATGTAAAACAAAGTCCTTGTCAACATCAGTTAGTGTGTGTGTGTGTGTGTGTGTGTGTGGTAAGTGTAATATAATAGCAACAAAAATAATGTATTTGATCAATACATTAATGTATTCAGGTAATTCAGTATCCTGTTACTTGGCAAAAAATATTTAAATAAAATATATTTCTTTGTTTATTCGGTTCATGTCTGCAGCACAATGACTCAGTTCAGTGTGAAGATTTTATTTTGATTTTGAATTATGTTTTCCAATAACACCAAAAGAATTAAAACGATCTATTGCCTTTTGAAAAATAAACAAATTATTAGTGAAACTATGTACCTCTCCTTGGTGCAATCATTTATTCTAAATATATACTAGTAGCATTGAAAACATGCACACTGTGGCATAGTTTCCTTTGCTGTTGCCTGCTCCTTTAAATCTAGTGAAAACTGAAGAAGACAATGGTCTCTGTGTGAACTGATTATTTTGTAGAAAAGTAAAAATGAGTGAGTGTGAGGGAATTAAAATGAATTGGAAAGGAAGTCAGAGTTGTGTTAATATATTTAATGTTTTGTTTAAAAAAAACTTGAAATAATTATGAAAGGTGCCCTTTTTTCACTTGAGCTCCTGTCTGTGTCTGTGCAAGTCTCTGGATGAATCATGGAAGAAGTGTGACAAAAAAAAGGGAAGTTCAAATACCCAAGAGGATGCTCTACAGAATGACAAAACACTTTAAGCATTTATTTTCAGAACAAAAGCACATGCTGTGCCATTTGATCTCTTCAGGTATTCAGGCATCAGCACTGACTTTGATAACCCCTGTAAAGGTCCCTGACTGTCCCTTTATTCCAGCCATAGGGAAGCAAAGGGCAGGGACATAAGGGTGTAAATGCTGCTTTTATGGTTTCACTGCAGAGACAGTGTGGCAGGAGGAGCACAATAATTCTGTTGTTTAATTCCTCAGTCATTCTCCTATGGGAGGTGGACAAATGAAGATCTTTTATATGCATAAACACCCTTAACACATTCCAGTAAAATAAAAATAATTGACCTGCTTTTCTTTATTAAAAAAAAACAGCAGCCCCAATCAGCTACCTAATACATCTTTCAGTTAGTCTAATTTTAGTTTTCAGGCACATCTCTCAAAGCCTTTTGGGTAAACTGGTGGTTGAAAAAGAGGAGAGAAAGACAAAAAGTATATATAATGAGAAGGAGGGGCTCACAGGAACTGCAGACAGTTGACAGACTTGACTGCTTTTTGCATCATGAGAGGTTTAAGTCATTTTATATCTGAAAATGTTTGTTGTTGTGTCATGTATAATCAATTATGTAGTGTAATTTGGTTTCATGAAAGGCACTGTATAAATTGAAGTTATTATTAAATTCAATTCAATTATTATTATTATTATATAACTTCTGCCAGTCAGATATGTATGAAACCATGATAGGGCAGAGCCAGAAAGACCAAATCTAGTTCTCAAGGCGATCTAGAAGAATATCGTGGTCGATTGTATCAAAGGCAGCTGTCAAGTGGACGTAGTCATCGTGACGTCACCCGTTGGTTTGTGGACTGCCGTTTTGAAGCCTCGAGTTTGGCCGACAGAGTGCTGCCATTTTGAGTTTTTGCAACCAGCGTGACCATATTTGGACGAGACGGTGGAGCTAACGGTCGTGTGCGGAGCTAGCTTGCTTAGCTAGGTGCATCTGTAATTCATGTTATCTGTTAACTGGGGTGGTGATGGAACAGTGGATAACACACATGCCTTTGGTGAGAGAGACACGGGTTCAAATCCACTGTGAGACACCAATGTGTCCCTGAGCAAGACACTTAACCCTTAGTTGTTCCAGAGGTGTGCAACCTCTGACATATATGGTAATTGTAAGTTGCTTTGGATAAAAGCATCAGCTAAATTAATAAATGTAAACTGTCATTTTAACAGGGCTGATAACTTTGTCTAGCGAACAACAGTCTTAAAACTAAATGTACTCACCAGTGAACAGCCACCTCTTAATACGCTTTTTCAACGGCACAGGTTAAATTTACACAGTGCCGTGGGTACAAGTCACTCTAGCCTGATTGACAGGTCACCATGGTAACGACTTGTCAATCATAGATAGTCCCGCCCTGAAGCATACTCTGCTTTATGGTTTATTTTCCAGTAAATGGGACCATAATTTACTAAATGAACATCATGCTGTGTTGAAGAAGACATGAAACTGAGACCATAAACTCATTAAGAAAGCGTTTACATAGATTAGAAATCAGCTGAGAAGTAGGGTTATTTTACCATTATTTCTAATGGAGTAGGACTCATTCTGCGTTCCATTTACCTCGGAAGTCGGAGGTCGGAGCTGGGAATGACGTCACACCCAAGTTGATGGCGTTCCAGTTAACAAGTCGGAAAAACTCGCTCAGACAGCTGCTTGTTTCCAACTAGCCAGGTTAGCTATTGATACGACGGTTGATTAAAAAAATGCATTGTGCGGTATTTACTCACACTAAACACTGTAGCAACACGTCCACAGACAGCTTTGTGTATGAACATTTATATGAGTCACAAGTATACAGAAGTGCTAATAAATAGTATAAACTACAGCTTTCACTAACTGTTGATACCCGACAGCCATCTTGGATCACGAAGTCGGGGTAGTGCGGTTCTCCCGACTTCCCGAGTCGGAAATCTGACTTCAGGGGGCGTTCAAATTGAAAGTTCCAACTGGGAACTCGGAAATTCCGACTTCCCATGTCAAATGGAACGCACCATTATTTTTGAAACCCCCTGCTGGCCGTTCAATAGAATGCAGGTTTAAGGGACTTCCCCATTGGATTCACGTCTCAGACCGGAAGCTTCCTGCTTGATGGAAACATTTTAACAATCAGAGCTCACCCTGATGTCATTGACAACCTTTTAGAAGTGCTGTTTCTGTGCTATGTCCCTTTCTGAAACCAGACTGAAATTTATCGAGGATCTTATTCTCATGTAAAAACATATTTAATTGTTTATGCACCTTTTCCAGAATCTTACACAATAAAAGGCAGATTTGAGATAGGCCTATAGTTTCTCAGCACCAGGGGGTCAAGGTCGTGCTTCTTCAGTAAGGACAGGTAAAAATACCAGACTCTAGAGATGAATTTACAATGTCTAATCCATCATCAATTAAGCAGTCTAAGACTATGGTTCTCAACCTTTATTGGGCCAGCCCATCTATCCAAATGATGTAGGCTATTTGTCCTATATTGTTAATTATTAGCATTATTGTTGTTACTTTTGTTATTAAAAACATGAAAAAAACAAAACAAATTGAATGACGAACAACAATTTTATTACTTTCCCATGGAACAAAAAAGCCATGTGAATAGAAATTATATTTAATAAGGGAATGTTTCTCCCAGAAATCCAGAGACTGTTTACTTGGATGTGGCACTTAATAAGTGGGGGTTCTGGGGGGTCGTGCCCCAGAGTATTTTAAGCATTAAAGACTTGTTTTCCTGAGTTCTGGTGGAAATGTTTGTTTTTTAATGTAAAGGGAAACGTAATGTAGTAAGGCTCTCAGGCATTTATTATTGCATTTAATTACGTTTCTCTTGTTGATCAACTTATTTAAGTGGCCAAATATAAACTACGAGTGCAATAAGGAGAGCAAAACACAGCTATGGAACGAAACTGGAGCAACAATTCTCATCAAGCAGCTCAAGATCAATATGGAAAAATCTTAAGGACATGACAGACTACAAAAAACGCCCCATCTCCCCTCTTAACAGTGATCCAAGCCTCCCAGACAAATTAAATAACTTTTATGCAAGGTTTGAAATACCTACCTCACCAGTCATCCCCCCGACCCCATTCCAACACCAGTCTTCTGCATCCAGGAGGAAGAGGTGAGAGCTACATTTCAGAGGCTTAAGATCAGGAAAGCAGCAGGGCCGGATGGGATCAGTCCTGCTTTGCTTAGGCATTGTGCAGCTCAATTGGCGCCAGTATTTTCCACCATATTTAACACCTCATTAAGCCAATGTGAAGTCCCACATTGCTTTAAATGCTCCATCATCTTTCCTGTGCCAAAGTCCTCAAAGATCTCCTGCCTCAATGACTTTAGACCAGTTGCCCTAACATCTGTGGTAATGAAAGCATACCATCACCTACCAAGCCAACCGTTCCTTTGAGGATGCAATCAGCATAGCACTCCACCATACCTTGCAACACCTGGAATCACCAAACACCTACACACGCATTCTGTTCATAGACTTTAGCTCCGCCTTTAACATTATTAACCCATTTAAACTCTTGACTCGACACAGCCAAAACCCAGGAACTCATTATTGACTTTAGACGTAGGGCATTTCCCAAAACACCCATACAAATAAACGGCAACCCAATCACCATCACTGACTCCTTTAAATTCTTAGGAACACACATTAGCAATAACCTGAAGTGGACAACTAACACCAAACACATCATTGCAAGCTCAACAGAGACTTTACTTCCTCAGGCAGCTTAAAAAATACTGGATCAAGCATCCACTCCTTGTTTTGTTCTACTCCGCTATCATCGAGTCCATTATTACAGTATGGTATGGTAGCACAGACAGCCAAACAAAGAAAAAACTTTATGAGGATTGATTGTAGAGAATAATACTTTTGGGTTATTCCTGTTTACATTGATGAGACCAGATAGCGCAGAGTTTTGTTATAAACAGCTACAGAGTTTTTGAAGATGTCTCCATGGACCGTGAGCTTGCTCTTTCTCCACACTCTCCAATTAAATACAGAAGTGCAGTACCCGTTCACAGGGACTGATGTGATGCCTCGGTGGGCCAAATTAAATACATACATAATAAAATAAATACCTTGATAGAGGCAGGTGCTGAAATAGTTACTCACAAACTCTTCCTCTTAAGTGATAGTGCCTACAAAATAAAAACGTGAGGTTTTTTTGCAGCACTACTTTATTTCGAGTTGAATTGAAAACTATTAGTGGTCTGCTTAACACATTTGTTTCTAACACACTATATTGCCAAAAGTTTTGGGTCGCTTGCCTTTACATGAACATGAAGGTTAATGACATCCCATTCTTAATCCATAGGGTTTAATATGGAGTTGGCCCACCCTTTGCAGCTATAACAGCTTCAACTCTTCTTGGAAGGCAGTCCACAATGAAATTTTGACCATTCTTCTAGAAGCGCATTTGTGAGGTCAGGCACAGATGTTGGACGAGAAGGCCTGGCTCGCAGTCTCCACTCTAATTCATCCCAAAGGTGTTCTATCAGGACTCTGTGCAGATCAGTCAAGTTCTCCACACCAAACTCGCTCATGTCTTTAATGACCTTGCTTTGTAGCCTGGTGCGCAGTCACGTTGGAACAGGAAGGGGCCATCCCCAACTGTTCCCACAAAGTTGGGAGCACGAAATTGTCCAAAATGTCTTGGTATGCTGAAGCATTAACAGTTCCTTTCACTGGAACTAAGGGGCCAAACCCAACCCCTGAAAAACACCCCCACACCATAATCCCCCTCCACCAAACTTTACACTTGGCATAATGCAGTCAGGCAAATACCGTTCAGTACAGTACAACGCTTGAATTCACTGAGCTTCTGAGAGTGACCCATTCTTTAATAAATGTTTGTAGAAGCAGTCTGCATGTCTAGGTGCTTGATGTTATACACCTGGGGCCATGGAAGTGATTTGAAAACCTGAATTCAATGATTCGGAGGGGTGTGCCAATACTTTTGGCAATATAGTGGGTATTAAACCTGCGTGATGACAATAACTGTTTCAGCAATTCATTACCACATTAGAGCATATAAGCCCTGTCTCCACGAGCGCTCCCCGCCATCGCTGCTGCAGAGTTCTGCCCAGCGCTGTTCTCTACTCTCTGTATTAATTCTGAAAGGCTGTTTCTCAATAAATTCAGATTACTGTACTTTAAAGCTCGGACTTGGCAAGTTTGGCTCAGCAGTACTAACTTCCAGAACGGGAGCACGCAGTCCATCATACTGCAATTGGAACAGCAGCGGACTTGATGACGGCCAGTCCTGTTAGCCGGCGGGACCTCATTTCACTGTAGCAAATTTTGAAATTAGCTCTATCTTGAGAAATCGACCACATATTTGTTGTGAGTTGTGAGTCTTCTTCTCTGCCATTTCCGCTTGTTGGCGCAAAATGCATTCTGGAACACTTGGCTATCCGAAGTCCACACATGTCACCACCAAAAAACGGGTGGAGCAAGAATACATCCGGGTATTTGGCTTTACTTGGCTGGATGCAGACTTTTGAAGTGGCCTCAGGTGAAGATACCAACGATGGTCGTTCAGTCTTGGCCACCGGTAGTCTTAACGACTGTAACGACTGTCGTCACAGCAACAAGGAACACTAACGAACCAGCAGTATCGATGACCCGGGCCAACGACCCCACTGAGGTAAATAGCTGAGTTTCCCTGCCAGTCAGTCAGAACTGAAGAAGTCCTTTGGATGAGGGACAAAACGTCTTCCAGTATCTTCAACCAAGTCCAGTTGCCCTTGACTTTAACCTTCGTTAGATAACTAAGACCTGGATGACTGAGAATCTTCATAGACATCTTGAAGTGGAACAGTACTTGGGCTGTGACTGATGAAGTCCACAAGAACGCATGTTGAGAAACAAGTGTTCAAATTGCACCAAACGCAACACTGTACTCCCTTGGGTCCACACACCTGCCACGTTTGATGTCGATTGGATGAACGGTTCCTGACATAATCGAAATGCAAATAGACAGACAGACCCACACACAGATTCCTTCTTGTATGAGAGATTATTATTATTATTATTATTATTATGTTGTTGTTGTGTTCACACAGAAAGTGAAGCTAATTTTTTCTGACGCAAATTGGGTGACGTGAATAAAGCAAATCCACATATTTGTGCCAACTGAAATTATTCAATTTGAGTGAAAAATTTGCATGTATCACGAGGCAATATGTGGGGAGGACCGAGCAGGGCTCTTATATACAGACTGGACAAAAAAAGACGTTGCTAGGAGAAAAGTATGCAAGGAAGTTGAAGTACCTGGTAAATAAAAATATGTGTCTGTTTCTTGATTTCAGCTATCGGTTGTACTTTACTATGAAACAAGTTAGCATAACCATGACCATCCAAACTACATTAAGAAAACAAGCATTTTAAAGTTGTTTGCTTGTCATCTTGTGGACAGGCCTGACCAAGCATGAATTTGGACTTTACAAATCAACATCCTTTTGATCTGTTTATTGCAATTAAAGCTGAGCAAAATCTGTTTATTATGAGTTCATAACGCTGTACTAAACCAGATATAGGATAAATATTTGCAGGTTGTAAAAACACATTGCACGGGTAGCGTCAACACACCTTTACAGTGTCCTAAACTTAACAGGAGGTAGGAAGCCGAAGATGGGGACCTGCCATGCTAGGCCAAGGCAGCTTTTCAAATTTTGGTCAATAGCTTCCTGATCTGGGCTTTCTCTGACTTCTCGCACAATCTCCTTTTAAAAAATTAACTACCGATTTCGGTAGAAAAAACAGTATCTCACAAAAGTGAGTACACCCCTCACATTTTTGTAAATATATGATTATATATTTTCATGTGACAACACTGAAGAAATGACACTTTGCTACAGTGTAAAGTAGTGAGTGTACCTTGTATAACAGTGTAAATTTGCTGTCCCCTCAAAATAACAAGACACACTTTTCTTTGTACTCCTCACCTGGTTGCAGCCACACACACTTGACACCATCTGAACCAAATAAGTTTCTCTTGGTCTCATCAGACCACAGGACATGGTTCCAGTAATCCATGACCATAGTCTGCTTGTCTTCAGCAAACAGTTTGCGTGGTTTCGTCCTGTGCACCATCTTTAGAACAGATGACAGCCATGCAGACCAATTTAAAGCAGTGCGTCAACCTCTGCAGCAACGCTGGCAGCACGTCTATTTCCCAAAGACAACCTCTGGATATGACGCTGAACACGTGCACTCAACTTCTTTGGTCGACCATGGCGAGGCCTGTTCTGAGTGGAACCTGTCCTGTTGAACCGCTGTATGGTCTTGGCTACCGTGCTGCAGCTCAGTTTCAGGGTCTTCTTATAGTCTAGGCCATCTTTATGTAGAGCAACAATTCTTTTTTTCAGATCCTCAGAGTTCTTTGCCATGAGGGGCCATGTTGAACTTCCAGTGACCAGTATGAGGGAGTGTGAGAGCGATAACACCAAATTTAACACACCTGCTCCCCATTCACACCTGAGACCTTGTAACACTAACGAGTCACATGACACCGGGGAGGGAAAATTGCTAAATGGGCCCAATTGGGACATTTTCACTTATGGGTGTACTCACTTTTGTTGCCAGCGGTTTAGACATTAATGGCTGTGTGATGTGTTATTTTGAGGGGACAGCAAATTTACACCATTATACAAGCTGTACACTCACTACTTTACATTGTATCAAAGTGTCTTTTCTTCAGTGTTGTCAGATGAAAATATAATCAAATATTTACAAATATGTAATGTGGAATGGGGTGTACTCACTTTTGTGAGATACTATAAGTATATATGCGAACCAGGGATGTTATGGTTCATGGTTAACCTCTGGGGCACCAGGGCCACCGGATATTGGTTTCTTTTAACCATGACAACAATCATTTCCACACCCTATAGAAATAATTTTGGTGTCTAAACCTAACCAAAGCTTAATCATAGTAGTCAGATTAGAAAATGGTTTTATAATTTTGAAATGAATGTCGGCCTGCTGATAATTCATCAGAAAAATTCTGGAAGTCAGTTTCAAACTGCAGTACTGGGATCTGCCAAGAAGGGGTTGCATAAAAAAGGAAAAATTCTGGATTTAAATAAAACATACTCACAGTTGTCCTCTTTATTTCTTCCTGATCATCCTACAAAAGGTCTGTCAAATGAATGTTGATCAACACTAAAAGAAGAGCAATTAAACATCCTCTGCAAGTACAAAATGCCTCCTTTGATCCTTTATCCTATTCATCAAACTTTAGCCAGCACTTTGGTTGAATGCATACCAGCTTTTGACTAAAATTCTTGAGAAATTCAAATAATCCCCTGATAGTCAGTATTTAATGAACTGTGAAAGTAAATCAACTTTAAATCCTGAGGCCTTCTTCAGCTCATTTCTAAATCCTGACATTGTGTAGCTTGAATTCATCAAAGGGTTTTCTTGCTTAGGTTTTTCTGTTGTGTGGATGAGACTCCAAGTGCCACAATCTGGATGTGTTTTGTTCGTTCCTTTATTGCGAACACCTTGATGTGCCATTGCTGAAATAAAAACTATAAGAATAACATCCCAAATAAGATTTTTTACTTTCATGCCAAAATCTGAATCAATCACAGTACAGCAGTGTTATAGCAGCTGCTCAGCTCAATGCAGGCAAAGATTGTCAGAACAATCTAGTTATCAATCAAGGGCTGTTACACATTTAAAATTAAGTGTCTATAACTCACAAAAAAAATCCACTAGAAGGTTAAAGTATATGAATATGAAATAAACTCCACTTTTCCCCATAGTCTGTCGTGTTTTCATTGAGCAAAAGTGCTAGTTACTGTATTTTTACTCTTGATCATGCAAAATTATTACATATAAAGTACCTTTAGCTAAAGGACATTGTGACTGCACAGCACTTCATGCAAGCTTTTCCTAATGTTTTGGTCCTAATTGACTGTGGCAGCTTGGATGTGGACAGAAGTTTCTCCAATTGTTCATGGTGGTTTCAGAGACTTCCCTGACAGCTTTGTCTGGGACGGATGAATCAAAATGCCTGGCTCCCATCCGAGGCCCACCGGTAGGCCGATCAAATGAGGACTAGACCATGACTTATTTTCCGTCTGCACAGCCGCTCCCCCAGGGGAACATTTTTAATGGGTCAGGTAATCAACCTCTGAGTCTTCAAACACCCTCCCTTTCCATGAACAACATCACTCTTCTCACTTGGCTACATTATCTCTTCTTTTAACTAGTTTTATGGAAGGTTTTAAAAAACGCCTTAGACTAGGTCAAAGTGGAAAACCAGTTGGCAGCAAGACACATGTCTTCCACTAAGGCCCTGTCTACACGAACATGGGTATTTTCAAAACCGTGACTTTTTCTACGCAGTTTGGCCATTAGTACACATGGAAACGCAGTATCAGGTCAGTGAAACCGAACATTTTTGAAAACTCCTGCCAGGGCGAAGTTTTTAAGAAAATCCCTTGCAGTGTTGTGTAGACAATAAAACCGGAGTTTTTGCCTTGCAACGTCAGAGTCCACGCCATTATCTGCTGTGTTTGATGTCAGATTGTGCTTCACTGCCTGCCTTGTTTACCATTTTATTAGGCTCTGATTGGCCAAGGTGGCTTTATGGTTAGGGTCATATCGCCGCCTGGTGGTTTGGCATGCTCTTGTCAGCGCTTGATAGCATGTTTCTGCGTTTTCGTGTAAATGGAGATTTTTATTTAAAACGGAGGAAAAACTCTGTCTATAAAGGTTTATGTACGTGTGGACTAGGCCTAAGACACCCCTAAAAAACGCCATTGAGGACTATGCCCCTGATGGAGTGTGCCCTCGGACCTGCCAGAGGAGCGCGAGCCATCACCTCATAACTCCTGTGGATTGCATCATAGATCCAATGAGCAAGCTGCTGCACAGGCAGAGGGGCCCTCTAAGCCCAACTGCTGTGGCAGACGAACCGCCGGTTGGACCCCCAAAAAGCCGCTGTGCGCTCAAGGTGTGCAGGTGCACCCTGCTCTTTAAGGGTATACTGAATGACCAGCGCTGTGAGAGAGAATCAGCCAATCGTTGGTGTAGGTCAGGATTCTCACACCTTTCTCTCTAAGTGGCACAAGCACTGTTTTCACACATTGGGAGTACATGTGACCCCACCGCAAAGCGCAGGTACTTCCTGTGGCGTGGAAGAATGGGAATGTGGAATTATGCACAGGTCAGATCTACGGATGTCATCCATTCGCCTGTCTGACTGCACTTAAGAAGCTGTCTGACCGTCAGCATGCAAAAGGGCCTTTACACAACATAGCAGTTCAGGATTGCAGGTCCAGTGGAAAGAGGAGGCCATGCTCAGGCCTTGTGCAGCAAGGAATATGGCTGCAAGTAGCCAGCCAATAAGACAAGACACGCTCAATGCCTGTCAACACACGAGCTGCAGTGTGGTGCTCGTGAAGTGGAGGCCAAGGAATAGTAGGCCTCACCCAGGTCAACTTATTTGCCTCACCTGGGGAGAAAAGGGGAACCTCACATGGCAGCGCTATTATCTGAAACAAACTGTGTGATGAGAGGCCAGGAAATAATGCACAACAGACATCATCTTCCCCTTACTCACCTTACCTGAGTTAAGGAGACAGAAAAAGCCCTATCGCTTAATGCGGTGCTTATAGTCAACATTTGACATCTGTGTGTCGGTGTAGCAATGTGGAAGTACTTAGATGCTCTATTGGCAACATGAGGCATGTGGGGAGAGAATAAGAGATAGGCTGGGACCGCAAGCATCTGACATTCTCCCCTTCTTCACCCCAGGGAGAAAAAAAGTAAAACAATCTGTGCCGCTAATCAATGTATGTATTACATCTGAAGGACAGCCTGAGGTTCAGTAGTACAGTACACCATGGTTCTGAAGCTCAGCAAAAGACTCTGAAGTCAGTGTGGGATACATGCACTTTACTCGGTGACAGCAAAATCTGAGAAGGTGGCGGCGGAGGCGGCTCCTGCAGCCTGAATGTACTTACCTTGACCGCTGTCAAGAAAGCCAGTAGCTAGTGACACAGCCTGAGCGACACTAGCTAAAGTAGCAGTAGCATAAGTGTGCAGAATGTCACTGAAGAGGCAACGTCCCTCCCCAGAAAGCAGATAATGATGTAGCTAGAACCTGTCAACTAGTGGTGCAACCTGAGCGGTACTAACCTATGGTTACAGAAAAGTACAATGCCCTCAGGGCACTGGCAACACAAGGCCTTTGCTATGGATAGCCAGCACATATAGCTAGTGACACAGACTGAGCAACATTAGCTAGCCTAGCAGTAGCAGAAGTGTGCAGTATGTCCTTGAAGCAGCAGTGGGAATGCAGGAACTCCTTCACAGACACACCGTCTATAGTATGATACCACGGCTAGTAGCCACCACCATGTCCCTCCCCAGCACCAGGGAGAGCAGAGGGAGAAGGCAGGCCTAAACAGTTAACAAGAAAATTGATGCCACATAGCCTATGCTATCACAAAATTTCTTGGCAGCTAAGTGTCTGGTTTCTTTAGAAAGCCCAATAACTGTGGTTGAAAACAGATGGACTGATGCAGTGGAGGGTGAAGGACTAGGAATTAGCCTAATATTACAGCAAGGGGGTAAAAAGCATTAGAAAATGAAATGCAGCTGCAACATTCAGATGGTAGGGTCAGAATTTGGCATATGATAGCATGGCTCCATCCTGCCTTGTATCAACAGTTCAGGCTGCAGGTGGTGGTGTAATGGTGTGGCGGATATTTTCTTGCCAAACTTTGGGCCCCTTAGCACCAATTGAGCATCGTTTAAATGCGACAGCCTACATGAGTGTTGTTGCTGACCATGTAAATCCCTTTATGACCATCTTCTGATGGCTACTTCCAGCAGAATAATGCACCATGTGACAAAACTCAAATCAACTCAAACCGCTCTCTTGAACATGGCAATGAGTTCACTGTACTCCAACGGCCTCCACAGTCACCAGATCTCAATCCAATAAAGCACCTTATGTGATTGAACAGGAGATCCACATCATGGATGTGCAGCCAACAAATCTGCAGCAACTATGTGATGCTATCAATATGGACCAGAGTCTCTGAGGAATGTTTCCAACACTTGTTGAAAGTATGCCACGAGGAATTAAGGCAGTTCTGAAAGCAAAAGGGGGTCCAACCTGCAACTGGCAAGGTGTACCTAATAAAGTGGCCAGTTAGTGTATGTCTCATTGTCATTTTTAAAAAATGTGAAAATTATGGGAAATAATAGATTATGACGGAATTTTTACAACTCTGAAAATGACAGACAACGAAAAAGTCTAATGTAACATCTGGGTGGAGCATGTATGAAGAATGAGTGTATTTGTAACTAATTTGTAAGCTAACAAGATACAACAGAAACATAAATAAGAAAGTTTTGGAAATGCCTTTTTTTGTTTAAACGTTTGATGCAAGTTAGCGGTTTCCCTCTGCTTCATGTGTTTGTGCTAAGGATAAGCTTGTAGGCTAAACATGTCAAGGAGTGATCTCATTTAACCCACAACTGTACATGGAGCATTTCTAAGAGTAAAATATAAATTGTTTTCTGAACAGCAGTTAGTGCTCCGGCCAAAGAAAGCTCAACTCAACAGTGTCTATTGGATTTTTATGCTTTGTAATAAAATCATCACATTGAACACAATTTTTGCGTAATGAAGGTTAGATTTTTCAAATTCTGAATTTCTGACTGCTGTTTGGAAACATACTCATAAACATTAAAACTGAACTACTTTATTAAGGAAAATACCTGTTAAATCTTCATAGGTTCACTATAACATTGTTATTGTAGCAAAGACACAAAATCATCACTTTCTCTAGACTCTAAAAGATTGCCGTGCGTCTTGGCAAGTCAAGAGCTTGATTGATTATGGTTCAGTTTGCATCCAGGCAGAGGGCCATGTCTCTGCGGCTGTTGGTGGACTGAAGGATGAAAGCTCAGTCTGGGGCCCTGTGTGGTCCTGCAGCTCCAGAGGCCTCTGCCTTGGCCGAATCTGTACACACCTATATAGATCTTCCTGAATTTCATCTTGTAGTATGAAAGAACATGGGTGGGAATGCAAAACTTCACGAATAGTAACTGTGCACAAGGGGATAGCCTTGATTTTGGAAATGGGTTGAATTGCAGACTGTAAAGGAATATTTTTGCTGTACATTGTCTCTCCTGAACTTGTAGCCTTGGAAAGCAAGCTGCTTACTGTGCACCAGTGCCAATAACCACAGTAAGGGATCAAGGAATGTTTGGATATATCTCCTGATTTTTACAGTGTGATCATCTGAGCCCTAAGGAAAACTTCTCCAGCTGTGAACCAGACTCTCGAAGGAAAAGAAACAGCATCCCATGAGCAGTTTGCTGTTTTCACTCCCTGTCATATATTGGCCTTACTTTGAAAAACGCTACTTGTCCCGAATAGGCGCTTACTGTATGTCCATCTTCCTAGTTTGTCCCAAGGGTCGGTGCTTTTTGTGCATGTAACAGGTTTGCAGTGAGAAAGTCCAAAGTCCAGAACGAAGGGGAGTTCCCATCTCCCACAGAAAACACTGCTCTGAACTGCAGCTCCTCCAGCCTTTTCTTCCACTTCCATGTGATGTCACAAAAACACACTTCATATGCTCGCCACGCCCTCAAATACACCAGTGGAAAAACACACTGAGCTGCAGCACACAGTGACTAGACGTCTGATTTGTCTGATTTTCTAAATGTTTGCAACTGCCCAGCTCATTGATATCTGGCACAAGCACGCTGGTTAAACCTCCCCTGTGTAACTGCGCACAGCTTAGATGACCGCTCATTCTGGTCAAGGTAACAAAATAAACAGTAAACAACTAAAATGCAAATGTAAGTAAGTTAAAGGTAGATTACAGGCCCCAAAAATTATTGTGTAAAACAGTTTTAAAAAGTTACTATTTCTAAAGAAACTACTTTTTACTAATTTACGTTACTCGTCATAAGTAATGGGCCACCCGTGTTTAACATTACAACTATTGAATTTTTTTTTACAAACGATTCGTAGCACTTCATTTAAGTTAAGTAAATTTTAAGGCAACAGTCACTCACATTTTTATGTTGAAACAACCTTAAATATATTTTGACTCCAAAGCATGTTTTAAATGTAATTTATTATTACAAAAATTAATTTAGAACGAATCATGATGGACGAAAATTAGTAAATCCAAAGCTCTAAAAGGCAAATCATAAGTAGTTGAGTGCATACACAGACATATTGTGCTTTATTCAAATTAACTAAGTAACTACTAGATCTGCCTCGTCTTTCCATCTACAACCACCAGACCCATCTGTCCAATTTGAATTAATGACCAATTACATGCAAAAATAATAACTTTCCCATCAGCCTCAGCTGTACTTAGTGTTTAGTTATAATTAGCAAATGTTGCATACTGATATTACCATTTAGCTTGATGTACCACTGTACCTGTACCTAAGTACTTTACCTGTATGCATGGCTGTAGGTTTGTTATTACATAGTAGAGTTTGCTTAGGGAACCCAAACATAATGGACCACCCTTGCCTCAGCAGGCTTTTTAAGAAATATTATCCCAACCAATGTGAGCTTTTCTGATGGATTCCTATGATATTTTGTATGCTGTCACATAGGGCTGTGTCTGTGTTGATCTGTTGTTGCTGTGAGGTTTTGACAGGATTCAGACTGCCTCTCCAGCATGAAAAATACAATACTTTAGAATCAGTTGTCATGAGTGGTGACTGTGCTAGACATTCTTAATAAATCCCGCATGGCTCCAATGCCAGTGTTCTACTGATTTTTATGCAAACCCTTGTCCTGCTGAAAAGTCTTCATGTCCGTTCTATTTAAAGACAATGTACCTCCTCACCTTCCCCAAAGCCCACCAAGAGCAGTCTAAAACCATCTTCAGCCAAATGCCATGTTCATCTACAAGAGGTTGTGGTCATTACAGCCTGACTTCATCCAAAGACAGCAATATTTTTTCTCTGTGCTCACATTTAACTGCAGCAGTTTTTCATTTCCGTGCATGTTTTTGTTGTCCTCTTTTGAAAACCCTTTATTACTGTTCCACCACAGAAATAATGGGATCGTTTTCAGAGAAAGTGTGTTAATGATCACCATTAACAAATTGGGGTCAACAGTTAACAGAAGTGAAGAGGCGTAATTGCTATGTAGTGTTTATGTAGTGGTAATGTAATCCATTATTCATAGTGTGTTATTGTTGCTTTCTGTAGGTCAGAACAGTCACATGTCCAAAAGTTATGAAGTTTCAATTTCATGGCTCTCCTCAAAAATATTTGATAATGAAAAAGTCTGTTTCGTCCCAGCAAGTGTGCAGCTAACCATACAGTACTTACCCTCTTCAGTGGGCCACCTTCTGGTTAGAGGCCAGAATTACAATTTTTTTAATGAATAATTCATAAACACCTGTAAGGTGGGAAACTTCAGAGCAAGCTAAACACCAAACAGCCTGAGTCTTACCAAAACATAAACAGCTGCCAGCTTCAGCTCCTCCTTTGGCTCAGCATCATGAATCACAATACCGATAAAAAAATATATGTGTAGACTAAAATCTTTGCAACAGGAACCATATGCTCTAAATGAGATAAGATATAAGAAGACAAAGGGTGAATTATCCTGAGGGGAGGAACACATCTCGTGTGTGCCATGTGGCACTGGCTGTGAGAAAGCAATGCGAGAGTGAAACAGAACAGGCGAGGGTGTGGTGTTTTTTTCAGATAATCAGGGTTGTTGCCAGCAGTTTAAAGATTGAGGTCATGAGCGCAAATTCCATCATCACCCACACCCTTGAAAAGATTTTGGAAAAAAATACATCTGAAAAATCTTCTGATTATTTTCACTTTACCAATTTAATTTATTCTTTTAAATGTTCAATTGTATTTTCAGTACATTTTTTGTTCCAACATTTCACAGCTTTCTCCACAATACTAGGAATATTTTCCCACTTGAGAAATAGTATTATGTTTCGTCATATTTCACTTTAACTTGTTTTTATATTGGGATGCCTAGAAAATTGTCAAATTTAGAGGCTCTGAAAAAAGTCATCTTACTATGAGGAATGTGGTTCCGCATGAATACACAACTAGTAGAATTATCAGATGTGTGGAGTCCTTTTTGATGCCTAGATCACAGTGTGTTAGAGTAAATGCTGCAGTGTCCTCCCCTATTATTAACAAAACTGGAGCCCTAGACGGGAGCACTATGTGTCCAGTTCTATTTACTCTTTTTTACAAAAGAATGCAGGGCGAACTCATCTGATGTTTTCTATTAATAGAATCTATATTAAATTTGCTGATGACACAGCGATTGTTGGTTTGAATGCTGAAGATGAAACAAAGTATCTTGGATGTGGAGATGAAGTTGTTGATTAGTGTCAGGCCAGTCAAACTAAGGAAAGTATTTTTGATTTTAGACTATAATGGAACACTTACAAGAAGCTATTAATGTTGACTGTATTCAATTTGTAAATAAATATAAAGAAGATGATTCAACAGTTGGGAGTGAACAGAGAGATATTGGTGTTCTTCTATCGTTCATTTGTGTAGTGAGTATTCTAACTTTCTGCTTATTGCCTTATTATTTCTCACTGTCTAGAGTTAACAAGAACAAACTTCATAAGATTGTTAATGTCTGGTAAGCTTGCAGGTCAACGACAGCTTTGTGAGTCCCAAGTGGTAAAGAATGGGCGAGCAATGCTCAGTGATGGCTCACACCTCTCTATATGATATGATAGGTGTGTCCAGGCATGCAAACTAGTCATGGGTAAAAAAGAGAGAAGGTGAGAAGGATACACAAGCAGAGAAACACAGTGTAAAATTTTCTATTTCTATTTTCTATTTTTGGCCTGAACCAGTCTCAAGGGCCCACTTTCTCTGTTTAGCAGCATGTCTCAGCCTTGCCCTCTTCAGCCGCCTTTTAGAGCCATCTATGACTCCTACCTACCGATTGAATTACAATCGATTACAATACAAAACTGCTGAACAAACTGGTTTGTGAATTCACCTAGGTGCACAGAGCACAGAATCACAAACAACTAGGCAACGATGTTGGCTCTCTTGTGTTAAAACATTCGCTATACAAATGCCAGTAACCTACCTTATAATGCGTCATCTGTCTAGACCCGGAATTTAAGACAACACCACTTTTTCAGACATATTTTAAGGGGCAAAAACTATGTTCGGACCAATATGGTAATATGAAATTAAAATTAGTATTTTTCTGGCCATGATCGTTTAAAACATAGAATGTGCCTTATTAATTTTTCAGCATCGTATTCAACATCATGTAAAATGTCAGGTCAGGCTCATATCTGTTAAAGCTAGCAGAGAGGAGCTAGCTCCTGCTTGCATTAGCTTGCATGTTGTATAGATGACGTACATTTGTCTACTGCAACAAGAGAATGATCCCAACATATGTTGTCCTGTTGACGTTAGCCTCCATAAGTAGAATATAACTTTATTGTCAGGCAGAGGCTGGAAAATTGTCTTTGGTCTCACCAGATCTATAAAAGCACCACTTTATAAATATATAGACATATAGAAACAATCAAAAACATTGCATCACATCAATACCACACATCTCCCCACATCACATCCCTACAGTTAATACCCCATACACACAGTGTACAATATACTTTCTATACAGACAGGTGCAAAGTAGTGCAGTTCATTGTTCATTAAATTTGTTTGCCAGAGGTACTCTGTATCGTCATCCTGGAGGGAGAAGCTCAAACTCAGTATGGAGAGGGTGTATAGTGTCACCAAAGATGGTCAGCGCCTTCCTATGTAGAGCTGTACTGTAAAGGTCATCCAGTGTTTCACCTTTGTTGCCGGCCTATTACCTTTCCTTCTGTTTCGACTATCCTGGCCAGCTTGTTTTTTTTGTGTTATATGTCCGAATCAGACAGAGATATTGGACAGGTGAGTGCTCTCTATCAGGCTTACATACACTTGTATGTTTTGACTGGTCCTAAACTCCTTAGGTTTCCTAATCAAAACCAGTCTCTGCCAGGCTTTTTTTTCATAATGGAATCAGTTTTTTCAGTGAAACTAAATTTTTTCATCCATATGTGTACCTAATTACCTAAAACAGTTTACAATTTACATTGATTGACCACAGAGTGTAAGTAACAGGGGCAGCAGCATGATGTAAAATCTGCTCCTTTGTTTTCACAGCATTGATTGACAGACAGCTGGACCTTTACCATTGTTCCAACCTGGAAACCTGAGCAAGGTAATCAGAGACAGCATCATTCTTATAAAAGACACCAACTAAAGCCACTTCATCAGCATGTTTAAATAGTTTATAATTGCTGACCTGCAGTGTCATCTCATTAGTGTACACAAAGAATAATAATGGTGATAAAACACAATTCTAAGGTGCTCCTGTGTTTAGGACAGTTTCATCAGATTCCTCTAACACAGACACTTTGTGGGCGGTCTGTTAAAAAGTCCTTGACCCAGTGTACAAGACACCTATTCGTACCTAGGTCCAACAGCCATTGTAGCAGAATGTGTATCTGCATTGTATTAAAAGCTGAGTTAGAATCTATAAATAAAATCCGTGCATACGTGTTATTTTGCTGGAGATGACTGGAAACCATGTTAACCATGGTAAGGTTAGCAACCGCAGTCCCCCTATTTGTTCTGTAAGCAAACTGTAATAAGATCGAATTGTTCTTTTATGCTTTCATTTTATGCATTTGCGGAATTTTTTCTACTCTGTGCCATAGAGATCTGTAAACAGAGATCTGTAAATGTGAGAGAAGTTTATTAGCTACAACAGCAGGTGGCGGTAGGAACACTGCCTCTCATGAGTTGTAAGAATATCCACTGCAGTACCCAGGGTCATCTGTAGGAGACAACAACTTCTGCTTCTTCTGGACTCTACTCAGTCTAAATGTTTCTGTATAAGTGTATATAGTTTACTATTGAATACTTTATCACTGTATTTGTTTTACATTTATATTTAAATAAATAGACTACATTTGAAAGTACTGTTGTACCAACTGTTTGTAGGAGCTATTGTAAACCCTATGTATGAGGTTACTGTCCTCAAAAGTGGTCCATTTTCCGTTGAGCTTTTGTATGAAAAACTATATTTTTTGTAAGGCTCATGAGTAGGGTTTACATGGCACCTCAATACTGGAGATCTGGGGGACCTCTTAAACATGAGGTGCAATGTTCACTTTATCAAACTAACCCTATTACAGCGAATAAATTAATAGCCATTTGCTGGACCACCAGGGGTCCTTAAGGGTAATAAATAGTAAATTTAATAAATGTACTATTTAAAATTAAAATAATAAATAGTTTTCACCATAATTCCATCCACAAGTAACACAATGACAGAACGTATGACTATTTGGGTCATGGGTTTCATACACTTTCTTTAATGAAACATCAAAAATCCTATCTGATAAGTGTGTCTGGGATATAATCTTATCAAATGGAGATCTGTGGTCTAATTTGTGTCAGTTATAGTGTTGTCATTTAGGCTGATGTGAAAAATTTGAATACCACTCACAATCTGGGTAAACCACAAAAAGACTGAATGCAAGGCAAGAGAATAAATATACTACTGTGTACCTAATGCTCTGTCCTGTCAGTATGTATATATCTTGCACAAAGTTTCTCCTTTTTTGCCCATATGGACTTTGTTTATTAACACTGTTTGGACTGATTGTACAAAATTACTAATGACCTCCAAATTGCATCAGACAAAGGACTTGTCTCTGTACTGGTTTTATTAGATCTCAGTGTTGCTTTTGATACTATTGAACATCAGATCCTATTGCAGAGACTGGAACATTTCATTAGCATTAAAGGAACCGTTCTAAGCTGGTTTAAGTCCTATTTATCAGATTGATTTCAGTTTGTACATGTTAACGATGAGTCCTCCATGCATGCCAAAGTTAGTCATGGCGCAGCACGTGTTCTGACAGGAACCAGGAAAAGAGATCATATTTCTCCTGTTTTAGCTTCTTTGCATTGGCTTCCAGTAAAATCCAGAATAGAATTTAAAATCATTCTCTTCTTACCTACAAAGCTCTTAATGGTCAGGCACCATCTTATCTTAAAGAGCTCATAGTACCTTACTACCCCACCAGAGCACTGCGCTCCCAGAATGCAGGGTTACTTGTGGTTCCAGGTTCCAGTTTGGGTTCAGGAGGCAGACACCATCTCCACATTTAAGAGTAGGCTTAAGACTTTCCTCTTTGATAAAGCTTATAGTTAGGGCTGGCTCAGGTGAGTCCTGAACCATCCCTTAGTTATGCTGCTATAGGCCTAGACTGCCGGGGGATTTCCCATGATGCACTGAGCTCCTCTCTCCTCTACTTTCTCTCCCTCTGTATGCAACCTCATCCCATTATTGCATGTTACTAACACAACTTCTCCCCTTTCTGGTAGTCTTGTGCTTTCTCGTCCCTCTCCTCTCTCCTCCTATCACTTCCTGCAGGTTTTCTGGCTCTGGAGCTGTGGAGTCTGGATCTGTGGCTGCGGGTCACCTGCTGCCCCCGTGTTCCAGTTCGACACCCTCTGCTGCAACGACTATTGTTACTAGTCCTGTTGTTATTATTAACATTACGATTATTATCATTAACACTATTATAAATATCTGTACCATTTTTCATTTAGTCTATAGCAACATCACCTTTACTGTCTGTACCTCTGTGTGTGTATTGTGTAGGCTGCCTTCTCTCTCTCTCTCTCTCTCTCTCTCTCTCTCTCTCTCTCTCTCCTCTCTCTCCCTCTCTCTCCTTCACCCCAACCGGTCGAGGCAGATGGCCGCCCACCCTGAGCCATGGTTCTGCTCGAGGTTTCTGCCTCTTAAAAGGAAGTTTTTCCTTGCCTCTGTCTCCTAGTGCTGCTCTTGGTGGGAACTGTTGGGCTTCTGTAAATAACATCATAGAGTACGGTCTAGACCTGCTCTTTTATGAAAAGCGCTGTGAGATAACTGTTGTTGTGATTTGGTGCTATATAAATAAAATTGAATTGAATTGAATTCATATGTCTTATGAATATTTTAAGCCAAAAAATACACTTTAAGCCTTTAATTCACTTCCTTCCAAGTATGACTATAAATATTAAAGTAGTCTGGAAAAACATGGACGTAAACTGCAACTTGACTGCTTGGTGGTTGGAAATTCAAATTTATTCTAAAATTTTTACCTATTAATATTTTTCCTTGCCCTTCTTCCATGTTTACAAGATGTCTTAATAAATTCAGTATAATGTACATTTCCAAAGCACTAATAACAGAGTTATGTCATAATCACAACTCTGTTGTTCTTTAACAGAAATACCGTTTTCATTGATTGCTTCCATTTCGCCATTTATGGATCCCTGTCAAGCAAGCATCAATAACTCAAGTTTTATTGACAGCAACTTAACAGCTTTCAAAAAAAAATGGCAAAGTGGATCCAACTTAAAATAATTAGTGAAAAGCAGAGTAAATTGTATGACATGACTGTTCATGTTGTGGAAATGTTCAAGATGCTGAATTTAAGGTGGCCTTTATTAGATTTTGCTGGCTTTACTTGTATTTGAGAATTTACAATAAGTGAATTAACTGGTCTTTAAAAAGACATCATCTTGGTGTCCTTAATGATAGCCATGTGTAGCTTTAGTGTACTCATATAATGCTACCTGTAGTTTAGGCATGATGTGATCCCAGTTTTTGACAACAGCTGTAGATGATCCTGATTCTTCTGAAGCTGAGTTTTGTTAATTGCAACAGAGACCTAAGCTCAGACAGTGTCTCCCTATAACTGTTCAGGAGCCATTTTGAGGTGGGAGAAACAGCCTTGTTGGTAGTGCACAATAAAATCATTGTTTTTACACTACCCACTGATAGACTCCCTGTGCTTAAATACAAAGAAATGATCCACTTAATGTCTTTGAAGGTCGCTGCTAAGTCCTTCTGATTATATTCAAACCCACTGGGAGTGAAAAATAAAACGATACCCAGCACTGTGTAGGCAGCCTTCTTGCAACATGAATCTGACAAGGTGAGTGAAACAACTTAATATTCCCACTGCATTGCAGAGGAGAAGTTGCATAATTTATCATACAATAAGTTGTAAACAAATTCCACTGTGAGGCATAGCTGAATTGGAGGGAAACAATGAGAAAAAAATCCCCGTTGGTCACCCCAGGAGGTCACTGGGCTCAATGTTCACAGACATCAGAATCCCAGAATCACAAATAACAAGGAGAGTAGGGGTGTGGGTGGGTGTGTTATGGAAAATAGGATTTGTCTAGATTTTGCTGTCAGACATATTACGCAAGAACTGTGAAACATGAAACTAGCCGATCACAACTCAACTCAATATCCACTCTTCCCATTCACGGTCTAAATCAGGTTTGTATATTGCCAGATAGGAATCACTCTATTTCTGTCAAGGGGGGTTGGCAATACTGCCAGCAAACCAGAGCTCATGAACAATACCAGTATGTTAAAGGGTCATTTCACACACTACCTTCTCGTGGGTTTCAACAGATTTTATAGGGACTACTAAAATCTGGCCAAACAAAACCAAACCTGTCAGCATGGATATGTAGAGCTAGAGCTAATTGACAAAATGTGTCTTTTGTTTTCACTTCACTGTTTAGTCTGGCATTGTGCTCCTGTTAGGATCAAATGACTATGTGCAATGTAAAAGCAAACACACAGAGATTTTTCAACTAACTCTGCAGTTCCCCTGCACTTCCACAGAGAACTTCAGCGTCTTTTACATCATTGTTTTGGTTTAAGGCCCTCAGCATTACAGCTTTGTTTCCAGCAGCAGAATGAAAACATTCATTATTAATCTTTCATTAAATTACTGTAGGCTACAGGCACCAACCAGCACACAGACAAGGTTAGCAAAAATTTGCAGCTAAATAGCCAGATATTTTTTCAGGAGTTTGATTACTCCAAGTGAATGATAACATTGCTTTCTGCCTGCTGTATAGGCAACTGTTTTCTCAGACATCAGGCATAGACGGATTACTTCCCCATTCTTAATCCTGTCTACACTACTCACCATACCTATTTCAATCACTGCAAAAAAATAAATAAAATTAGAGATCTGGAACCTAGAACTAGAGGTTAGAAATGATCCTTTCATGACCCCCAAACTTGGGTGTGGAGTGCTGGAAACCAATTGGCTTTAAGTGAGCTAAAAATGGCTACACCATTAAGTCTCTCTCACAAGCTGAAATCCAACAGTATGGAATACCTACAATCGAAAAGATTGTGCATTTGTTCCTACACTTGAACATCAACATGAACTGCAGAACATTAAGTGAGGGTGACCAGTGACATTCAGCTTGACCACAGACCAAAAGCTCTAACATCTACCAGTGTTCAGTCAAAGTTGTCTGACCACTAACCTTGAAAATTTTTACTGCACTGCTAACTTTACTGCAAAATGTGGTCTCAGTCATTTTGTGGCCCTTTGGTCTCCTGTTATTAAAACTACTTAGTGAAACTATCTTTGCAGAAGAAGACTTTGTTATATGAGGTCTGAGGTTTAACAAACAAATCAGACTTAGAGTCAACACAATCAGCTCTGTGTTTTCATTAAAGATCATATTTCAGTGTTACAGGCTAGGTCAGCACATGTGAACAGTCGTGAATTTCCGGATGGTGGATAGGCATAAACAGCACCGCTTTGAAACGGTTTGCCAGTGAATACATTTCCCATATATCCTTGGATCAGAATCAAATCCAGACCTCACATTATGTTAAGTGTGCCAGTAATTGCTGACTTAGTTGAGACACCTGAGCAAACACTAATATGACTGTCTGATCAAATTTCCATCTAGATTGCATTACCTCCCTGTTCGGCACGTTTGGCCCATTTGCTTTGACAGTCCAGGGTATCGCATGTTGCTCAGTAACGGCATGTTTAAAGATGTTCCGGAGATCTTTGAGCTGGTAGATTTCACTGAATTCTGAAACATTTGTCCATTCATTTCCCCTGGGACAGTTATGTTTATAAAAAGGGAATATTTGCCATCATAATCGATTATCAGAGAGATCTGAGGTTGCAGTATGTGATAAATAATACCATCTAAAAGTACCACACAGTGAAGCAGGTTGTATATGATTGTTTTCTTCTTTCTCAGTGTCAACAAATATTGATTGCACAGACACTATGGCAGTGTTTCAAATCAAACTCACCAGTGGAAGAGGCACAGTCAGTCCTGAGTGACAGCCGTTTGCCGGCAGCACCGGCCGAACTACAGGAGGTAGCTTTGGTGTTGTCGGAGAAACACTAAGCGTGTCTCTTAGAGCAAGAGGCTTTACTTGGCCGATGGTTTTTCGTTGGCCAACTTTTATATTGAAAGTCAGACTGAGTATTTTGTGTTTGGCTGGGATCCAGGAGCTGTATTACAGAAACTTCCTAACCTGCAGATCCTATCTTAGGTGTTTGGTAACAATGTAAGTAATGAGGGTTAAGACCTGATTTAGGAAAAATGCCATTACAGATCAACAGTCAATGTTCCTGTCCTAACTTAAGTTAGTATTTGCTTCTGACCAAATTGAGAAAAATCCAATCTTAGACTCTACCTATCTTAATTTAAGATGTAATACGGCCCCTAAAGAGGTGGTTTTTGTTGAGATGTGGACACAATCATTGTGGTTGTCCCTTTGAAATACCTGGTTTTTAGTGATTGTTAAGTAAGGTGGAGTGATTGTCATGTAATGAAACACATGGGTCCTTTGTGCATGTAAACATGTGAAAATATACTGAACATTGGATGAAAATATTATTTACGTTAAATGATGCCTAAATGAGCTAAACATTATTCCTTCATTTAGCACATTAGCTAATTAGCAAATTAGCTACACTTTAAAAGTGGCCGATAACATTTCTCAGTGGCAGACAAAAAAACACCTGCCTGCTGCAGTGGCAGGCAGTGAAAAAAGATAATTTTAGACCCTGCCTACAAAGATGGATTACTAGCTGATGAAAACCTCAGCTGAATAAACATGGAGGAACCGAAAAGCTGAAAGATAGTTGGGTGAATGCTGAAAATTTTTGAATTTGGCCCATTATATTTTTCTGTATATGGTCCACAATCAAAAAAGTCTCGCCACCCCTGCCCGTAGAGTGAATAGGGCACAACACTGACCAGCAACAGATCTGCTCCTACAAATGGGCCGACCAACCGACATTACCATCCACATAGCCACAGAGTAAACGAAAAGACTGGTCAACAGTGCAGCAGCAGAGATATCTTGACTTTTAGTTCCTAGTATATCTCAAGCTCTGAAAACACTCAACCTACATTTCCCACAATACAACTTAATATATTTTTCACCATGCCCTACACGTTGTCTAAATTCTCACCTCTTACCTCATACATCCAATTTGTAATGAAATCATTTTGTGTCTGTCACGCTAGCTGCTCTGTGAGCCCAGAATGTCCAGGGGACAATATACAACTGTTTTTAACAGGCTCCTTGTGATATGTAAACTGAACTTTATGTGTAAAATCAGCCCCTTTAATATAGCCAAAGACCATAACATAGTCTTCTGTGAAAGTAAAAGATCTTGAACAGAGCTTTCATTAACTTGCTGTCATGTTGTTTTCACACCTGCCAATTGTGGACTATTTATACTACATTTGGGCTGGTTGGTCTGGAAAGGTAAAAACATCCCAATTGAAGCAGCCAGACAGCGAGTGCTCGACAATCTCGGCCTCCGTCCAGCTGAACCAGCAGTTCATTTGAGGTAAGACGGCGTCCAGGAGACAGGCCAACAGACATGGAATCATGTTTAACGAAGCTTACTACAAGGTTTCTTTGTCCCACCACCACCACAGTACATGGTCTGCATGAAATTATGTTGTCATGATGGGTTCTGTCTGTCTGTGGGCAGACACATTCTGGGAATACAATAACCAGTAACAATCCAAGATAACAGTTCTGCCACAAACTCTGATTACATTTCGGAGCTCCTCCTTAGTAACCTCCAGAGTTCATATTAGGATGTTACTCAAATACGCTCTAGTTAAAACACTGATGACTAGTGTTATTAATGAGCTCATCAGTATAATTGGTTCTGTGTTATATATCATGGTGATTATAGTGATTTAGTGACTCTTGTTTTGAGCTTGTAATACACCTCAGTACATATGTTCAAGGCCGTTCATTTTTGTGTTTAGTCACTTGAAAACAGCAGTACACATGTACAATCAAGCACCAACAGAAAAATGAGAGCTGCTCATCATGCTCTAAGTAGAACTGACCATATTTAGTTTGTCTGCACAGCTGCTTGTTCTGATAGAAATTGTTGTTTTTTTTTTTCAATCAAAAGCTGAACACTGCTGCTGGACTGCTTTTTTCATAAAGTATACTTTGCTTGTCAGTTGGGAAATGAAAACAACATAAACACACAGTAAAGTTCAAGCCTTCGCCCCATTGGCCATCCGCAATGCAGCATTTTCCAAGTTGAATTGTCTTAAGTTCAAGTGAAAGTGAGTATACCCTATTTAGCAGACTCAAATTAGCCCACAATGCAACTTTAAAAAGTTAAAGTAGCGTTTATAACCAATATATACTCTATTGCATATAAAAGTACAAATGTTATATAGGCACAATATAGTTAAAGTATGAAAAGTACTCATTTTACAGAATGGCCTGCATAATACTAGGCAGGTGATAATGTTTACCACAGTCAATTAAAACAAAGAGATGCTAACAGATGAGGCTGATGAGAATGTTATCAGGTGTGCAGGTATTTGGTCAGAAACCAAAGTATTGGACAAATTAAAATTGTATCATTTGTTTATTATGGTGCTAGAGAGAAAGTCGGGATGACCAAAGTGATTACCGTTCATTCTGAGGGGGTGACAATCAATCCAATATTTGTCAAGAACACAAATGTGAACCTCATGGTAGCACTTGAGGAAAAATGACAGAATCTGAGTCATTAGTGAGTCATCAGGATTCACCATCTAAAAGGCAATTTAAATGCTACTCCATCCCATAGTTGTTTAGCTATTTTAGCCTGGACCAACTGGTGGAGACTAACCAATGTCCATGGAGATGTGCTCAGAGAAGCTACACAAATTAGCCATTAGCATCCTCTATTTGAGCTACCAGTACATATTTCTTTCTACGCCCCTTTCCTCTCTCACTTATGTATGGCAGGCCTTCCATTTGAAACTTGTAGTCTACACGGCCAAACCTGATCCTGACCCAGGTTTTACGTCTCGACTGCTACTTTTGTGACCAGTAAACTGATTGGTTTATCCATAATTGTTGTAGTTCTCCTCACCATGCCTTGTGTAGACAGCTGCTTGATTAAAGGACAACAGAAAATTAGTGCATGGTAGTGAATAGTGAATGCTTTAGATCTTTGATTCTTGTTAGAGGTTTTCTTACTGAGCCACTAAGTTGCAACTGTCCGATCCTCATTACATCATATGGTGCCGGATCACCCATATGGGACTATCAGTACTCAATGGAAAATTCAAAGAAATGCTGACCTACATAGCAGCAGCATTGCTAACTAAGGTTTTCCAAACATGCTATTATTGTACCATGGGCAGTAAAGATTTAAAAACAAATTACAAAGCAGACATTTTGGCTGTTATAGGTTTATTCATCATTATGATGCATAGAAGTAGTTTTCAATGTCAGCACAAATCCCAAACGCACCCAAAAACATTCAGTACTTTGTAGACGTCAGTGTTATTTTTGGCACACACCATTCAGTCAACTCAAATGACTAAAATGCTGACTGACACGGAAATGAGCGGATGAGCGGGAATCTGGGATCAGGCATTTATGGACAGGCCTGCACACAATAAGTGATACAGTCTGATTCCTGATGAAGGTAGACTGCATTAAACTTTTCAGCTGGATTTCAAAAGCAGCCCACCAGATCAAAGACTTTAGCTAATTAGCACGGACACCGCTAATATGGCCTGTCTTTCACAGTTTCATTATGAATGTGTCCAAACAGCTTCCTGGATAAGCACCGGATACTGTTTCAACCGGATACTGTTGTTCAAAGATAGGCCTTTAAATCCTTTAAATGATCACGAGTCTGTACTCCAGTCCTTTACTCCCTAACTTTTTATAACAATAAAGTGAGGCCCGAGCAGTGGAAGATAATGAATGTGAAAATACATTAGAAAATCATTACAGCAGCACCTGCCAGCAGCCACGGAGGTCCGCTCAGCTGCAAAACACATCTAATGCAATGGCAGTACACAGTTACGTCACCAGTATCAGCACTCACCTCATGGATGTAATATGGTCGTAGCGAGGAATAATTTGAGCAGAATACCTCTCAGCAAACCTATTATGGAAATGGTATTATCACATTAGGATTTCTTTGGTGACATATTCAACAGGACCTAATTTATAATATGGTGTGTGATATAATGTCAGTTTTATTGGTATATCAAATTTGAGAAAAAAAAACTACAAGTCTTTTATCTTTTTTTGGCTGCTAAAAGCACCAGTACAGTGACTGCATGAATAGATGCGCCACAAAATCCTAATGGTGGTTGGCTTGACCGGGTTTTCACAAACGACGGCTCACTTGACTGCAGTCAAAACGCAATCTACATGCACCAGTTCAACACAGCATTCTTGCTATGACTTAGAAGACAGTGATTTTGTTTCCGCTCTGTCTTCTCCAAAGACCTTAAATCTTTATCTGCCGTTTACTAACAGCTGATGTTGTCAAGCTGTTACTCCGATGGAAGACTGGCCAGTAGAGACGCATCTTTCGTAGGTCCCACCAACAAGATCTCAGCAGCATTTTGGATTTGCAAATCAAGCCTTTGGATGACATTTTTAATGACACATTCATGAGTGTAGATAGTTTAACTTTTTGACACAAAAGTAACTCCATAGATTTACTAAAGCTAAAAAGTTACTTAAGCCAAATCCAAACAACAGAATGAATAGACACTGTCCATTAACAGCAGGATGTCCATTAACAGCTGCATATCCAGTCCACACAGAAGCTGTGGTAGCAGTTAATGTTTTTTTTACAAGCTGCTGCATTAACCATATTGATCCAATATTTTTAAAGATCAATTTTGTATGAATAGAATATTATGTGTAAACATCATTAGGGGAGTTCTGTATGTCTGACTACAGCAAACCAATCAGAAGTAAAACCCATGAAAAGCGCCACTCTACAGACCTGCTCATTAATCACTGAACACTTTTTGGACTTCGATGTGTAGATGGCAGGAACACACTGCAACAGAACATTGATTTTCAGGAGTTTGGGAATGTTGGTGAATTTTCTTTCACTACGCCAGTTAAAGTGCTCAGAGTCACATGTTTTAGTGTTTCATATTTGTTCACACTTTAGAGACAAAATACTTTAGTACCTACAGTAAAATCATATTGGGTTCCCTATAAACACAGCGATAGACTGGATTTAAAGCACCCCATTAATTGCTCATTAGTAGCCAAACTTGTGTAATGAAACACCATTAACTCTATAATAACTATAACATTATCTAGAGACAAACGCCAGTTTATCCTAGAAGTGATCAAACTAAATGCTAATGAGGAATGAAGGACACATTATCTTCAGTAAGAAGTTTAAACATCACTGTTGGGATAGTTACCGTTTTCATGGGAAATTATCTCCATAAAGTAATCTGAGATGGAGGTTAATTAATATACTTCCCATGTATCTGTAAGAACATTTCACCGATTTACCATTTCATTGACTATTAATGTCATATCTTTCACAAATGACATTATTATATTTCCTGAGATGAAAGAATACCTCTATAAAATGCTGCCCAAACATACATTAAACATAAAACCATCATTCTCCAACTGATGAAAATTTAAACAACTCTTTTTGTGGCATATGAGGGCTTATGAAATCAGCTGTGGTCAGGATTTATTATTATGAATTATTCCTCTCTTTGAGTAACTGCCAACTTGTAGTTTAAAAATGTAAAACTTTACCAGAGCATTTTTTGTCCTATGTGCAAACAAGCACTGTGGACCCCCCCCCCCCAATCATTCGTCATTCATTCCTGTGTGACAGCAGTAACCTTAAAATATCATCACTGCTGTCACACACTAACTGTACAACACAAATTTACAGAGTGCCTTTAAATGTCACAGCTGTAGATGACACGCCTGTGAGCAGTAACACCAGGATTAATGCATCTCAGACAGCAGTGAATGTTGATCCAACAGATCCAGAGCTGCACATCATGCCGGTCACCAGTGAAGATGATCCCTCCCCCTCCAGAGCCTCTGCTCCAATCAGGCCATGCTGGTGCAAGTTGAGGATGGAGTCAGCGATGATGCGGGCTGTTTTCTTCTGGTACCCCCCAGATGTCACCATGAGTATGGGGATGCCCCGTCGCCTCGCAGCCCTGAACACAATCTCGTCTCTCTTTACAATGCCCTGGCAGAGAAAGATGAGACAAAATCTGGTCTATACATGGCTGTGGATAGTACTGGTATTTTCTATGACTTTCGTCAGGCTGTTGACTAATGTTTCTATCTACACTCCCTTCCTTCCCTGAGCAGGGAGGGGAGGTCTGGGGGAAAGAAAGACAAATCCCTGTTTGGCTAGGTATTGAGAGTGGGAACAGATTATGTAAAAAAAACTCATTTGTTAAGGAGAAATTAGTATGACAGAAACACATGTTCAACCAGAATGTTAAATAATAATTATTAAAGCTGCACTAACCAGGGGTTTCTTTTTTAATTTCAGGCCATTTACCAGTCCAAATCCCAAATGAGTTCTACTGCACACATCAGTGTACCATCCCCACTAACACATTCGGCAGATTCACCTTATTTGCTCCAATTATTTTCTGGAATTTACAGGATCTCTGGCAGGAAATCTCTGCACACAGGAAGCAATACATCCAACTGTGGCTCATGTGGATCAGCTCTCAGTATTCTTTCAAATTTCCTGACAAATTAGCTACATGAAGTACTCCCATGAATTGACACCAGCTGAGCCAGCTGGTTCTACATCTCTGTCAAAACAGCAATGCAGATGAAGGATTTTCAATCTTTTAAGATTTCTTAAGAGTAAACACGGATGTAAAGTGATCTGCAGACACTCTGCACTTTCATTCATTAACATCCAATTAATCAGTGCATTGTAACAGACACATTGCTACAGACTGAGGTCACTTCCATCCCTGCCTTATTCAATTATATGTTTATTACTGAGGTCATAGGTAGTAGTGGTGTTTTACATTTTATAGAGAGGCGTTTCATCTATTTTATCTAAGAAACACCTCTAAATACAATGCAGTCCTGAACAACACATCACTATGACACCTATTAACACCTCAATAACATGTGTCAAAAGAAAAAACCCTCAAACTTATAGGCATAAAAAAGGTAGACTTCATGGCAGAACAGTTGTGTTTGACTGCATCTGATATCACAGGTGTAAATGATAACAACATAGCAGTGACCCCCAGACCCCCCAGAATGGTCTTCCAGCTCACCAGCGATGTTTTGAAACTCTAGTTTGAACTATAAAAAGGTTTTTCAATACTCACTTCTAAAAAATACGGTCACACTGAGTATCTGACACAGCAGGTACAGTACCTGTGGTGATATGGAGAGTCCTCCAAGGGGGTCCCCATCCAAGATGTCTGTCCCTGCATTGTAGACTATGATGTCAGGTCTGACCTCATTCAGCGCTCCGTCAGAGTGGAGCTCTACCTTCTGTAGGTACTCTGAGTCTTCAGTGCCCCAGTCCAGTTCCACCTTCCTCTTTATGGCTCCTGGAAATGCAGAGAAATGGAGACGGGAATGGAGATCCACACGGATCATCACAGATCAAGCATCAGCACAAAGCCACAGAACAGAGCTGCCATCAATAAACCAGTAGCAGTAATGTTGAGCTGAATCCACAGGCCTCACATTTACATAGGCTAGTAATTGCTGTAGTATTTCATGCAACAGGATTTCTATCAACACAGGCATAGTAAGGCTTACAAAACTAATTTCTGATTTCATATGGTAAGGTCACATAGGTAATTGTGTTCTATAGAATACTGGTATGTACATTTCCAATAACACATGCAACTGATGAAAAATGTTAATTAGGACACCTTTATGTTTCAACATTCAAACAGAATTAAGCAACAGAAGTAGGAATGGACAACTCAATAGCATGTCAAACTGAAGTTTTTGGTAGGTTTTTTTTTTTTCAAGAAGAATGTCCAAAAGTTATAAGCTCTGTCTTTGAAGGGACAAGGAAATAAATGTGTCTTGGAGGAAAAATATGAAGCAAGAGTGGAACTGTGTGGTTTTTATCTTAAACAAGCCAGAATGTACATTTATTTCACCTATAATGATTACAAAATGTCTTAAATTCAATTAACTGCAGAGAAGAAGATAGCTGAAGAATGGGGAGAATTTTAAAGACAAGACTGTGACGTTTCGTCTGCAGAGTATTGTTAGAATTGGGGTAACATGTGTCAATACATCAGCTTTAATGTATTGACAGATTAATTAGTGGAAAAGCCGTGATTATGATGTTTCATGGACTCCTGCGTGACAGAATTCCCGCTGAGTGCTAATAGAGTGAGTGGTAGTGCCGAGGCAATCATAGCATAATTCAAATGGCACTGGGTGACGTCCAGGGACTGGAACTGACAGCTCACTCCGCTTCAACCTCAACCTCCAACCAGGCAGCAGGAGCAATATTGAGCTTATTTTCTCACTAGAATGCATCGCATCTAAGTAGATCAGAACTCTAGAACTGCAAGAACCTGTCTAAAGATATTAATTCTACAATATTTTGTTGAAATCAAAAAGTTAAAAAGGAAGTTTGACAAGGTGCTTTCACTCACTTTTAGCATATCCGTCTCCGGGATAGATGTAGCGATTATACATATCCATGATGAACACTCGTCTGTCATCCAAGAAGTCACGCTCGTGTCCATTTCCCTGTGAAACCACAACTTCAGGTTAAAAAATAAAAGCACTTTGATGCTGTCTCTGCTTCTTTAAACATCATCCAGAACTGACAAACTGAATCAAGAATGTTTTTTTTCATATTTGATCATGTGTAATACAGGCAATAACTTACAGCTTTTTGACATTTATTTACCTGAGACACACTGCGCTGAATGACAGCACCAGGTCAGGAGTAAATAGTCTTGTCAACTATAGGCATTAAATGCAAAATAAAAAGGAATGGCTTCTGCATCACTTTTCATTTCCTTTCCTCCATTGCCACCCAAAGTGTCTGTCAGCTGTCAGGAGGAGATTAGGCATTATGCCAAGTCTAATATTACTAGATACAAAAGAGGATGTATGGGACAAGCAGGACAATTTGGTGTCAGCTGAACATAATGCCCAAGTAACTGTATAATTCATTGATGAAAGTTATAAAATAAATAAATTAGGTTGCTTGTGTGGTCTGGCTGGTTCTAATAGAAATTTGAGATTGAAGTGATGTGATGCTAAGCTCAGAAACTAAAGGAATAGTTAAACATTTTGTGAAATCTGCTTATTCCCTCTTAGTTAGAGGAGAAGATGATGCCACACTCATGTTTGTGTGTTACGTATGAAGCTGGAGCCTTAGGTTTACCATAAAGACTGGAAGCGTGGGGAAACAGCTAGCCTGTGTCCGTCCAAAGTTCCTTTGGATCATTTGTTTGACCTGAACATAAACATCCAGTGCTGCTGGAAAGTTTGCTAACCATTTAGAATGTTCTATTCTAAAGGGTTCAATTAGTATTTCTGCATAAATGTGATCTCAGATAAAAGTATCTGAACAAGATAGCGGCGTGTGCACAACGTGGGGCTCAGGGTCTGTCCAGATTCTGCGAATTAGTAGTTCCAGCCTACTTGTTCCAAGTCTGTTCAGTCAAAACAGTTGTGCATAAGTATCATACAGCCAACAGGAACTCTTGGACATCAGATCTAATAACCTGGACAATTTTATAGGCCATTTCTGGCTCACTCCAAAGATTGCCAAGACATTGAAAGTGAACTGCTCGAAAGCTACATGAAAGATTGTAAACAAAGACAAAGAAGAGAGGAGGGCTATGGGCTAAGCTAAAGCTAACTTGTCATCATCTCTATCTAGCATTTTCCTCGCCAATGGTCGGTGTCTGGGGAACCAAATGGATGAGCTGCAGCTGCAGGTCATCTCTCACTAAAGAATTATGGACTGCAACATCATGATTTTCAAGAAAACATGACTCTGTGTACAGCATGTTAGACCACAGCCTGCAGCACAGGGATTAAAGTTCTCAGTAGTAACAACAGTAGGCCTGCTGTGTAGGGACCAACATGAAAACTTTGAAGTGATGGCTTTTGATGGCTTTGAAAGTTGTGTTTGGACTTGGATACAATTACCAGACTACAGTTTCCAACTGAGTAAAGGGGTATTTAATGCAATAATTTTTTCACCATTTGGACCTTTCAAGTTAATGTGAGGATTCGCTTTTAGAAACAATTAGATATGGTGTTCTTGTCTTTCTGAAACGGATTGCGATATGCGCCGCAGCCATTCCATCTGGTTTATAGACTACCGCTCGCTAAGCTATGTTTTAATCTTACACCACTGTGTTGCGACCTCTTCAGGAGTCCTGTTGAAGTTTGGCTTAGATCCGCTGCTCAGGTTACATTTAGGGGAGACCGGGAGTATTTGTAAAATCTCTGAAATTTTCTTTCATAACGGACTACTTAAAATACACTAGTATCGTTTGATATAACAAACCTACAGTATTTATGTGCACTAATTAATAATAGAACTGATATATTTCCACTAAGGAGGACACAACTTTAAAATTACATTTAATGCAAGAAGTCAGTGTTACAATTGCACGGTCTCTCAATCCCAATAAAACTGCACTTTTTTGTTCATTTTGCACAATTTGTTACTGTACAACTTGTTACAACGTTCCCTAAGCAGAAGCCTTGGATGAAAAGAGATCCACCTACTGTTGAAGACACACAACACTGCTTTCAGCATACACTGGCACTTGTTCTGGTGCAATTGCTCTCTCAGTGAATGTTTCCCATAAGGTGAGCTTCGTAAAATTTACTTTTTAGCTTTAAATAAATTTTTCATATGGTTTCTTTTCATAGGGACTCAAGCTATGGATCAACATGCCCAAAAAAAGTCAATCTGGTCTCTTAATAACCTCGCCCTTCTAAAAGCACTCACAAGATGCTCACAAGTCTTTGAGCTAGAGTCTAAGTCAAGTCTCTCGTGGTTATAATGAGGGTTGCATCCCCTGCTACGTTCAATCCAGGCTGCTTATAAAACTGCATAGCCATAAAGAATTTTTTAAGTGTAACCCGTTTTTCACTCAGAGCCATGCACAACCAACTACTGTAACTCAACACCCCCCCCAGACTTTCAAACCAGTGTAACGTTAACTAATGTATAATAAAACTGTAACATTACCTGATAAACCTTTAACCTGTTTTTCACTTACAGACCACAACCATGTAGCCTAATGCGTTTACAACTAATCACAGCTTATAAACTACTGTTAGTCAGTTAAAATAATAAAAAAGAAGAGAGCTCATGTCTTTTTTATATATATAACTCAGCAGTAAGTCATGTTGATTATAGGCTACAGTCGGTTTTCCAAATATAAACAAAGATGATAGACATACAGTATGCATACCAAACACATAATCCATTGGCAGTGACAGGCTTCTGTTATTGCTTATATTCACATAAATGTCATGCCTGATTACCTCATTAAACTGCACTTATTTAGCCACCTATTGTGATTATTCCGTTAAAAGAAATGGTTAAGTTTCACAAAGACATACCTTTGCTAATACCACGGACACAAAGTGATGTTTATATGCATGTTATGCCTGTTTGACACGGATGCAGCTGTAGTTATAAAGAGACTGGGCGATACAGCTTTAACATGGTGCGCAGACAGCAATCAGTTTTCGGTGGACGATCACTTTTCAGCACGACAACTGTGTTTGTTTGTCTCTCACATGTGTCGCTGTGCACAGCAAAAAAATAGTTGTGTTACGTAGGTATAGGTTATAGGTATGACAGGGAGGGGAATACCAGCAAGCACACCAGACGTTTCCTAAAAATAAACATTGTTCACAAGTCCTGCACCTCGAGTTCGAGTCAAATCTGAAGTCTTTTGAGGACGAATCTCAAGTCGAGTCTTGAGTCACTGTGTGTGCGAGTCTGACTCTCAAACTAGAGTCCCCATCTCTGGTGTTACCATAATGCAAGAAGAGCCATGGTTAATTATTTCTAATTTGACACACTGTACACGCTTCTCGCGCTTTTATTTTGTAGGCAAAACCACTAAAGAGGAAGTGATTATGTGAGTAACTGTTGCTGCCATGATTGAGATCTATTTCAGCACCGCTATCAAAGCACCATAATCTGGCCGCGGGCCAGATATTATTGCTGGCGGGCAGTTTTGAAGAGGGTCCATAATCACAGAGAGAATTACATCGTGTCCCATGATGTAAAATGCCTTTGTATAAACTTAATTTATTATGTGGTTTATAATGGATATATATATATAACATACAACTTATGAACTTAAGCAAGTGTTCCTCTTCTGCCACTTCACACATACACGCTATGCCTGCACATGCGCACTGTTGACCCAGGGTTAGGGTTACAATTTTGGATTTATTCACGCACTTTAAAAACATTTATTGAAATTTTTATATGTTTGACATATTATCATTAAACGTTGAAATGTATATTGTAATAGGCTGTATATTAACTTATTGTAGTTCTATGTAAAATCAGATGTTGAACATCCCCATATCACCAAAATGGCGTGATCCTTGTTTCGCTGCGAAGCCTCGACTGTGAGATTGACAGTCAAATCAGGGTTTGACTATTCAGGGTCAGCCCTAATTTTACAGGTGCTGGTAACATAATTAGAATATCATCAAAAAGTTGATTTATTTCAGTAATTCCATTCAAAAAGTGAAACTTGTATAATGTATACATTCATTCCACACAGACTGATATATTTCAAGTGTTCATTCCTTTTAATTTTGATGATTATAACTGACAGCTAATGAAAACCCCAAAATCAGTATCTCAGAAAATTAGAATATTGTGAAAAGGTTCAATATTGAAGACACCTGGTGCCACACTCTGATCAGCTAATTAACTCAAAACACCTGCAAAGGCCTTTAAATGGTCTCTCAGTCTAGTTCTGTAGGCTACACAATCATGGGGAAGACTGCTGACTTGACAGCTGTCCAAAAGACGACCGTTGACACCTTGCACAAGAAGGGCAAGACACAAAAGGTAAAGGTAAAGGCTAAAGAGGCTGGCTGTTCACAGAGCTCTGTGTCCAAGCACATTAATAGAGAGGCGAAGGGAAGGAAAAGATGTGGCAGAAAAAAGTGTATAAGCAATAGGGATAACCGCACCCTGGAGAGGATTGTGAAACAAAACACATTCAAAAATGTGGGGGAGATTCACAAAGAGTGGACTGCAGCTGGAGTCAGTGCTTCAAGAACCACCACGCACAGACGTATGCAAGACATGGCTTTCAGCTGTCGCATTCCTTGTGTCAAGCCACTCTTGAACAAGACACAGCGTCAGAAGCGTCTCACCTGGGCTAAAGACAAAAAGGACTGCACTGCTGCTGAGTGGTCCAAAGTTATGTTCTCTGATGAAAGTAAATTTCGCATTTGCTTTGGAAATCAAGGTCCCAGAGTCTGGAGGAAGAGAGGAGAGGCACAGAATCCACGTTGCTTGAAGTCCAGTGTAAAGTTTCCACAGTCAGTGATGGTTTGGGGTGCCATGTCATCTGCTGGTGTTGGTCCACTGTGTTTTCTGAGGTCCAAGGTCAACGCAGCCGTCTACCAGGAAGTTTTAGAGCACTTCATGCTTCCTGCTGCTGACCAACTTTATGGAGATGCAGATTTCATTTTCCAACAGGACTTGGCACCTGCACACAGTGCCAAAGCTACCAGTACCTGGTTTAAGGACCATGGTATCCCTGTTCTTAATTGGCCAGCAAACTGGCCTGACCTTAACCCTATAGAAAATCTATGGGGTATTGTGAAGAGGAAGATGCAACACGCCAGACCCAACAATGCAGAAGAGTTGAAGGCCACTATCAGAGCAACCTGGGCTCTCATAACACCTGAGCAGTGCCACAGACTGATGGACTCCATGCCACGCCACATTGTTGCAGTAATTCAGGCAAAAGGAGCCCCAACTAAGTATTGAGTGCTGTACATGCTCACACTTTTCATGTTCATACTTTTCAGTTGGCCAACATTTCTAAAAATCCTTTTTTTGTATTGGTCTTAAGTAATATTCTAATTATATAATTAGTTATAATGTAGTTATAATCATCAAAATTAAAAGGAATGAACACTTGAAATATATCAGTCTGTGTGGAATGAATGTATACATTATACAAGTTTCACTTTTTGAATGGAATTACTGAAATAAATCAACTTTTTGATGATATTCTAATTATATGACCAGCACCTTTGTGTGTGTGTGTGTGTGTGTGTGTGTGTGTATATATATATATATATATATATAGACCTAACTATAAAATATTAAAAGTATCTTAGATGTAGTAACTACTTTTGCCACGCTGCTGTAGCTTAGCTTGCTACATTTCACTGGGGGATAGCTTCTATGTAGTGAAGCTCACTACATTTTCCAAGTAGCTTGCCCAACACTGATGACAACTGATAGAAATTCATGCTCATGCCTCAAGGTGTTGGCTAGGGGGAAATTTTGACTCGATCTCTAAATTACAGGTCAAGGGAATACAAAAATGAATTGAAATCATTGTTGGGTAAACATAATATCCACTAATCTGGCCCTGGTCCTGTTTCTAAAAGTCTAAGATAATCTTCGCTGATAGTTCTATTGTCTTGACGAAAAAGGGTTTCTCTGCACATCTTCCAGCAACATGGAGCTGGATTAGATGCTTCTCAGGACAAAGACAGCAGAAGAAGGAAGCAGAGGAAGAAAGGACTTGGGCACACTGCAAATCAATCAGTGTACTCAAGTCCTTTTGTCCCTCTAAAGTCCTACTGTTTTATGATCTTTGATCCTTGGACTTTCTGTTTCATGAAACAGAGTAGGTTTCCATTTTAACAAATCTAATCCATAGCAGTACATTACTTAGCATGCAAGCTAGTACAACACTCTGCTACTCCAAACTGGGGACACGCTGACCTCCATCTACTGCAAGTACTTCACTTACTATGGATAAGTACCTCATACAGCCCCACTTAAAAATCCCGAAGTCTCCCTTTAAAACCATAATTGCACTGGATTTAATCAAACCTAAAACACATTGAAAGATGAACTATATATTGCAGATTAGATCAGATTGGTTGTGTGTTAATAGTTAAAGAACCTAATAGCGATGGACCATGTGAGACACTAGCACTACTCGCCTATCTGCATCTTGACATTACTACTAACAAATGTCACCGCCAGAGCTAAAGCCAATCATTGTGGAAAAATGGACTGTGTGTGATCTTGATGCAGGGAGATTCCTCTCTGTCAGTCACATAAAAAGCCTGCTCTCTCTGGACATTAACTAGCTGTGCTTCAGTAGGTCGAGTAATGGTTTGCACATCCTGCTGTGACTTCTATCTCCGTCTCTGGTTGACTGATAAAAACGGCGCTGTGTTCACGTACCATGTGAAAATGGTGAAAAAAACTACGGTGACGGTATTTGAAAATTTGTTCACAAGTAAAACTCTTGTCCCTATAAAAGGTATAGACCAGTGTGAGTTTGGGTGTTAGTTTGAGCTATATGTATAAACCAAAAAAACTCATACTGCACTGAGGACTCATACTTACTTGAGACAATGACTAAATCACCATGCAAGTGAATGCTCTGCTCCATCTCCTAAAGACAGACTGCGACTATAAATCAGCTCACATGCTGCCTGAGCTCCTGCTGCCTGCAATCTTATTAGTCTTATCCTCTCCCCCACACACTATACAATAAAAGATTGCTGTTTCACTGCCATTTGTTAGACAAAAGTCTTCAGTGCCGGCTTCAAACAAGCCTTTCCTTCAAACATCTGTATCAAAAAGGTACAATGTGTGAGAATTGAGACTACTCTCCACTAGGGGCGTGACAAGACACTTAGCTCCCGAGACGAGACATGGAATTGGGTTCATGAGATCGAGAGTTCAACGAGATGAGAGTTCAACAAGATTTCAACACTATCTTTAAGAAATCTGCAATGCTAAATTATATGAAAATTTTGAGCATCAGTTCACTTCCTGAATTGTGGTGAAGTTGTATCTCTCTAATAAAGGAAGGAATCTGTGTGTGTGTGTGTGTGTGTGTGTGTGTGTGTGTGTGTGTGTGTGTGTGTGTGTGTGTGTGTGTGTGTGTGTGTTCATCCAATCGACTTTAAACGTGGCGTCTGTGTCGCTGCGGACCCAAGGGAGTGCAGTGTCGCGTTTGGTGAAATTATGTTTACGTCTGTTGAAACAGAGTTGTAAGAGTTTTATGAAGCTGAAAATCTAGCAGTATCTCTGTCTTTGTCGTGTTGTTTCAGTTGTATTAATTCTGTTTTATAATTGCTGTAGGTGGAACCAATGTGAGATGCACATTTTTAAGTGCACTACACTGCAGTTTCCAAAAAGCGCAGGGAGGCATCACATCGGCCCCTGTGAATGGGCACTGCACTAGTTATATAAAGGAAAGCACAAAATGCAGGTGTCAACTATAACAGAATTTAACGCAGTGCAGCTCTCAGGCATTCTGTGTTGCTTTCAGATCTGTTTCTCCTGTAGATCTTTTCTCATGTAATATTATCCCTGCGGAGTCAGCACACATGCAGCTGTCATTTAGTCTTCCCTACATTTTGTGTCTTTGTTTGGGGAGGTAACCTCTTCAAAAGTGATTGTGGCACCTTTTCACCTCAATGATAAATTAATACATTTATTTTAATTCAGTTTAACTCCTCCTGAAAACTTTCTGCACATTCAGAATCTCTACCACATATCTGTGTTCTCTGACATGTCCAGAAAAAAAACTCGCTTCAGTTATTATTGCTGCTATACATGTTAGTTACCATGGTCACAACTGTTCGGACTCTCCACTTGTTGAATTCATACTCTATAACATCTCACATATGAGGTCATAACTGATGCTAGCTGCCGTTAGCTCAGCCATACAGGTAACTTAGCAGTCCACACCTGGCACTAGAACCAGAGCCTGGTGACCGGTGTATAATTTTTTTTGGTGAGTCTTCAGAAATAAAGAATTACATTCAGATGTCTTTAAGGGTTTTATTCTTTGCAAAGGGTCAGACAATCATACAGCTTGCAATCAGTCTGCAGAATGTAAGACAAAGAGCCACTGAAGAAATAGGTGACTTTATACTCTAAGGGCCCGATTTACTAACATCCCGAATAAAGAGGACTAAATTGTGTGCGCATTCTAAAATACTGCACGTGCAATTGTAGTACTTGTTATGGGTGATTAACTAAGAATTATTGCGTAGATGGCAACACGTGCAAACACAATGGAGGTGGCAGTATTTCACTGCTAGAAGACAGAGCCAGTGCAGTCATCGTCTCAGCACTCTACTGCCACCGAGCTTGCGTTAACATGCCCACCATACGACCAGTGTTGGGCAGTAGCGTCGCTACAAGTAGCGCCGTTACTAGTTTAACTACATTTCTTAGTAGCTTGGTGGTAGCGTCGCTATTTTCTGAATCAAATAGCTTTTCAGTAACGAACCTCTTATATTGAGCAGCGTGGTAGCTTCGACACACGCTACGTTTCCCCAAGCATTTCTGAAGGATCAGTAAGAGACACCACCGCCACACAGGACCTGTGCTCTCCGCAGCGCCACACAACTTTCTAAATTCTTCCATCTCACGGAGAAAAGTAGTCACTTTGCTTAGAGAAGAACGTTTACTTTTTCATCTATAAGGAACAGGAAGGATGTTGTTTAGAGTAACTGTGCATTCCCACATAATCTACATATTTCCAGCATTTATGTTAATTAGTATCAATATTAATATTAGTGTCAGTGGTATTACCACATTCTAATAGAGATGCACCAATTGATCGGAAGTGAACTGAAGAAGACAAAACACTCGCAATTTGTAATACCTGTAAGCAGTGGCGGCTCCTGCCAAATGTCTCAGGGGGGCAATTGATGAGATGATGACTAAGGTGACCAGTTCAATGGTCTAAGTCAGCTATAAGACAAGGATTGTTCCTTATGCTACATACTGTACAGTATTTGTATGAGTTCACTGAATGAACATTCAATAGTGATTATCAACAGATGAGTTTCCATTTATCAGTTAACCCTCAAAAACTTGGATCTAAAGGCAACTACTTTAGCATTATTGAACACTAAATTGACTCTCACAATCAACTGATTCAGGCACTGGGGCTGATAATGTGCAATGAATAAAGCTATTTACAGTTCATCCAGCATTGCAGCAGCTAAGGGACAGACTGGAGTAGAAAACAAACTTATCTTTCTCAAGTAATACAGTAATTTAATAATGTCATTTATGTAAATGAAGGTTAATAAAAACATAGTTATCTTAAATTTTAAATGGGCAACAGAGGAACTTAGTATTTATTTTCATTCTTTACACACAAGACTAGCTATGCAGACAGTTGTAAAAAAATATATTGAATGTTCTCTATTTGTTATCCTGTAGTTGTACAGTAATATGAGGATTGTGGGCAATATTAAGAGTATACAGTAAATATACATTAAAAGACAGTGGTACTGTCACATGTGTTATTGCACTCCTCTCTCCCTCTCTCTCTCTCTCTCTCTGTAGAAGCAAGCCTCTCTGTTTTGTGGAGCCATGCTGTTTGTTGACGTGTTAAAAAACACAGCGGCAAGAGAGAGTATTGTGGTTTTACTGGTATGCAGCCTATGTTTTAAAATGGTTGGTGCCCCACCATTTTTTAAAAATAGAATTACGACACAGATCAAATCTGTGGTTATTCTTGAAATATCCTACTTTTTAGTAGGATATTTCAAGAATATCTATCCCAGTTGTTTGTAAAAAAGAATAACAAATTAAATAGTATGGTTAATAAATACTTACTCATATCTATATTTCAATTAAATTATAGGCTATTTTGAAACAAATAAATTTAGGCTCTGTAAAGTCTGTAATCTTGTTCCCAGCAGTCAGTGTCACTCCTACAAATAAAAGCTTTATATTTGTATTTTTATGGAAAAGACCCACTAGCATATTTGAAGAACAATGACAGAACACTTACAGATAAATAACACATTAAAACAGGATTTTATGGAACTCAAAATTTTAACTGAACTGGTTTTAGTCTGTAAATGTAAATGCTCCGTACTTGTATAGCGCCTTTCTAGTCTTTTCAACCACTCAAAGCAGTCATACACATTCATACACTGAGCCTAAGTGCTCAAACGGAAACTAACATTCACACTCATTCATACAGTGGCGGAACAGCCGCCAGGGGCAAATCGGGGTTCAGTATCTTGCCCAAGGACACTTCGACATGCAGCCTGGGGGAGCCGGGGAACCGCCGACCTTCCGATTAACGGCCAACCCGCTCTACCTCCTGAGCCACAGCCGCCCTATAGATTATAGAAAATTAGTAACATTAACTGTAAAATAAGAAACCAGTATATCAGTCAGTAAATCAGTCTGTTATTCTCTAATGTAGTTTTCAACTAGTCTATATACTGCATAATACTGAAATTCAGTCATGGCCTTTGGTTTTAGTGTGCCACCCCAGGATTTCCAGTGGCCTCATCTGGCTTCCCCTAGGAAAAATTTCAGGGGACGCCATTGTACAGATGGTGGACAAAACAACATTAATGGCTCTATTTTTGTATTGGCGTAACATGTAAAAACTAGACCCCATTTAATTCTGCCTTCATTTCACATATGGCACTATAGTGGTGTTGAACTGCAGATGGTTATTGTATAGATAGAGATAATTGCAGTTGTTTATTAATTCAGCTTTTCCCTTTACTCATCCATATTTAATTAAAGTGACAAAACATTAGAAGCACTGCAAAAAACAAACAAACAAATAATGCAATACATCAACACCTCAGAATGTACTACAGAAATGAGTCCATATACAAACAGTTAAAGTAGTAGTAGTGTTTGTGTTGTTTACCCAGGTTTGATGGAAAGGTCAACTATAACTGTTTGTCTTTATTTAGTTAACTGTGGATTGTCTATAACTATAGCCATGTTTCCATCTAAATGTCATGCAAATTTTAAGCGTACTTTTTATGTCACAAAAAAGAAAAGAAATTGCGAAATATGTGTGTTTCCATCAGCAGGTTTGGAGTGAATAAACCAGGCTACGGCAAGCGGAGTTACGTCAGTAGTTGACGTTACACATGGCTGTAATAAACAAGACGAATGGGTTCCAAACCAGAAACAAAACCAGTCCCATTAACCTGAAGGCCACTGAGCTTAGAAAAATGGAGAAAGGTCCTCAGAAATGTGTTTCAAACGGGCAATTTGCTACTAACCATGTCTCCGCACGTTATGGGAATGTGCCGAGTTTTGCATGCACCTCCAAATAATGCTTTTAAACGCTATGATATCCTTTGTGGAGTTCATCAGTAGTGATAAATGATTCGAAGTATATATGTATAAAAAAATAATATTTTATTACATTCAGTAGAAGTAGCATTCATTGAGATTCAGCAAAAATATGCGGTGATAACCCTGTTTGATCAGTGTGCAGA